>NW_026948600.1:10381147-10690117 GCF_035770615.1 Melospiza melodia melodia
AGAATGGCAAGAACAGGAACTGTGGACTCTTCAAGGAATCAGAGGAGAAGAAATCAAAGTAGGGTACCTAAACCTCTGTCAGATACACTTGTGAAGTGTGTCTGAATTTGCAGTGTGAGCCCAGCACATCCCTCTGGCAGGGAGGCATGGTCATAAACAGAAAGCAGTTCCTGTTCCCCATAACAAACATCTAACTGGCATATTAGGGACAAGATTAGGAGTTTTAAATGGAATTGATTCAGAAATACTGGTGAATAAACTGGCCACTGCAGCAGGTATTGAACAAAATTGAAGCAGCCTTTATAGTAATCTCTATTGGCATTAGGAACTAGCCAGTGACAGATTTCAAAAGTACTGCCAAAGTAAGGAAGTATGAAAAGGCCGGGGACCAAGACCACAAGTTGATAGTAGAAGCACTTGGTATAGTACAAGATAATGTGTCTTTAGCTTTCAGTTGTATACAAGCACAGTTATGGATACAAGCAACAGCAGCTCTGATCATATGGGAAAGGGGTGAAGGTAATTTTCCAGCTGAAATTCAAGAAATTGTGTTGGATAATGTAATTGATTTTGAAAGGAACTTTCAATCCTGGCAGACTATGGTGAATTTCAACTGTGATCCTGTTTCTAATGTGGCAGCTGCCTTTGTGCTTCCATACATAATGCCACTGTTTATGTTATCCATC
Organism: Melospiza melodia melodia; assembly: GCF_035770615.1. Classification (NCBI taxonomy): domain Eukaryota; kingdom Metazoa; phylum Chordata; class Aves; order Passeriformes; family Passerellidae; genus Melospiza; species Melospiza melodia. Next base: position 10,381,834 of record NW_026948600.1, read on the forward strand.
CCATCATTGCCCTAGGATTAAACCATGAAAAAAACAATACTCTATCCTTCAGAACATAGAGTGTGGGCACGAAAGATGAATGGAAAGTGGCAGACAGTACACTTGGAATCCTGCATTACTAGAGAAGAGATGGGATTCATTTGCGAAAGCAATACTATTAATGCTCAGGATGTGTGTTTGGACACTGAACAGAGTATTTGTCACTTTGAAATTCATCCAGTCACTGACCAGAAAACTGTGCTCGCATATACTGGAAACGGGTGTATGCTTGAGAACTGCTTGTGCTGCTGTACAAATTGATAGCAATGATGTTATTCTGTCTAGTAGAAACCATTCTAATCTCTGTATATGTAATTTTGTTAAGATTATTGGATGTGATCTTTGGGTGGTCACCAACTGCGAATGGAATCTTTAATAAGTTATGCCACCCCATTGTAGTTTTACTACTATTAGTTGGGGTAAGCTTAGGATTATCTATTATATTGTTAATTTGGAACTGGAGAATGCTACAACGAATAGCTGTACTAACATCTTTGTCAAAAGCACATGGTGAAGCACTAAAAGACACTTACTGTTGTGAAGGTTTTCATTAAGTAAAAGAATTTACTTATTTCCTAGGAAAGGGGGGAATGAGACAGAGTAAAGATCCATTCTGAATTAGGTGAAGTGTCTAAGAGAGGTGAAAAGTCTGTGAGGCCAAAGCTGAAGGAAGAACTCGCATGCCGAGACAGCAAGGAGACAGAGAAAGAAAAACAGAAAAGACCACAAGGTCGATTTGCCCCCGACTTAGAAATTCCTTTGATAAAGAAGAACTGGTGCTAAATGTCACACGGAATGAATATGTATGAACTTATTGTGAAACTGTATGCATATGCATTTGGAAGGGGGATAAAAGAAGACTCGAGGTCTTCAGAGGTACGCATGCCTTGTTGGGGGACTTTCGTCCGGCGCGCGCCGTAAATAAACATACCGGGCTTTACAACTTTTATAAAGTTGTGAGGTTTCTTCTTTTCTCCGCAAAACATGGGTAGGTTGGGTTGGTTGAGTTGGGTTGATTTGGGTTGAGCTGATTTGGTGGTGGGACCATGGGTTCAGCAGTGGAACCATGAGATGGATGGTGGGATCATGGGGTGGTGGTGGGACCATGGGGTGGTGGTGGGACAATGGGGTCAGCAGTGGAACCATGAGATGTGTGGTGGGACCATGGAGTGTTTGGGTTTGGTGGGTTTGGAGCCCTCCCAGCACCATCACCTACCTGCACATGGGGTCAGGGGGTCAGAGGTGGCTCACGTGACCCCAGTTGGCCCCCGTGGCCATGTGGTGACCATCATGACCATGGTGGCCCCGCATGGCCCTGGTGACCACATGATCTTAATGGAACCCCATGACCCCATGACCTTGATGGAACTGCATAACCCCATGACCTCCATGTACCCCCATGACCCCATGACCCTTATGGAGCTCCATAACCCCATGACCCTGGTTACCTCCCATGACCATGTGACCTTGATTACCCGAGAACTCCATGATCCTGCTGACCCACCATGACCCTGATGGACCTCCATAACTCCATGACCTTGATGGACCCCAAGGACCTTGATGGACCCCCATGATCCTGGTGGACCCCCATAATCCCATAACCATGATGGACCCCCATAACCACATGACCTTGATGGACCTCCATAACTCCATGATCTCATAACCATGATGGAACTACATAACCCCATAACCATGATGAACCCCATAACCCCATAACTCCATGACCCTGATAGACCTTCATAACCCCATGACCATGATGGAACCCCATAACCACATGACCCCATAACCATGATGGAACCCCATAACTCCATGACCTTGATGGAACTCCGTGACCCCATAACCATGATGGACCTCTATAACTCCATAACCATGATGGAGCCCCATAACCACATGGCCTTGATGGACCTCCATAACCCCATAACCTTGATAGAACCCCATAACCCCATAACCATAATGGACCCCCATGACCACATGACCTTGATGGACCCCCCCATAACCCCATTACTTTGATGGATGTCCATAAGCCCATAACTATGATGGACCCTCATAACCACATGGCCCCATGACCTTGATGGGCCTCCATAACTCCATAACCATGATGGACCCCCATAACCACATGATCCCATAACCCTGATGGACCCCCATAACCCCATGACTCTGATGGACCCCCATAAACCCCTGATCCCATAACCCTGATGGACCCCCATAACCTCGATGGACCCGCCAAACCCCACAACAGCCCCCACCACCAATCCCCACAACCCCTCCCACCCCGTTCCTCACCTTGGCGTCCCCCAGGAACCTGGTGAGACAGAAGAACGTGCTCCCCTCCACCCTGAAGGGCTCGGCCACGTGCGGGATGGCCGCGTGTGGGATGTCCCTGTGCAGGATGTCCCTGTGCGGGATGTCCATGTGTGGGATGTCCCTGTGCGGGATGTGCGGGATGTCCCCATGCGGGATGTCCGCGTGCGGGATGTCCCTGTGCGGGATGCCCGCGTGCGGTGCGAAGCCACCGGCGCCCCACAGGAACACCCAGGGCAGCTGGGCCACCACCAGGAACAGCTCGTCACCCGCCAGGACGTGGCGGAAGGACACCGGGGATGAGCCTTGGGGAGAGGGGACACGAGTGAGGAGACCTTGGAGACCTTGGGGACCTTGGAGACGTTGGAGATGTTGGGGTGATTGGGACCTTGGGGACACTGGAGATGTTGGGGTGATGGGGACACTGGAGACCTTGGGGACATTGGGATGATGGGGACCTTGGGCACACTGGAGATGTTGGGGTGATGTGGACATTGGAACACTGGGGACATTGGAGATGTTGGGGACCTTAGAGACCTTGGGGACATTGGGCATGTTGGCGTGATGGGAACCTTGGGAATCATGGAGATGTTGGGGACCTTTGGGACATTGGAGATGTTGGGGACCTTTGGGACATTGGAGATGTTGGGGTGATGGGTATCTTGGGGACCTTGGGGAGCTTGGGGACATTGGAGATTTTGGGGACCTTTGGGATCTTGGGGACATTGGGAACCTTGGAGATTTTGGGGTGATGGGGACCTTGGGACATTGGAGATGTTCGGGTGATGGAACCTTGGGGACACTGGGGACATTGGAGACCTTGGGACATTGGAGATGTTGGGGTGATGGGGACCTTGAGAACCCTGGGGACATGGTGATGGTGGAGGGCGTTGGGGACATTGGAGATTTTGGGGTGATAGGACACTGGGGACACTGGGGATGTTGGGGTGATGGGACACTGGGGACATTGGAAACCTGGGGGACATTGGAGATGTTTGGACATTGGAGATGTTTGGACATTGGAGATGTTGGGGTGATGGGGACCTTGGGGACATTGGGGACATTGGAGATGTTGGGGTGATGGGACCATATCCAGGAGCCGCTGCGCAGCTGGGCCACCACCAGGAACAGCGCGTCACCCACCAGGATGGGGTGGCAGGACACCGGGGACAAGCCTGGGGAAAAGGAGACACGAGTGAGGAGACCTTGGAGACCTTGGAGATGTTGGGGTGATTGGGACCTTGGGAACCTTGGAGATGTTGGGGACCTTGGGACATTGCTGACCTTGGAGAAACTGGAGATATTGGGGACCTTTGGGACACTGGAGATGTTGGGGTGATGGGGCCTTGGGGATACTGAGGACATTGGAGACCTTGGGGATGTGGAGAGTTTTGTCACAGGGTGGCTTAAGGAGAGAGGACACAGCCGAATTGATTTGGTAGAGATGTCCTAACTAGGGCAGAGCCCTTTTTGCAGGCAGGGTGTCTGTTGAGAAAGTAGCAGGCTAAAGAATGGAAAAGTACAAGACAGTGGTTAATTCCAAATCTTGCACTTGCAAAGATAACGTGTTCTTGGGACTAGTGGAGGATGATAAAGAAATGGACAGCGAGGTGTGAGAAGTAGAGAACGTAGGCCCAAAGGAATGTGGATGAGTTAATGGTATAGTTTAACCAATAGATTGCTTGGCTTACAGAATATTCATGAGCTTCTTATTTGCTGTGTAAGTGTTTGATGCTTTCTTTAATAAACTGGACCTGTGATGAACCATCTGGTGTCCTGGTCTCCTTCCTACGACACATGGTGACCCCTAACACTGACCCCTCGTCTCCACTAAAAGAAAAACGGGGAGAGAACGTCTCCCACGGTCGAGGAATTTGGAGCTGGATCCTGTTTGCAGCTGGGACATTGGAGATGTTGGGGTGCTGGGGAGCTTGACGACCTTTGTGGACATTGGAGATGTTGGGGTGATGGGAGCTTGGGGACATTGGAGATGTTGGGGTGATGGGGTCTTGGGGACCTCGGAGATGTTGGGGACCTTTGGGGGCAATGGGGACATTGGAGACCTTGGGGACATTGGGGTGATGGGGACCTCTGGGACATTGGAGGCTTTGGGACATTGGAGAACCTTGGGGACCTTTGGGACCTTGGGAATATGGAGGGTGTTGGGGCCCTTGGAGATGTTGGAGTGATGGGACCTTGGGGACATTGGAGATGTTGGGGACCTTGAGGACCTTGGGAGTATGGAGGACACTGGGCACATTGGGGATGTTGGAGCAATGGGGACCTTGAGGACCCTGGGGACATTGGGATGATGGGGACCTTGGGAACACTAGAGATGTTTGGGACCTTGGAGACCTTGGGGACCTTGTGAACATGGAGGGTGTTGGGGCCGTTGGGGACATTGGGGACCTTGGAGATGTTGGTGTGATGGGGACCTTGGGGACATTGGAAACCTGGGGGACATTGGAGATGTTTGGACATTGGGGACACTGGGGACCCTGGAAATGTTGGGGTGATGGGACACTGGAGACATTGGAAACCTTTGGGACATCGGAGATTTTGGAGACCTTTGGGACCTTGGGGACATTGGAGGCTTTGGGACATTGGAGATACTGGAGAGTTTTGGAACCCTGGGGACAATGAGGACACTGGGGATGTTGGAGACCTTGGGGACCTTGTGAACATGGAGGGTGTTGGGGCCGTTGGGGACATTGGGGACCTTGGAGATGTTGGGGTGATGGGGACCTTGGGGACATTGGAGATGTTGGGCTGATGGGACACTGGGGACACTGGAGATGTTGGGGTGATGGGTACCTTGGGAATCATGGAGATGTTGGGAACCTTTGGGACATTGGAGATGTTGGGGAGCTTGGGGACATTGGAGATGTTGGGGTGATGGGGACCTTGGGAATCATGGAGATGTTGGGAACCTTTGGGACATTGGAGATGTTGGGGAGATTGGGGACATTGGAGATGTTGGGGTGATGGGGACCTTGGGGACATTGGTGACCTTGGGGACATTGGAGAATGTTGGGGGCCTTTGGGACCTTGGGAATATGGAGGGTGTTGGGGTCTTTGGAGATGTTGGGGTGATGGGACCTTGGGGACATTGGAGATGTTGGGGACCTTGAGGACCTTGGGAGTATGGAGGACATTGGGCACATTGGGGATGTTGGAGCAATGGGGACCTTGAGGACCCTGGGGACATTGAGATGATGGGGACCTTGGGCACACTGGAGGTGTTTGAGACCTTGGAGACCTTGGGGACCTTGCGAACATGGAGGGTGTTGGGGCCGTTGGGGACATTGGGGACCTTGGAGATGTTGGGGTGATGGGACACTGGGGACATTGGAGATGTTGGTGTGATGGGGACCTTGGGGACATTGGAAAACCTGGGGGACCTTGGAGATGGTTGGACATAGGGGACATTGGGGACCCTGGAGATGTTGGGGTGATGGGACACTGGGGACATTGGAGATGTTGGTGTGATGGGGACCTTGGGGACATTGGAAAACCTGGGGGACCTTGGAGATGGTTGGACATAGGGGACATTGGGGACCCTGGAGATGTTGGGGTGATGGGACACTGGGGACATTGGAGATGTTGGGGTGATGGGGACCTTGGGGACTTTGGAAAACCTTGGGGACACTGGAGATGTTGGGGCACTGGGGACCTTGGGGACATTGGAGGCACTGGAGATGTTGGGACACTGGGGACCTTGGGGGCACTGGGGATGTTGGGGACTTTGGGGACTGTCCTGGTTTAGGGCAAATTTGTTAAAGAATCTGCAAAGGAGGGCCCCTCCAGAAAGCAAAACCCACACGGCCCCTCCCCCCAACCGGTTCGGGAAAAAATTCCTTGGAGAGAGGTGGAAAGAACCTGTTTATTTCAGGCACAGCACCTCCAAGCACACAAAATGAACAATACCCGATGACACCGCTCCGAGAAAGATGACAAAATCAGAAAGTCTCTTTCGGGGGTGGTTGCTCTGTTCTCAGTCCCTCCGGCGCTGGGGCAGCTGCTGCAGCCAAACCTTCGGTGTTCCCGGGTCCCAGTCCGGAGCAGGTTCGAGATGGTCACAGGAACAGGAGAGGAGAAACAGTCCAGGAAGGAATTTGGACTGTTTAGCTAGAACTAGCTAATAAGCAGAATCCAAAGCAGAGCAGAAGCGAGAGCAGAAAAGAGAGCAAGGAAAGCAGCAAGCTGAAAGCAAGAAGCAAAAAACAGCCCCATGTACTGCTCGTCTCTGTGTCCCTGATAAGAGAAACCCAAACAAAACTTCCACTCTTCAAAGCCGGTCTTAAAGGCACAGAACAGATGAATGGGGATACAAGCATCATAACGTCACCCCAGGACATTCCACCCCTTATCCCCATATCATCAACATACTACAACACATCCTGCATTATTCATACAAAATTTCCACCTCTTCCCCCAAAATTACAAGCAATACACCTCATGCCTTCATCACATCCCCACACTGTGTGGTAGTTAGGGAAGAGGCGCTGCAGAAGATTGTCGCGATGTCACGGAAAGCCAGGACCCTCTGTTTCCCGTAGATAAGACCCTCAGTTACTCATAGATAAGAAACTAACAATAGGAACGTGGCCCCATTAACAATAGGAGTGCTGCCCCACTAACAGTAAAGTCAGCAACTCTCTACTCCTTACTCGGTACTTTTCCATTCCCTCCTAACCACAGATAAGAAAGACAAACCCCTTTTGATGCAGAGACCCCTTAGACTATAAGACCCCAGAAGAAGAAGTAATAAACGCCTTTTGACCATCCATCATATTGGTGTCTGCGTGTGTCATTGGCCCGAACGGCCTTGGAGAGTGGGCTGTCGAGCTGTACCTCAGAACCAGGTCGACTGCCTTGATCTAGAAGGCAACATTTTGGTGCCGGGACCCGGGACAGCGGCTTGCGCCCGGCGAACGGGGATTCTCCTGGAAAGAGGACGGCGACTGCGGCAGCAGGTCTGATCGCAGTGGGGAGGACGCTTCCGGACCAGCTTGGACAATGGAAGCCATAGCGAAGGTCGTAACAGAGATGCATGCACAATGGGGTATAGAATGTAAACTTAGGGATTTAACTCTTGCATTGTCGAGATTAATTAAGCTTGGGGCTATTGAAAGCCCCGTGGACGTCCTACATTCGGACGTGTGGGATAATTGTACAAAAGCCCTGTCGGAGGACACTATGTCCTTGGGCTCAGGGAAAGCCCTAAAATCGTGGGGCAGAGTCGTCCAGGCTCTGCAAAAAGCTCGACAAGAGCAAGAAACCTGGAAAGCCGCTCGAACTTGTTTATTAGCCGTGCCGCAGTTGGGGGTGGGCGCGGCGACACAAACCACGGAGGTGCCTGACCTGGGCGGGCGCGCGGAGGCGCGAACGCCGGATCCCCCTCAGCGAGCGGACTCACCATCGGAGGGGGGGGAGCACACGCGGGCGTTCTGGCAGGGGCTTGCGGAGGAGGCGCGGAACGCGGCCAGAACGTCGGACCCCATAGGGACCAATAAGAACGGCCCCCCACCATATGCGTTTGAAAATGGCGCCGGACTGCATGGTCAGGGCGGAAAGGAGGAGGAGGGGGGCAGAAACACCGTCAGCCCGCTAAACAACGCATGCGCGGGCGAGCGGGGAGATGGGGTGGCCCCCGCGGAGGCGCGTAAGACCAATCAGAGCGCTTTATTCAAATTAAGTCCTTGTAGGGCAAGGACCTCCCCCAGCAGGAGGCAGGGGGACCCCAGGAGGAGGGAACGGCCCGACCCCTGCAGGAAGGGGCGGGGTCGGAGCCTGAGGAAAAGGCAGAGCAGCCCAGAAGCATCTCTTTACTCGACTTCCGGCTCGGACTCGGACTCGAGTTCGGAGCCCGAGATAGGGTCGGAGGATTCCAACTCAGATTCTAGCTTTAACAGAGAGAGAGCAGCGGCATGTAAGGTCACTAGCCACAGCGCTCCCGCATGGGTGAAGGGGTTACCAGAGAAAAACCGAACCCCGCTTACAAACTGGCGGAAAATAAAAATGGCTTGCGCGGAATAGGCTCCGTCTGCCACTCTGGTGTTCCCGGTTCGTGTGGGGGGGGCAGGTGGAAACCAAAGGATTTATTCACCGGTCAATCCAAAAGATGTGCAGGCAATTGTTAAAGCAATTGCGGATAAGGGAATTAATTCTGCCATGGTTTGCACACTCATTGACGGCCTTTTTGGTGGGGACGATATGCTTCCCTTTGATATTAAGCAGACGTGTAGAATGATATTTGATGGTGCGGGAATGATCGTTTTTAAACAAGAATGGGAGGACAATTGCATCAAACAGCTAGCCTTGGTAACAGGGGCAGACAACCCACTGCACGGCTCCAGCATACAGAGGCTAATGGGCACAGACCCCACTATGATCACCCCCCAGCAACAGGCTGAGGGCTTGCAGGCCCATGAGGTCATGACAACAACCCGTGCTGCCCGAAGCCATCCGTAATGCTTCCAAAGTGGTAGCCAAACCATCTCTGTGGTCTTCCATAAAACAGGGTGGGAGTGAGAGCTTCACTCAGTTTGTGGACAAACTTCAGGCCGCATTAGATTCCTCTGCGTTACCCTCAGAGGCGAAGGGTCCCGTGCTGGCAGAGTGCCTACGCCAGCAATGCAACTCAGCCACCAAAGACATTTTAAGGTCACTGCCGCAGGGGTCTAATATAGCTGCCATGATCAGACACGTTGCAAAGGAGGAACATCTAGTTCCCATCCAAGCAGCAGTTCACACTGCAATAACCAGTGTGATGGCATGCCTTAAGTGCGGCCAGGCAGATCACTTGGCAGTAAACTGCCCCCAGCCAAGGCACCTATCAGCAGATGCTCCACCACGCCAAGGGGGAGGCAGAGGACCGTGCTGGGTGTGTGGAAGGAAGGGGCATTTAGCTAAGGAATGCAGATCCAGGCCCCAGGGAAACGGGAGAGGGAGGGGGCACCTGGGCCGTGTTCAGCCCCCTCCCACCTGGAATATGCAGTGGTCCCGCTACAGCAACCCCCAGTGGGGCAGGGGACCTTCATACCCTATGCCCCCACAGGGAGCAGTCACCTTTGCATCCCCTCCAACAATACAATGGCAGAGTTGCGCAGCACCACCCTCAATACCCTTGCACCCCCCACCGCCACAAGCCGCGTCGGAGTCACAGGAACAGCAGGGGACACCCCAGAGCGGGATCCCTGGGTGGCCCTGGTCATGAAAATAGGGAAGGAACCCCTGATGATGTGGGGGACATGCCACCTTTACGGCAGCCAGGATCCCCACGTCATAGGGTTTCAGTTCTGGGCGGACACGGGATCAGACTGCATGATTTGTCCCCAAGCACATTGGCCCGGACATTGGCAATTCAAAGAAGTCCCTCCAGTGAACGGAGTGGGGGGGCAGTCCCGGGCATGGAAAAGCACCCAGCTGGTGGCTATAACACTTCACACGAAAAAGGGACCAGAAAAGACAGTAGCAATCTATCCCTACATTTTGCAAAATTCTCCACCCCTGTTAAGAAGGGACGTCCTTTCCATGCTCGGATTTCGGATTACAAATTTGTCATGAGGACCACTGCCGTACACCCTCCGCTGCCAATCAAATTGACTTGGAAATCATCAGACCCTGTATGGGTTGAGCAGTGGCCCCTGACAGAGCCTCGAATGGCAGCCTTGCTGGAACTGGTCGACCGTGAACTGCAAAAGGGTCACATAGAACCCTCCACCAGCCCATGGAACACCCCTGTATTCGTGATCCCCAAGAGGTCCGGACAAGGTTATCGTCTCGTCCACAACCTGAGAGAGGTGAACAAGACGATCTGACCCATGGGTCCAGTCCAGACACTGCTACCCGTGAACTCAGCCATTCCCACAGGGCAGCCATGCGCAGTACTGGATATCAAGGACTGCTTCTTTTAAATATCCCTGCACCCTGAGGACAGAGAACGATTTGCCTTTTCCGTGGCGTTTCGGAACGGCGAGCGGCCCAACCTTCGCTTCCAATGGAGAGTGCTTCCCCAAGGCCTGGTCGACAGCCTGACCATATGCCAGATCACCGTGGACAAAGCACTGATGCCAGTCCGACACTCCTATCCCACCGCAACCATCATCCAGTACATGGACGACATCCTGGTCGCAGCACCATCGACAAGCCAAGTAGATCACCTGGTGACCACAATCACAGAAACCCTTCAGGCCAACGGCTTTGAGATTGCGAGCGCAAAGATCAAGAGAGGACCCTGCATGACCTTCCTGGGAGTAGGAATTACAAGCTCCTATGTGACATCCCCCGACATGAAGGTCAACCGAGAAGTCGAGACACTCCACGACGTGCAACGCCTGGTGGGATCGCTGCAGTGGCTTCGCAACATTGTTCTGATTCCTCCCGAGGTCATGGACCCTCTATATGACCTCCTGAAAGGGAAGAACCCCTGGGATCCCAAGGAGCTGACGCCGCAAGCAACGAGCTCCCTCGACTTCATCGAAAACCAGATGTCCACTGGCATACTTGCCAGATGGAACCCAGCCATGCCACTGGACCTGTACGTCCACTTTACACCGAAGGGGGGAGTGGGAGCACTGGCTCAAGGACTCGCTGAAAAGGCCCGACCAATCCAATGGGTGGTCCTCGGAAGACCCGCTCGTGCATTTTCCCCAGGAATCGAATGCATCGCCAGTCTCATCATGAAAGGCAGGAGACTCACCTTGAAACACCTATGGACCGAGCCGACAAGCATCCACCTTCCGTTTCGCAAGCAGCCGACCACGGAGTCAGCCACAATATCGGAGTACCTGGCCCTTGCTCTCTCCGGCTTCGGAGGAGAAATCCCCTACTCCTCCAAGCCACCCTGGACGAAGCTGCTGACCATAGTCGACATGGACATGCCACCGAAGGTCAAGGACAGACCGCAGCCAGGACCAACAGTCTTCACAGACGCTTCCTCCATTACTTCATCCGCAGCAGCAGTGTGGCAGGCAGGAGAGCAATGGCACTGCGTCAAAGCGTGTGACCCCACACTGTCAGTGCAACAACTGGAGGCAGCAGCAGTGGCGTTGGCGTGCGGACTCTTCCAAGACGAACACGTCAACATTGTAACGGACTCTATATTTGTGGCAAGGCTCTGCCTAGCCATGGCAGGACCAGGAGAGTCAACATCAGCAGCAGCCCTAATGTTGGAAGAAGCACTTTCCTCACAACAGGGCACCGTGTCAGTCATCCACATCAACAGCCATGACCCAGTCAAAGGTTACTTCCAGATCGGCAATGACAAAGCGGACGTCACAGCGAAAGGCATTTGGACCTTGCAAAGAGCTCGTCAACTGCACGAGTCGCTCCACATTGGAGTCAAAGCACTCGCGAAGAGATGCGGAATCCCGACGGCGGACGCGAAACATGTGGTAGCCACCTGCCCTTATTGCCAGAAGTCACCCCTTTGGACCTGTGGGGTCAACCCGAGAAGTCTCAAGCCCTCAGAAATCTGGCAGTCGGACTTCACCTGGTGCGAACTGATGAAGCCCCGAGCATGGCTTGCAGTGACAGTAGACACTTATAGTGGAACAATCATAGCCACACAGCACCCCAAAACTAACTCCAAAACCACAATTCAGCACTGGCTGACAGCCATGGCTTGGCTTGGTATCCCCAGGCAGATCAAAATGGACAACAGCTCCAATTTCACCTCCAAACAAGTACAGGAATTCGCCTCGAAATGGGGCATCACGTTAGTTCAAGGCATCCCATATAAGAGTACCGGGCAGGCCATAGTTGAGAGAGCAAACCAGACCCTGAAAGCCAAGATAGAAGTGTTGGCAAAAGCAGAGGGCTTTGCCAATGCCATTCCCCCAGGAGATCAGGCACGTATGCTGGCAACCGCTTTGCTGGCACTGAATCAATTCCCTAGGGGGGACGAAACAAACAGTCCCGTCCAAAAACACTGGGCCACTCGAACGCTAGAAGAGGGCCCACAGGTGGTAATCAGAAACGAGCTAGGCGAGTGGGAACGGGGTTGGAGGCTGATGCTCACGGGGCGAGGGTACGCGGCTGTCAAAAAGGACGGCAAAATCAGGTGGTGTCTACTTAAGTCGATTAAACCGGACCTTCATAGTGAGCAGAATGAGACTGACGAGAATTGTGAGTCTGTTTACAGGACCTGCTCGTGGGATGTCCTCGTGACGCGTACATCCCGGTTCCAGACGAAAGTGACAGACCACCAAGCCGTCAGACAGCACCCGAGAGACCCGCGCGAGTGAGACCCAAGCACCAAGGGTGTTTCTGTGTGATTTTGCTGTTGGGGCTTGTCGTCAGAGGGCAAGCCAGCCCAGACCACTACCCCCATCAGCCCTTCAGGTGGGTCATGCGACACTACTAGTGGCAAAGCACTCAGAGAAATCACCACACCAAACACTCCATCCTTTGTGCTCCGCATCACCGACCTGTTTCCAGGACAGCCAAGGGTAAACCATTATTCCCCACACGTCACACACTCATACCTATCCTACTGGTGCCCAGCTTCAAACCCTGGGAAAAGCTACTGCAATCACCCAGGGTGGGGATATTGTGGGCACTGGGGCTGCGAAACCATAGTTACGGATGCCAGACCGTCGGGGCCTGGGTGGGATCCACAAGAGCCAGACAAATTCTTACAGTTCACCTGGGCACCCATCGGCTGCAAAATACCCTTCTTCTTTCGCAAAAACCCCCATCGAAACCAAATTAAAATCCCTAACTTTCGGGCATGCACTGATTACAACATGACGGTCTTGCAGTCAGATCACCCTAGCTGGGCCACAGGCAGAACGTGGACAGTGGTCCTTCAAGGGTCAAAAGAGAGGGTGAACGTGCAAATTATCAGGCTCCAACCATCAGCACCCCGAGCGGTCGGACCCAACAAAGTGATTAAAAGCGTGCCGAAAGGGAGAAATGTAACCTACCCCAAAACCTTACCCACAGGGGTCAGCAATGTCCCGACCGGTCAAGCGGAAACCTATCAGATGAGTCGCTTGACCGGGTCAGACTCAGACCCAATCCTTCATATGTTAGAAGCTACCTTTGTATCCCTGAACGAATCCAACCCTAACCTAACCAAATCCTGCTGGCTTTGTTACGATGTCAAACCCCCCTTTTACGAAGGAGTCGCTTTAAACACTCCCTTCAGTTATTCCTCAGCTGACACCCCTCACCAGTGCAGATGGGACACCCCTCGCAAAGGAATCACCCTGAGTCAAGTCACAGGCCAAGGCAGATGCTTTGGCAATGCAACCCTAGCTAAGCGGAAAGGTAACGTCTGCACCAAAATTGTCAAGCCTAACAGGAAAAACAATAAGTGGGCAGTTCCATCCGCATCGGGGATGTGGGTTTGCCAGCGATCCGGAGTGAGTCCCTGTGTGTTCCTTCCCAAATTCAATGACTCTAACGACTTCTGTGTCCAAGTTCTGATTGTTCCTAGGGTCTTGTACCACTCAGACGAAGAGATGTACCATCTTCTTGAGGGACCCAGCCGGATCCACAAAAGAGAAATAATGACAGGTATAACTATCGCAATGCTGCTCAGCCTGGGAGCAGCAGGAACGGCCACGGGTGTCTCAGCCCTAGCAACTCAGCACCAAGGACTGTCCCAACTGCAGGCAACGATTGACGAGGACCTGCAGAGGATCGAGAAATCCATCTCCTATCTAGAGAAGTCGGTCTCCTCACTCTCAGAAGTGGTCTTGCAGAACAGGCGAGGCCTGGACCTCCTGTTCATGCAGCAAGGGGGCCTGTGTGCCGCCTTGAAAGAGGAGTGTTGTTTCTATGCAGACCACACGGGAGTCGTGAGAGACTCCATGACAGAACTCCGGAACCGACTGGCTCAGAGGCAGAAAGACAGGGAAGCCCAACAGGGCTGGTACGAGTCCTGGTTCAATCAATCACCATGGCTAACCACTCTGATTTCTGCCCTGATAGGTCCATTGGCGATGCTGTTTCTAACAGTCACCTTCGGACCATGCCTGCTGAACAAGCTGGTCTCGTTCGTTCAGAGCCGCCTGGAATGGACCAACATCCTGTTCATAGGGCGACGACAATTGCTGTGAATTCAACCAGGGAATTCAACCAAAGAACACTGCCAGTCACAAGATTTTCCAAACTTGTCTGGCAAAAGCTTACTCAGGTTTGCCAAAATCCCTTTCCCTTTTCAAGCTACAACCTTATACCTCATTTCAGTACCTATGTACATGACTACCTCATTCATTTGTGAAAAGGGGGGGGGAGATGTGGTAGCTAGGGAAGAGGCGCTGCGGAAGATTGTCGCGATGTCACGGAAAGCCAGGACCCTCGGTTCCCCATAGATAAGACCCTCAGTTACTCATAGATAAGAAATTAACATAGGAATGTGGCCCCACTAACAATAGGAATGTTGCCCCACTGAAGCCAGTAACTTTCCACTCCTTACCCAGTACTTTTCCATTCCCTACTAACCGTAGGTAAGAAGGACAAACCCCTTTTTGACATAGAGACCCCTAAGACTATAAGACCCCAAGAGAGGAAGTAATAAACGCCTTTTGACCGTCCACCACATTGGTGTCTGCGTATGTCATTGGCCCGAACGGCCCTGGAGAGTGGGCTGTCGAGCTGTACCTCAGAACCAGGTCACCTGCCTTGATCTAGAAGGCAACAGCTAGTGAGGAAAATGACTGGCCTAGCAGGGCATGGAGCTTTTGTGGGAACTCAGGGGAAAAAAGAGAGAGCATCAACTTTGGACAGAGGGTCAGGCAACTTAGGAAATGTTTAAGGATCTTGCTAGGTCATGCAGAAAGAAAAGCTGAGAGGTGAAAGATCAATTAGAGGTTAACCTGGCCACTTCTGTGCAAAATAGTAGAATATGTTTCTACAAATAAATTTTAAGCAAAATATGGGATAAGGAGAACCTCTACTATTTTTTTGACACAGTGTAGAATATAGTAACTAAAGATAAGGAAAGGCTGAGCTGCTTAATACCTTGTATGTCTCAATGTTCAATATTAGGGCAGGCTGTCCTCAGGACAAGTGCTCTCCTGAGCTTGTAGGTGGGCACAGGGAGCAGAACAGCCCCTGTAATCCAGGAGGAAGCAGTTGGTGACCTGCTGAGCCACTCAGATGCTCACAGGTGTGTGGGATCAGATGGGATCCATCCTAGGGGGATGAACGAGCTGGTGGATGAGCTCCCCAAGCTGCTCTCCATCATTTACCATCAGTCCTGGATCAGCGGGGAGGTCCCACAGGACTCAAGGTGCCAGTGTGAGCCCATCCCCAAGAAGGGCTGGAAGGAGGATCTGGGGAACTCCAGTCCTGTCAGCCTGACCTGGGTGCCCAGCAAGGTTATGGAACAGATCACCTTGAGTGCCATCACAGGGTGCCCACAGGATGGCCGAGGGATCAGAGCCAGCCAGCATGGATTTAGGGGTGGCAGGTCATGCCTGGCCAACCTGGTCTGCTTTTATGACCAGGTGACCCACCTATGGATGCAGGAAAGGTTGTGGATGTTGTGTGCCTGGACTTCAAAGCCTTTAAAACCATGAGCCACAGAATTCCCTGGAAAAACTGCAGCCCATGGCTTGGACATGTTCACCCTTCCCAGGGTAAAGAGCTGGCTGGAGGCTGGGCCCAGAGAGTGGAGGGGATGGTGCTGCACCCAGCTGGTGTCCAGGCACTGGTGCTGTCCCCCAGGGATCTGTGCTGGACCCAGTCCTGTTTAATATCTTCACTGATGATCTGGGTGAGGGGATCGAGTCCACCATTCACAAATTGCAGATGGCACCAAGCTGGGTGTGAGTGTGGATCTGCTGGAAGGCAGGACAAAAAGACACAGCCTTAAGCTGCACCAGGCGAGGTTCAGGCTGGATAATAAGGAGTTCTTCACAGAAAGGGTGAGTGGGCATTGGAATGGGTCGGCCAGGGGGGGAGGTGTCCAGGTCACTGTCCTTCTCCAGTGGCACTTAGTGCCATGATCTGGGTGACAAGGGAGTATTAGGGTATTGGTTGGGCTTGATGTTCCCAAAGGTCTTTTCCAGCCTATTTGATTCTGTCATTCTGTGATAATTGGGACGCGCTGGGGCCATCGTGACACTGCTGGGCCTCATGGAACTAAGAGGACCATGGTGACACCATGCAGGCCCACAGAACCAGGGGTCCACTGTGGTGCTCTGGGGCCTAATGGAACCAGGGAGTGCACCGTGACACTGGATCCTCATGGAACCACAGAGGCCATAGTGACACTGCAGGGCCTTGTGTAACCAAGGGGTTTCACCATTTTGGCACTGCAAAATCAAGGAGACCATTGGGAGACTCCACGGCCCAGTGGAACGAAGGGGCCTTTCTGACACTGCGGGGGCCCATGGAACCAAGGGGCTCCTGTGAAGCTGCAGCACCAACGAGAACATTGTGACACTGTGTAGCCCCATGGAACCGAGGACAACATTGTCATATTTGGGGCCCCATGGAACCAAGGACACCATTTGCTCTGCATGGTCACATGGATCCAAGGAGACCAGTGTGACAGTGCAGGGCCTGGTGTGACCAAGAGGCCTTTGTGACATTGAGGGGCCCCATGGAACCAAGGACATCTTTCCAGATGTCATCAAACTGGTTGTGAGTGTTGATCTGCTGGAGGGTAGGAGGGCTCTGCACAGTGCCTGGGATAGACTGGATCCAGGGCCCAAATCCAAAAAGGTGAGGTTTAGGAAGACCAGGTGCTGGGTTCTGCACTTTGGCCACAACAACCCCTGCAGCGCTACAGGCTGGGGACAGAGTGGCTGGACAGCAGCCAGGCAGAAAGGGACCTGCAGGGACTGACGGACAGCAGGCTGGGCATGAGGCAGCAGAGTGCCCAGGTGGGCAAGAAGGCCAAAGGCTCCTGGCCTGGATCAGGAATGCTGTGGCCAGCAGGAGCAGGGCAGGGATTCTTCTCCTCTGCTCAGCACTGCTTGGGCAGCACCTTGAGTGCTGTGTCCAGTTGTGGGCCCCCTGGGGTGGGCAATTAGAAAAAATGTGAAGCAGGGGGTATAAAGAAAGCAAATGCGAAGCAGAGGAAATGCTGAGGGCAGTTTGGGGGTGGCTGCCAGGCTACCCTGGCTCTGAGCAACAGCGTCTGCAGTGGGACAGGAAACTCCCAGCTGATGGGAACAAATCATCTGGCTGAATGAAGAGGCCAGGACAAAGCTGAGTAGTTTCCTTGGTGTCCCCCAACCCTTGCTGGCCCCAGGGGCTGATGGCATGTGTGCTCCCTCAGGTTCATGTCCCCACACCAACAGCATGGGGGTGCTCCCCCTGCTCTGTGCAATGCAAACAGGGGCTGCTGGGCCAGTGCTGCCGTGTGTGTGCCTGCAAGGATGGGGCACCTGTGTGAGCTGGGAGAGAGGCCAGGGCTGCAGAGGGGGGATGTTGTTGGCAGCTCCATCAGGATGCTCTGAGACGCTGCCCTGGGCTGTGCAGCGCACTGGGGATGGATCAGCCCCTGCTCTGCTGCTCCTTCCCGTCTGCCCCAGGGCCCTTGCAAAGCCTCAGCCATGCTGTTTGCCCCCAGCCTGCACACGGCCAGGTGCTCACGGGGCTTTTCTGTGCTGAGCATTGGCCTGTCCATGTTCTTGAGAGAGCCTGGGCAAGGAGCCTGGAGCCCCCAGGCCCTGGCCTGAGGCGTCAGGGCTGCCCCAGCAGTGCCCATGGCCTGTCCCTGCTGCAGCCCCGGCACTGCCACCCCCAGGGCTGTGCCCGGCCTCGAGAGCACTCAGGCCCTGCAGCAACACCAGGGCCACCAGGGCAGCGGGGCAGGGCCACGGCAGCAGCACTGGCAACACCAAGTGCTGCTGCTGCTGCTGCTGGGCACAGCTGCTGTGCCAGTACTTATCTGCCCCCAGCTCTGCACACAGACATTGCTGCTGCAGCTCCAGAGAAGGAACAAAAAGGCATCTATACAGAAAACTTGGCTGGGAGATCCTTTAGTTCCTTAAAAACCCAGCAAGGGAATAGCTACACATTGGCACAGTCTGTGACCACAGGGAAGGTGGAGAGAAATAAAATGAGAAATAGCAGAAAAAGGGACATTTCTCTGTGTAAATATGAAAAAAATGAAAACAACAGTAAAGAACCTCCAAAATGAAAACGAAAAGGAGTATCAAAGATGGCTTTTATTACAAGTGAGTAGCACAAGTTGGCCAGACGGTTAATGTTTGTGACACCATCCCGTCATCAGTCTCCACACTGCAGCCTTGAGCTCCTGGTTCCTCAGGCTGTAGATGAGGGGGTTCAGGGCTGGAGGCACCACCGAGTACAGAACTGACACTGCCAGATCCAGGGACGGGGAGGAGATGGAGGGGGGCTTCAGGTGGGCAAAAAACCCAGTGCTGATGAACAGGGTGACCACAGCCAGGTGAGGGAGGCAGGTGGAAAAGGCTTTGTGCCGTCCCTGCTCAGAGGGGATCCTCAGCACAGCCCCGAAGATCTGCACATAGGAGAAAACAATGAACACAAAACAGCCAAATGCTAAACACACACTAACAGCAATTAGCCCAAGTTCCCTGAAGTTGGACTGTGAGCAAGAGAGCTTGAGGATCTGTGGGATTTCAAAGAAGAACTGGCCCAGGGCATTGCCATGGCACAGGGGCAGGGAAAATGTATTGGCTGTGTGCATGAGAGCATAGAGAAAGGCACTGGCCCAGGCAGCTGCTGCCATGTGGGCACAAGCTCTGCTGCCCAGGAGGGTCCCGTAGTGCAGGGGTTTGCAGATGGACACGTAGCGGTCATAGCACATGATGGTCAGGAGGCAAAGCTCTGCTGACATGAAGAAGAAAATCAGGAAGACCTGAGCAGCACATCCAGGGTAGGAGATGTCCCTGGTGTCCCAGAGGGAATTGTGCATGGCTTTGGGGACAGTGGTGCAGATGGAGCCCAGGTCAGTGAGGGCCAGGTTGAGCAGGAAGAAGAACATGGGCGTGTGCAGGTGGTGGCTGCAGGCTACAGCGCTGATGATGAGGCTGTTGCCCAGGAGGGCAGCCAGGGAGATGCCCAGCAAGAGGCAGAAGTGCAGGAGCTGCAGCTGCCGCGTGTCTGCCAATGCCAGCAGGAGGAAGTGGGTGATGGAGCTGCTGTTGGACATTTTCTGTGTCTTTGCATGGGGATCTGTAAAAAAAGTACTCATAGAATACTTGGGTTTGGAGAGGACTTGTAATATCCCAGCACAGCCTGGGGGAACTTTCCCCCCACTGCCTGCTCAGGGCTCTGCTGCCTGGAGCTGTCCCTGCCAGCAGCTGCTTCCCTGTGCCCAGGGCTGGGCCCTGCCAGTGCTGCCAGAGCCCAGCCCAGCCCGGGGGCTCAGCTCTTCCCTGCAGACCCCTCCCAGCTCTTGCACTGCCCAGGGGCAGCTCTGGCTCTGCAGGCTCTGATGGCAACGTCAGAGCAACCCTGAGGAGACTGGAAAAGTGACAAAGATGCCGCCTGTTAGGGGCCCTGTGCTGATTTTCGTCAGCGTCTTGTTTATTCACATCTGAGATAACTATTTTTTTTCTAAATGTGAACTGAGAGATTAATATCTATGTGCAACCTCCCATCCAGGTAACCCAGAGTAGTAGAATAAAAAGCATGATTTTCTCTTTTATGCAGCCCCTGCCTTGCTGTGCTCCCTGCATATTCTATTTGCAAATGTTCAGCAGTTTAATACCGTGCTGGGAGCAGTCCTGAACAATGCAGCATCCACCCCACACAAGGAGAAAACTTCCAAGCCTGACCAGCTGTCTCCTGCCCCCCATATCTTGTCCCCCAGTGCTGGTAGCAGCTGCCAGGGATGGCTGAGAGCTGTCCCTGGCTGGCAGCAGAGTCCCTGCCCCATCACAGCACCCTGGGCTGCAGGACCCTGCTCTGCACGACAGCCCTAGGCACCCCGGCTGCTCTGCACAAGAGACAATCAGAGAATGTACTCACAGGGTCTGTAGGCATTGGGATGTTCCAGCTGCAGGAGATGGCTCCAGGAGCTGCAGCTGCATTGTCCTGCAGCCAGAGGTTCCTGTGCCAAGGGCTGGCAGTGATTCTGCCCCAGGCACTTCTCAGCACCTTCCCAGCCCTGACTGATTGAAGCTCTCTGTGCCTCTGTGCTGTGCCCGGGGTGGCTACTGGCAGTGCCCCAGCCCTGCTGGGCTGGCAGAAGAGCTGCTCATCAAGAGAAATGTGCTTTTGAAGCTCTTCTTGGTTACCAGGAGCTGCCTCTGTGCCAGGAGCCCTGCCCAGCTCATCAGCACAGAATACAGTACCAGGACTTTAATGAGCCTCTGGGGCTTTGCGTTCAGGCCCTGAACATCAGTCCCTGAGAGGGAGCTGAAGAAACCCCACCAGAACTCCAAGCCAGAATCCAACTCCAAAGTTTCTTGGACTTTTAATGGGTCCCACTGAGGGACACAACTGAGAAAGTGTCCCCAGGCCCCAGGCAGAGCAGAGACCTGGAGGCAGTGATGACAGGTGGGGACAAGGAGAAGCCAAGTCTTGGTGCCCTGGGGCACAGCAGGGTCTGTGCCACCAAGGGCTGGGAGGAGACACCTTGTCCTGAGGCCCTGGGGCCTCCTGGCACAGCCCCAGCCAGGCTGGGCACTGTCAGCCCCTTGTCCTGCCCTCAGCATCCCCCCCTAGCCTACATCCCAGTGGCCTCAAGGATCTGCTGGAAGGAGTCCCTGGGGAGTCTTGCTCAGGAATGGCCCTGGTGGCTCCTTCATGCTCCCATGGACTGCAGGTTTTTTAAA
Organism: Melospiza melodia melodia; assembly: GCF_035770615.1. NCBI lineage: Eukaryota > Metazoa > Chordata > Aves > Passeriformes > Passerellidae > Melospiza > Melospiza melodia. The sequence goes on from NW_026948600.1 coordinate 10,402,911, forward strand.
GAACTTTGGGTTTGGCTTTTGCCTTGGAGTCTCTGAGAGGTTTGTGCAACCATGGCCTCCAATTATCTGCAGTAATTATTCCCTGGAGAGGCTTTGTCAGTAACAACACTCAGTGGGCTCATTAATACTACAGGGTACTTCAGTTATTTTAAGGTACTTGGTGTTTCCCTTTTGATACACACTGTGTCAGAGGTTTTACAATCATGGCCCCAATTATCTGCTTTAATGAGTCCATGGAGAGCTTTGTACTGACACTCAGTGGGGCTCATTAATGGCTTGAGATACTCAAGGTTTTTAAGGTACTTTTAGGATTTAAGTATACTTTTAGGTATTTTTAAGGAATTTCCTTCCAAAATTGAGTGTCTGAGAGGTTTTTGTGCATTCCGGACCTCCAGTTCTCTCCTCCAAGGAGTCCATGAGGAGCCTGTGTTGGGTATCCTCTTCCCTCATTCTGTTTTCCAACAAAGACAAAACTGAAAGAATTTTGTAAGACTTTCTAAAAGCATCTAAACATACATGAGACAATTAACAATACAACAATAGCTAGGAAAATTAAATGTCCTGTTTTAGATAGACATCATCTGTGGAGAGTATTATTAATAATTGGTTAGCTGAGAAAGGCCATACTGACATATTGCCGCTGGTTAAGCTGAAGGAGAAAAGTCAGCAGTCAGCAAGCTGAAAGGAAAGGTCACCAGTGACCTTGCTGCAACATGAGGATAGGGAGTAGAGATTATTCCTGAATATATCCTGAGAATATGTAGAAAGTATCAAAAGTAGAACCATAGGAATGCAGAAGTAGGCGTAGGTGCTGATATGTAACTGACCAATCCTGAGCTCAACTTTTGCAATATGTATGAAGCTTATTATGAACTGTATTTAACCTGCTGTACTGATCGATAAAATTGGGCCTGTGATGATCAAATTGATGTCCTGGTTCCCTTCTGTCGAGAAATGGTGGAGAATGCGGGCAAAGCCGAATCTCTGCCCTTTTTTCTCGGATTAAAAGGAAAAGGGGATTACGCCACGGTGGAGGAAGTTGGGTTTGGGTCCTTGCAGCCGGAACGGTGCCAGAATTTGAAGCAACCTTGGTGCTCACAACGGTGAATCAAGACAATACGTGTCGCGGGAGCCTGGAGAGCTGCAACAGCGCGCGCTGATTAATAGGTATGGATAGGCAAGCGACATATGATTTATTCGCCGCGTATTTAGAGCGGCGAGGGATAAAAGGGATAGATTTAAAAAGGGAATTACCAGGGTTATTAGCTTATGGCCATGCTAAGGGTATCTTTTCTAACCCTCATACAGTTCATGAGCTAGCAGAGTGGAAGAAGTTTGGGGAAATACTGTGGGATACAGTGTTAGACGATGATAAGTCAGCAAAGAAATTAGGGAAGTTATGGCGGGTGGTGTATAACACGTTACTTCAGCAGGTCTCTGAGAGAAAGGCAGCAGAAAGGGCAACAGAAGCTCATAATAGGGTATGGTCGTGAAGATGATCCCCTGGCACCTTCTGTAACTAAGATACTTATGCCTAAGGGTCCCCAGCAAAGTGGTGTGGAGGATTTTCCTATAAGCACAGTGGAACTGTCTGCACCCTTCCTGTCAGAGGGGGAGGGCGAGTCAGATGGTAGAAGTAAGAGCAAACCAGCTTTGCCTCCGCCACCAGCTTTGCCTCCACCGCTTCCCCCGAGTGAACCAACTCCAGTTACAGCTTCGGCGGGGGGAGCCTCAGTTTGGACTTATCAGCAGCAGTAGACATCACACTAATGACGAACCGGCCTGAGAGGATACCAACTAAAATAAAAAGCCCTCTTATATTAAATAGACAAACATGTGGAGCATTATTGCTAAGACGTTCCTCTACAACTATGTTGAGATTATTTGTTTTGCCTGGTGTTATCGATGCGGATTTTACAGGAGAAATACAAATCATGGTTTACACCCTTTATCCTCCGATTAAAATTACAAAAGGACAACGCATTGCACAATTCATACCACTGTCACAAATGACATCGAGAATACAATCATTTACTGGGCAAACACGGGATGAAAAAGGTTTTGGCTCTACTGGTGTTACACTTTTAACTGTGGATTTACAAAATAGACCAAAGCAAAAAGTTGAAATTACTTATGAGCCTCAAAGCATAACCCTTTATAGATTATTAGATACAAGAGCAGATACCAGCACTATTTCTCCAGAAGCGTGGCCACAACATTGGCCTCTATTTCCATCATCAAACACAAGCATGTTTGGCTAAAGTTTTGTATGTGATTAACCATTTATGCATTTTTGGGGAAGATGATACCCCTCCACAATGAAACATCATCCGAAGTCAGGTCAGGAAAATACTAAGGAAACAGAGGTCTGGGTTAAGTATAAGAACCTGAGTACAAGATTATGGGAAAAACCTGCAAAAGTATTATATTGAAGTCAAGAGTATCTTTGTGTTTCCTCACCTACAGGGCCTTTGTGGGTGCCTGCTAAGTGGACTAAACCTGTTTTTGATGCAGCCTCTGGTGGATCGCCTTACGGAAGAGGACAGGGAGCGACTGGGGAAGAAACTGCTTCTAGTCCTACAACCACTACTGTTACAATTGAAGGAGTACTCAGAAGCGGTGGACAGAGCACTGACACGTCACTCCCGGACAGCCCAGGAGTTGATTGGTTTTATTGACTCATTATCAACTTTTCACTTAACAAATCCAGTGAAAGAACATTGTCTTGACTGTCACAATCCACATTGTGCTGCCTGGATAGCTCTACGTTGTGGGGGTTGTGAAAGAACTTTTTGGATAGAACAATCATTATTGTGGGATTTGTGGTGTCACACTTGTGAACACGAGCACATGTGGGGCAAAAGCTGGCAAGATGAATTATGGAGACAAACAGGGCAAAACGCATATATAGCTTTAAATCTTTATGAGTCTCCTGAACAGAAAATTCTTGCTTATTATCGATGGGAGGTACAATGTATTGTGAATAGAATTAAGGTTCAAAGTAAATCACGTATAGTTTCTATAAGATGTAGGAAATTAGTGCCTTTAACACAGCATTCAATAGTAAGACCCTTCAAAGGGGATCCTGATAGGGCATTAGATTGCTGCATTGACAAGTTGCAAAAATTGAGTTTGGAAGTGGCAAGACCAGTAAAATCAAGAGCAGCAAGATTGAAGACAGATAAGAAAAAGAAGGCAAAAAGGGAACGGTCTCATTTGAATAAGGATATCAGTGATTGCTAATTAATTTTCTATGATTAGAACAATTTTACAGTTGTGGGACCCTCGAGAGGATATAGTTGTTGAGGAGGATAACGAACAAGAACTACGATTATGAAATAAGATACGCCTTGTATTAAAGAAAGAGCTTGAACTATTAGCCTCATATAGTAAAAAAGCTGAAGAGGCTTTGCGATTACCACCATTGAATTAGTTGCTTTAGATTGAAGAACCAGACTTTTATACTGGTCCTTACTTATATTCACTTCCTTGTTATGTTTGCAAAAGGGATAATGATAAGTGCTATGCATGAGTAGCTTTGCATTGTGCAGATTGTAATCAAGTTTATTGGTATTCACAGAAGTCAGTAGATTATTTATAGTGTGCACCTTGTTTTAGAAGGTAGATTCAAAATTTTATCTGAGTTAGAGCTCTTGAACAAAGTACTGGCCTGCCAGGACGGACAAGATTACAGCTTTTTGAAAGTGCAGAACAAGTAGTTATAGCATATCTTAGGTAGAGGTTACAAGAAATACTTAGGATATTTGAAAATAATAAAGCCTCATGCATCATAACAGCTCGCTGTAAAGCTGATTTGCCTTCAAACTTATCTCATGCTATACTTGTGAGCAAAGATACTGATTTAGAATTAGATCAGTATATTCAAAAATTGACTCAGCCTTACAATAGACAATCTAGCAAACCAGGGAAAAGACAGCGAAGAAAAGAAAAACAAAGCAAGCAGAAGGAAGAAAAGGAGAAGCAAAGCAAGCAGAAAGAAAAATGAAGTTTGTTTTTGTTATACTGCTCAATGCTGTAGCAAGTGAAGCAGTAGGAATAACACTCTTTAGTCAACCAAGAGAAAATTTATAGGTGACACTTGCTAATCAAACTAACCAATCATCACTTAGTCTTGGAGGAGTCACTAACGCATTTCGAACATGCCTAGTAAGACTTCCAGTATAGTCTCCTGGAGAATTTTGCAGTTTGATAAACAATCAAACCTTATGTATGTCTAACATGTCAAACATCACATTGCCAGTGCAACAAGGGTATACTGCAGGTCAGAGTGATGGCTATCATCAATGCTTACTAATCCAATCACTTAACACCTCTTTGCATTCTCCTCCTGAAGAATTGGATCTTTTTGGAAGTACAAATGCCAGTATGTCTAACACTACAGCTAGCGGATGGTTTAGCTTCAAATTTTCAGATGCTCAGAATTTAAACCAACCTAAAGAAACATGAGCCACCCTAGATTCATCCCTGAATGTGAGTGAATTCTCTCCACAGCATTACAGTCAATGTAACGGCACAAATATCACAGCACCAATGAAATTACCCACAGGATTATTTTTGATTTGTGGAGACAGGGCATGGAATGGTATACCAGCTAAACCACAGGGTGGACCCTGGTTTTTGGGAAAATTGTCATTGTTTCATCCTAACGTGTCCTTACTAATGCAGCTGAGTCAAAATTCAAACAGGAAAAGACGCAGCATACATGACTTAGACTGCAGCCAGATAGGAGATCCACAGTTTTGGGGCACATTCAAACAAGTAGTGGTTTCCACTATCTTACCAGGAGGATCTGCCAATAAAGCCATGAATTTAGCAAAACAATTAGGATGCTGGGCAAAGGATGAGCTGAACAGGACATCACAAATTCTAGACATGCTAACCGCAGATGTGCAAAGTGTTAACCATGCTGTTTTGCAAAATAGAGCTGCTGTAGATTTTTTGCTCTTAGCACAAGGGCATGGATGTGAAGAGTTCGAGGGAATGTGTTGCATGAATCTGTCTGATCATTCAGTACCCATTCACACTAAGATAAAAGAACTGCAACAGGGACTTCACAAACTCAAGGAAGAAGAAGGTTTAGGAATTGACGAATGGCTTAAAGGCTTAGGACTTGGACCATGGCTGAGGAACCTTGTGATCTATGCTATAGGACTTCTGGGTGTAATTTTACTGGTTTTGCTTATTTTGCCTTGTATCTTTAACTGTATTCAAAACATGGTCAGCCGTACAATAGCAATAACATGGCAAACTAATCTCCTTGCTCAAGAAGAAAACGGGGGAAATGTGGAGAGATTTATTAATAATTGGTTAGCTGAGAAAGGCCATACTGACATAATGCCGCTGGTTAAGCTGAAGGAGGAAAGTCAGCAGCCAGCAAGCTGAAAGGAAAAGTCAGCAGTGACCTTGCTGCAACATCAGGATAGGGAGTAGAGATTATTCCTGAATATATCCTAAGAATATGTAGAAAGTATCAAAAGTAGAACCATAGGAATGTAGAAGTAGGCGTAGGTGCTGATATGTAACTGACCAATCCTGAGCTCAACTTTTGCAATATGTATGAAGCTCATTATTAACTGTATTTAACCTGCCGTACTGATCAATAAAATCGGGCCTGTGATGATCAAATTGATGTCCTGGTTCCCTTCCATCGACAGTGGACCTTGTTATTTAGGCAAGTTATCATTATTCCACCCGAATATATCTGTATTAATGCAACTAAGTCATAAGACAAGCAGGCAAAGGCGCAGCTTTCATAACTTAGACTGTAGCCAAATAGGAGATCCATGGCTCTGGAGTAAATTTAAACAAGTGATGGTTTCAGCTCTCCTACCATGGGGTGCTGCAAGCAAAGCAATGACTTTAGCAAAACAAATAGGTTGTTGGGCTAAGGGTGAATTGAATAAGACATCACAGATATTAGATATGTTAACTGCAGATGTACAGAGTGTTAATCACGCTGTTTTACAAAATAGATTTCTTACTGTTAGCACAAGGCCATGGGTGTGAAGAGTTTGAAGGGATGTGTTGCATGAATTTATCTGATCATTCTGTATCTATTCATGCTAAGACAAAAGAGCTACCGCTAGGGCTTAACAGCCTTAAGGAAGAAGAAGGATTGGGAATTGATGAGTGGCTTAAAAGTTTAGGACTGGGACCATGGCTAAGAAACCTTGAAATATATGCTATAGGGATATTAGGTGTACTCTTCTTGCTTTTACTTATTTTACCTTGTTTCTGAATTTGTATCCAAAATATGGTTAGTAGGATGATAGAGAAAACCTGGCAAACTAACCTCCTTTCTCAAAAAGAAAAAGACGGGGGAGATGTGGAGAGTTTAGTTCAAGCATGGCTTAAAGAAAAAGGCCATGAAGGCATACAGTTGAGAGAGCAGTAAAAGGTAGTTGTGAAACAGTTCCAAAAGCCGTTCCCAGGCTGATTTCTATAAACAATTAGGCTCTCTCGTGCATCACTTTATAAACAAAAAGGTTCTCAGACAGTCTTCCCATAACAAGCAAAACACCCTCTCTGGGAAAAGATGGCACCCTGGGAACAGAAATGGAAGTTTTGGGAACCTTTCATATCACAGTGGGAACACTGGTTTTGTTTTTACTAAACAATTATAGGCACTGTAAAACAAAGGGAGTGGTTAAAGTTTTCTCTGTTAGCCTATCGTGAACCTGGATTTTGGAATATGCATGAAGTTGATTAACACTGTTATTTAAAGTGACTGATCGATCAATAAATCGGAGTTCGATGCATTAAAGGATGGTCGTCTCCCCTTCACTTCAATAGTTGCCCTTCTCTGGACATGCTCCAGCCCCTCCATGGCCTTCCTAAATTGGGGGGCCCACAACTGGATACAGCATTTAAGGGGCTGCCCAACCAGCCCTGAGCACAGGGGAAGAATCACTGCCCTCCTCCTGCTGGCCACACCATTCCTGATCCAGGCCAGGAGCCATTGGCCTTCTTGCCCACCTGGGCACACTGCTGGCTCATGTCCAGCCTGCTGTCCATCAGTCTCTGCAGGTCCCTTTCTGCCTGGCTGCTCTCCAGCCACTCTGTCCCCACCCTGTAGCGCTGCAGGGGTTGTTGTGGCCAACATGCAGGGCCCAGCACTTGGACTTGTTAAACCTCACCGTGTTGGATTTGGGTCCTGGATCCAGCCTGTCCAGGGCCCTCTGCACAGCCCTCCTACCCTCCAGCAGATCCACACTCACACCCAGCTTGGTGTCATCTGCAAATTTGCTGATGCTGGACTCGGCCCCTTCATCCAGTTCATCAATGCAGATACTGAAATCCATGCTGGCTGGCTCTGACCCCTCGGCCATCCTGTGGGTGCCCTGTGATGGCACTCAGGGTGATCTGTTCCATAACCTTGCTGGGCACCCAGGTCAGGCTGACAGGCCTGGAGTTCCCCAGATCCTCCTTCCAGCCCTTCTTGGCGATGGGCTCACACTGGCACCTCCAGCCCTCTGGGACCTCCCTGCTGAGCCAGGACTGATGGTAAATGATGGAGAGCAGCTTGGGGAGCTCATCCACCAGCTCCCTCATCCCCCTGGGATGGATCCCATCCTGTCCCATACACCTGTGAGCATCTGAGTGGCTCAGCAGGTCACCAACTGCTCCCTCCTAGATTAGAAAGGCTGTTCTGCTCCCTGTGCCCATCCACCAGCTCTGGAGAACACTTATCCTGAGGGCAACCTGTCCAAATACTGAAAATTGACAAACAAGATATTAAGTAGCTTTGTCTTTTTCTTATTTTCATTTACTTTATTCTCCCTCCTTCTCCCTCCTGTTGCTATAAATTTTTTTATAAAAACATTTTTCATTCTTTTAAGACAAGCCTCCAGATTAAATTCTAGTTGAGCTTTGACCTCTCAACTTCCCTTTCTTAATAACCTAATGACAACCTTATACACTTCCTGCAATTCTGGTCTTTTCTTCTCCTGAGTTCCCAGAAAAGCTGCATGGGAAGCCAGGACAGTCCTTTTCCTCACTAGATCATGTTTTGGCACACTGGGACAGACTGCTCCTTCCCCCTTAAGATTACTATCTTGAAATGTGTCCATCCTTCCTGACCCCTTTGTTTTTAAGGGCTGTTTCCCTTCAAAAAATCAGTACCTGATTTGGTACTCCCAAAATCAGCATCCTAAACAGGCCGAAGTCTGCCCTTCCTAATTCCAGTGCAGAAGTTTGTTTGCTGCCCCTCCTTCTTTCACAGAACATTGAAAACTTGATTATTTCATGGTCACTGTGCCCCAGGCAGCCTCCGAGCCCCACATCTGCCACCAGCCCTTCTCTGTTTGTGAACAGCAGGAGACAGAGCTTTCCTTGGCAGTGGGAGTGTTACCAAAAATTCAGTCAAATAGAGAACTCCTTTACACCAATGCAGCATTTAGAAGCTGCATTCTTTATTCAGCTGGATGCACGGGAGATAGCTCCTCTCAAAGCCATGCATGCTGAGTACAGGGAAGTTTCAGTTTATATTCTGTATATTGCACACATATTCATTGATTTTCCCAGACTAAACACATATATGATAATGGTTTCCCCAAAATCATTCACATATTTCCCCTCCCATTAACCCATGCATTCTTCTGTCCTGGAGGTCTCTCTGGTGGTCCCTGGTGGTCATGGACCCCAATGTTCCAGTGGCACTGGCTGTGACATTGGTCACAAGGGTTGCAGGCGAAGAGAGAGGCGAGAATGTTGATCCATGATCAGAAGGCTTGATTTATTATTTTATGATATATATACTACATTATAACTATACTAAAAGAAATAGAAGAGAAAGGTTCTCAGAAGGCTAGCTAAGCTAAGAATAGAAAAAAAAGAATGAATAACAAAGATCTGTGTCTCAGAGAGTTAGCGGGAGCCAGCTCTGCCGTGACTGGTCAGTAAATCCAAACATCCACAGGAGACCAATCAGGGATCCACCTGTTGCACTGCACAGCAGCAGATAACCATTGTTTACATTTGTTGCTGAAACTTCTCAGCTTCAGCAGGAAAAATCTTAATGAAAGGATTTTAATGAAAAGATGTCTGTGACACCTGGCTGAGCTGGCAGGACACTGAGGCTGCTGAACTTCCAGTTCCCCTTCTCAGACAATGGGATTGTGTGGTTTTCATAGGCCTGGGGTTGTGGAGAACAAGCTCCAGGTGTCAGCTCACCTGGTGGAGACAATTTATCATCTCATAACATGAGGTCACAGAGTGGGCTATGACATCACAGAGTGGGTTATGTGAGGTGTTTGGGCAATATGACATCATATACTGCCTCTGTGACATCACAGAGCCGGCTGTGACATCAGAGGGCAGATGTCTGACATCACAGAGCAGACTGTGACATCACAGAGTTGGCTGTGACCAGCTGTGACCAACCATCAGAGATCAGCTGTGTGACATTGGAGAATGGGCTGTGACATCACAGAGCAGGCTGTGACATCCCAGAGGGGCTGTGTGACATCCTGGCAGGGCTGTGTCAGGTCACTGGGTTGGTCACTCTGCCCCAGCTCCCCCTCACAGTTTCTCCCAACAAGTCCAATGCTGTCCATGCCCAGCAGGGTCCCTGTCCCGAGAGATCCCCCTGGCCCACCTGGAGCCACAGCCTCCACCAAAGGATGTTCCACAGGATCCACCCCAGAGCCTGACATGGGGACAAGGGGCCAGGACTGTGTGACCAGGACACCAAGGACGGGGATTATCCAGGTCACTGTGGCCTGGGTGGGGTTCCCCAGGGCAGGAAAGATGTCTGGCAGCTTGAGCAGGGTCTGGGAAGGGCCTCCAAGGTGGGGCTGCAGCCCTTGGGCTGTGACCAGAGGCTGAGGGAGCTGGACTGGTCCAGCCTGGAGCAGGGAAGGCTGAGGGGCTCCTCATGCCAGCCTGGCAGTGCCAGCGAGGAGGGGAGGGAGAACACAGAGCCAGGCTCTTCAGCGGGGGCTGGGGGGAGACAAAAGCCAATGGGTGGAAGGGGAAAGAGGGGAGATCAGCCAGGGCATGAGGAGATGAAATGAGTCAGGCTGGTTTCAGCATTTCCTCAACACCAAGAGCAGCCTGACTTCCCTGCTCCGTCCACCACTGACAGCTTTGCAAATCAGGAATTGTTTGAGCTGTTTTGTCCCCACTACAGAACGAGCATCCTGATACAAGAAGTTAATTGTGCTCATATCTATCACAGAACCACGTTTCTATAAAATTAATTTTAGTATGGAAATCACTTGGGGATGGTGGACTCATCAGATGCTGCTGGGGTGTTGCACATAGCTCAGGGAAGAGCGTGATTGTTATTAAATTGTGTCCTGTTCAACTGTGGTCCATTGGCCATGAAGAGAATCTTTCTATGCCTCTGAGTCTCATCAGTTCCTGACCCCCAAAGGACAGAAACCCTGATGAGCTGTGCTTCCCACTCCAGTGGTGGCACTTCCACCTTCCTCCATAGCCAGAGCAGAGCTGCCTTGTACGAGAAACTTCCTGGCAAAGGAGAAATGAAGGAAACAGGAGAGGCTGTGGGGATCAGGTGCGGGGTAGATCCAGGGACAAGACTGACTTTTGCATTTGATGGAGCTGTGACTTGCCTTGGCTTTGTTGGCTGACAAGAAATGAACAGCCCTCTGAGTGTCAGGCAGCTCCTTCTCCAAGGAAAGCAGGTGGGAGTTGGAGCCAAGGAGCTGAAAGCTGCAGGTGCAGCCTGGGCTGGAGGGAGCTCAGATTTGCACAAGGCTGCTCTGAGTGCCAGGGCTTGGATGGGGGAAATGGTGGGGTGGGGGTAGGGACAGAGTCTGATTGATTGTCAGACATGAAGGGTCTTGACTTTCATGTCTATTCAAACTGCATGAGGAGGTACTTGGATTCAGTGTCAGCTGGAGATTGCATGTATCAATAAATTAACAGGGAGAAGAAACCTAAATTGGACCTAGGAAATCTTTTCTCACTGTCTCTTTAAATAGAATCTATTCAACTTGAATAGACTCCTGGAATTCATCTAATTAACCACAAAAGATTTGAAAATTAAATCAAATTACCCCCAGAGGCTTGGCTTGTTAAGGTGTTCTGAATGTTAATGAGCCCTGGGACACTGAATTCCTGCACTCAAGAGCTGAAGGCTGAACAAGCCCCTGGAGCAGTGAAATTCAGCAGCAGCCTCCAAGGTGCTGAGGATGTCAGCAGCCCCCACTGAGGCCATCCCTGCCCAGAGACCGTGGGGGAATGGGCAGACAAGGAGAGCGTCCCTGGGGCTGGGGCAGCACAACTCAGAGGCACCAGCGGCTCCAGCTGGGAAATGGAGTGTGGAATGTGGCTGGGAAAGCCCTGCCTGGGCTGTGCCAAGCAGGACACACAAGCCCTGACTCCCATCCCCCAAAAAACTCTCTCAAGGAAACATTTAAAAGGAATTACAGTTGTTTGTGTACTCTGAGTTGGACTCTATGAAGAAATACCAATAAGAGATTCTCAGGAGCCCAAATCAACCAAACAGCCTTTACTGGCAGCTTTAGAAAATCAGCGAAACTTTGGCAAAGGGTTAATGATAACATGATAACATTGTAGTGGTTTTGGTTTGCTAATTTAAGATTTTTCCCCTCTTGAGATTTCTTAATTAATGGATTGATGAGTGTGGTCGGTTTTAGTGTCGCTTATTTATTTATGTGTTCATTTTGTTGTGAGATAGGGTTACAAGAAAGGTAAAGTAGACTTAAAATTTTAAAAGGGTATAAAGAAAATTTTTTTAAAAAGCAAGTAAAAAAAAAAGGTAGTAAGAATTAAAATAAATTCTTTAGAGCACTTTTTTTTCTTTACAATTTTTTTTAAATCTGACTATATAAAGAAAATAAAGTGTCTAGTGGTTTACTATTTCTAGAATTGTCTTTTTTTTAGTTTTAGGGTGATAAGTTTTTCTTGTTAAGATTATGGAGGTTTTTTACAGGAGGAAATGTTTTTTTTTTGTGGTACTTAATTTTGTCATGGATAACAGTTGTCTGGGAAACTTCGTTATTGTGAAATTGTCTTTATAGCTACAAGCTTTTTTACAGCTTGTTGATGGGCCATGTTGACTTGTGGGGTATTGTTTTAAAGATGAGTTATAATAAAGTTTTTATTATTTACTTTTTAAATTATTTTTATCTCTGGGAATAGAGATCTTCTCTTGCGGATACTGAATTACTTTTTTTTTCCTGTTTAAACTTCTCATGAAACTGCGGGTTTTTTAACATTTGTTTATTTTACCATGGAGGTTTTTGTTTGATACAAATTTGAATTTTTAAAAAAGTTTTGTAAAGAAAAAGAGTTTTTTCTTTATAGTTTATAGGAAGATTTTAGTTTTAAGATTAAGGTATTTTTTTCTTTCTTTTAAATTGGGATTTCATTTCTTCTTTACTGACTTTGGTGGTTTTATGGGGGTTTTTTATATGCTTGCATTTTGTTTTTTCTTTAACTGGAGGGAGGATTGAAGTATTGAAAGGGTTAACATCTGACCTGCCAGTAACTTGTGGTGGAAGTCGTGGTTGTGTTGTGCTACAATTGGTTTTATGGTTGGTTTTTGGCTTTTTTTATGTTTAAGTTTTTAGTTGTAAGGTTATTTTGTATGGGTTGTAGGTTGTAGGGGTTTTTTGTTTTAGTTCTGTTGGGGGGAGGGGACTTGGTAAGATTTCAATAGCTGCGTCTTGCTTTGTCCTGGTTGGGGTTTTGTAGCCTCTTGTTTTCCTGTTTGTTAGTTGTTGGGGTTTGGTTTGGTTAGAATGGGGCCAATGTTGAGAGGGGCAGCCTGGGGAGGGGAGCAGGGGCTCAGCCCACGGCAGGGTTGCTTGGTTTGGTTTGGTTTGGTTTGGTTTGGTTTGCTTTGCTTTGCTTTGGTTTGCTTTGGTTTGCTTTGGTTTGCTTTGGTTTGCTTTGGTTTGCTTTGGTTTGGTTGAGATGGGGGCCAGGGCCAGGGCCCACTGCTTCTTTGTTGTCTGGAAAAGAAAGAGGAGGTTCCTGGACTTTTTCATCTTTAACATTTATGTTTCACAGAGACGTGTTCAGTATCTCAGTGGTTTAACAGATTGTCACTTACACGAAAAAGTTTTACTTTTTAAAATTCTTCTCATCTCAAATCACAACAGACATTAAGTCAACATAAAACACTTCTCAAAGCATTGAGTTGAGCCATTCAATTTCACAAATTCTAAGCCTGTTCCATTTAATATTAATCAAAATTTGCAGGAGCACAGAAACAGAAGAAGACACAGAAAGATAGAAAGGCAAAAAGATGCAGAGAAGCACACACACAGTTACCAACTCATGAATTCCAGCACTGTTCAGGTGGAAATTCCAAGAGGAGGTAGGGTCAAGATGTGTCCTTGCCTTGTGGTCAGCCTTAAATACCCCTTGGTCTCCCTGGGCCCTTCCCCCAGGTGGGCCTTGGGCTCATTTGGGCCCTCAGGAGCTGGGCTGGGGCTGCAGAGGTGGCTGTGGAGCATTGCCTGTGCTGTGCCAGGGACTGGCAGCCACTGCTGGGCTGGGATAGAGGCTCTGGGGGGATTGGGGTTCCAGGGCAGGGCAAGGCTGGACCTGCCCCTTCCTCCCTCATACATTAAATGTTTTGAGCCAAAAATCTCCTCCAGTCTGTCACAACAGGCAATGTTGGAGGTGGAACCCCAATTCTGGCCATGGACGCCTGAAAGAGAACGGCAGTTCTTTTCCATAGGAAGGAAAGCACAGAGCCCCAGTGTTTGGAAGGCTGGTGAGAGCCTCACTGGGCCAAGGCCAGCCAGACTTGACAGGAAAGGCAGATTTTGTCTGGGAGCAGTCTTTGGATTTAGGGAATTTTGGAGGTGAAAACACAATCTCGGCCATGGACACCTGGAGAAGCAGGACATTTTTTTCCCATAGGAAGGAGAGTACAGAGCCTTCCCCAGCATTTTGGGGACAGATGGGAAGTGACCCTCGTGAAAACCACTTCAAGACAGATTTGTACCGGCAATATTCCTATGGGAACAATCCCTGGATATAAGGAACTTTGGAGATGAAATCCCAATTCTGGCCATGGGTGCTTGGAGCAGAAGGACAGTTCTTTTCCATTGGGAAGGAAAGCACAGAGCCCCAGTGTTTCAGCAGCAGATGAGAAGTGACCCTCAACATGCAAAGGTCACTTAGACCAGTCAGGCAGTCCATGGGAAGCCAAACCAGCCAGAGCTGTTCTCTTTTCCCTTGATTTTATGGGGCTCCATAGTGTCACAATGGTGCCTTGGATCCATGGGGCCCCACAGTGTCATCATGGTGACTTGATTCCATGGGTTCCAGCAGTGTCACAATGGCCCCTTGATTACAAGAAGACCTGCAGTGTCACAATGGCCCCTAGGTTCCATTGGGTCCCACAATGTCACAGTGGCCTCTAGGTGTCATAAGGCCCCGCAGTGTCACAATGGTCCCAAGGATTCCATGAGCCCTTGCAGTGTCACAATGGTCTCCGTGGTTCCCCAGGCCCCACAATGTCACGTGACTCCTCTGTTCAATGAGCCCGGCAATGTCTCAATGGACCTTTGGACCCTGGGGCTTTACTGTGTAACAATGGTCTCCTCTGGCTCCACAGTGTCACAATGGACCATTGATGACAGGAGGCCACTCTGTGTTGCCCTGGAGCTTTGGCTCCATGCAACCCTGCAGTGTCACAAAAGCCTCTTGGTTTCACGAGGCCCCAAAATATCACAACGGTCCTTCCAGGATCACAATGTTCTCACTGGTTCCAGGAGGCTTCACAGTCTCACAATGCATTGCTTATTCCATGGGGCCTCATAGTGTCACAATGGTCTCCATGAGTCCCCTGAGTGCCACAATGGTCTCTGTGATTCCATGGGCCCCTCAGTGTCACAATAGCCCTTTTGTTCCACGAGGCTGTAAAGTGTCTCAATTGTCTTTGCATGGTTCCATGAGGCCTTGCAATGTCACAATGAACCTTTGATTCCATGGAGTCCCACAGTGTCACAATGGCTGCTTGGTTCCATGACACCACAGTGTCTTAATGGTCTCCATGGTTCCATGAGGCCCCGTGGTGTCATAACGGACCCTTGGTTCGATGGGGCCTCTCAATGTCACAATGATCCCTACATTCCATGGAGCCACACAGCGTCACTACAGTCCCCTTGGTTCCATGAGTCTCAGCAATGTCACAGTGCTCTCCATGATTCCATGAGGCCTCACATTGCCACAAAGGTCCCTTGGTCTCACAAGGCCCCACGGTGTCACATTGGTCCCTTGGTCTCACAGGGCCACACTGTGTCACAATGGTCCCTTGGTTCCATGGGCCCTGTGCTGCTGCATTCCCCCCTCCCCTTCTCAGGCCGCCCTGCCAGCTGAGAAATGCTCCTTGGGCCTTGACCTTGGCTAACAGCCCCTGGGCTCAGCTCCTCTGCAGCTCATCACAAACACTGTCTGCTCCAGCGACTGCTGCTGCCCAGCCAGCTCCTGCTTTCTGTAGGAGCAGCCCTGGGAACTGTTTTTGTTCCCTCAGTGGCACAACATCCCTGTTCTCACACTGCCAAAGGAAGCTGTTGGTGCCAAGTGCGGCCAGGATGAGCCGTTGCTGGGACTGCAGCTCCTCTCTTGGGGCCCTGCAAACAGCGCTCCAAAAGGAGCCCTTGGAGCTCTCCTGGGCCAGCGACTCCCTCTGAGTGGGGCCTCTCCCAGCCGGGAACTCTCCCGTTTGCTGCACTCAGGGATCCTGAACAACAACGGAGCCTGGGCCGATCCCCCCCCTCCTCCAGGCTCAGCCCTTCACCCCCTGGGGAGATGGCAAAGGATCCACAGGGAGCATTCCCTGCCCTCAGGGGAATTGCTCACAGGTGCCTTGCACTGACTCTTTGTGTCTGTGTGCACACAGGAATGCCTGTGCTGGAGAAATGTGGCAGAAATGCTGCTCTCTGAGGGGCTTGAGTGCCTTGGATAGCTGAGTCAGTCACATATCCAGATATCAGTAAGTATGGTTTAGTCAGAAGGTCTAAACTAAGTTAAATGCTCCTAGGAGTTGTTTTTTGCTAAGTTGTTAGGTTTAATTCAAGTTATTAGGTAAGTTAAATATTGTTAAGTGTTATTCCTCTCTTAAATTGCTATGTCATGGGTTATAAGTTAGGTCAAATACTGTTAAGTGCTGCTCTTTTAAGGTATCAGTTAAGTTAAGTCCCGTTAGGTTTGACCTCTGTAAGCTTTTGGGCCATATTCCTTTTATCCTTACCCTCATTATCCTTATGTCATACACACAGAGGGACAGTTCTCAGGTAATTTCTGGTTTGATTGACTGGATTCTGTTTGGTTTTGTTGTTGCTTTGTTTCCTTGGTGTGCCTGAAGTGTTCAGTCAGGAGCAGAGTGACTTCTTCCAAGGAACTTTGTGCTGCTGTCCCTTAATATTCAATCTGGTTTTTGCTGCTCCCTTGCTGGGGATTTTTTCAGCTCTCTCAAGGCCTTGTTGGTAGCCCTGGCCGAGGCTCTGGCCCTGGGGGACACGGGGACACTGCCGGGGTGTCCCTGTCCCCCTGTGCCACCCCCAGGGCCCCAGCCCCCCGTCCCAGTGTCAGGCTCTGGGGTCGATCTTGTGGAACATCCTCTGGGGGAGGCTGCGGGGCCGGGGGACCCGGGGGGACCCAGGGGGACAGGGGACCTCGCTGTGCACGAGCAGGGCTGGACTGCTCTGGGGGGAACTTTGAGGGGGGCCAGGGCAGAGTGACCTCCTCAGGGACCTCACACAGCCCCTGTGATGTCACACTGCCCCTGTGATGTCACACAGCCCCTGTGATGTCACATAGCCCCCTGTGATGTCACACAACCCCTTATGATGTCACACCACTACCTGTGATTTCACAGCCCTCTCTGGGATGTCACAAAGCACCCTTGTGATGCCACAGAACCAAATCGGGGATGTCAGCCTGGAATGTCATGCAGCTGCACTGTGATGTCACAGAAGGTGCTGTGATGTCACAAAGTCACCATGTAATGTCACAGTCTTTTCTGTGATATCACAGCCTCCTCTATGATGTTACACAGCCACCAAGTGATGTCACAACCCACTCTGTGATGCCACAGAACCACCCTCTATGATTGCAGGATCTGCTCTATGGCCTCACACCTTACACACCCTCAGGGATGTCATAAAACCCTCCCTGTGATGTCATACTGCCACTCTGTAATTTCACAGCACACACTTTGACCTCACCACTGGCTCTATGATGACATCCAGCCATGCCATGATGTCACAGCCTGCTCTGTTATTTCATAGAATCCCCTATGTGATGCTATAGCTGCTCAATGACCTCACACAACAAACTCAGTGGTGTCACAGCCCAATCTGTGACCTCACACAACCCACTCTGTGCTGTCACACAGCCCCTTGCTGACATCACAGCTGCTCTGTGCCTCTATGACACAGCCACAGAGGTGCTGCTGTGACACAGCCCCCTCTGGGCCATCCCACAGCCCCTGCCGGTGCTGAGCCCCTGTGAGCTCTGTCTGTGCTCTGCTGGTGTCCCTGAGGGGCCCTGGCAGTGCCCCAGCCCTGCTGGGCTGTGCACAGGAGCTGCTCCTGGCCAGAGCTGTCCCTCTGCAGTGCTGCCCTTGCCAGGAGCTGCCTCTGGGCCAGGAGCCCAGCCCAGCTCAGCAGCACAGACACAGCACAGGGCCTTTATGATCCTCTGGGCCTTTGGTGCTATTTGCATCAGATTCTGTCCCTCAGAGTGGGCTCAAAAAAACTTCTCAAGAACTTGAAGTTAAGTTGAAACATGGAAGTTTCTTGTAGTTAAATGGGGCCCACTGAGGGACATAACTCTTGTGAAAGTGTCTCCATGTTCCAGTTAGAGCAGAACAATGGAGGCAGTGATGACAGCTGGGGACAAGCAAGGCAAAGGTGTCTCTGGTGCTGAGCAAAGCTCGATGTGTTTGAGGAATGCAAAGGGCCAAGGCCTGAGCCCCAGCCCCTGGCCAGGCAGATCCTGTCCCTCCCTCCTTGCTCAGGGCTCTTGCCGGGATGGGCACTGGCATGTGGGGATGTGCAATGGCAAGGGCAGGAGCATGGGGCGGCCCCTGCCAGGCTGCTGAGCAGGGACAAGGAGGCAATGAGGCCCCAGGCCTGCAAGGGTCACTTGTCCCCTCATGGCCTCAGGCCCAGGCCCAGTAGCCATGGCCAAAGTGCTGCCCAAGTTGGCTCTGGCAGGGCTGTCTTGCAGCTGCTGCCCATCCCTGTGCCCTGTGCAGCCCAGGCTGTCCCACGGTGTCCCTGCCCTGCGTCTCTGTCCCTGCAGGCTGTCGGCATCCCCCGGCTGCCCCACCTGGCTGGGCCCTTCCTTTGCTGACAGCTCTGCCTCCTGCCTGCCTCTGCCTGCCCACACAAAGCCTTGGGCTGCTTCAGGCTCCTTCTGGGGCCGTGCTGTACCACAGCCCTGCCCTGGCAGGGAAATTCCTTTATCCTGGTGTCCAGTCTGGGTCTCCTCAGGTGCCTTTGGAATTAATTCTTTCTTTCTCTGGCTGTTTTCTACTATGTGAAAAGGATCCACCATCTCTGAAACCATCCTTGAATCCCTTCAGGGTTCTCCTCTGCTGTCCTCACTCCCCACCCCACTGAGCACAGGGCTCCCATGTCCCTTTAAATTGGCAAGTGCTTGAGGCCAGGAGCACCTGGACAAGAGGGACAGTTCTTTTCTATAGGAAGGACACCACAGAACCCCAGGGTTTGAAAGCAGATGAGAAGCAGTCACCAGAAGCCCAGGCCAGCCAGACCTGTCTGTCCTAGCAGTTTTTGTCTTACAGTAACCCTTAGATTTTCAGAGAGTTTTGGGGATGGAATTCCATTTCAGCCATGGGTTCCTGGACTGGAATGACAGTTCTCCATGGGAAGGAAAGTGCAGAGCCCCAGTGTTTCAATGGCTGATTAGAGGCAGCCCCAAGGAGGCCAAGGCCAGCCAGACCTGTGGTCAGGGAAGAATCCTTGGAAGGACAGAATTTGGGGGGCCAAAGCCCACTTTTGTCTACGGGCATCAGGACAAGAAGGACAGTTCTTTTCCATCGGAAGGAAAGTGCAGAGCCCCAGTGTTTCAAAGGCAGATGAGATCTGGCCCTCAGGAAACCAAGAGAACCTGGACAGACCTGGCAGCTTTTGTCTGGGAGATATCCTTGGATATAAGGAATTTTGGAGGCTGATTCTCAATTTTGGCCATGGATGCCTGGACTTGAGAGATGTTTTTTTCAATGAGAAGAAAAGCACAGGCCCCCAGGTGTTTTGAAAGCAGATGAGAGGTGGTCCCCAAGAGGCCAAGGCCAGCACAGAGTGGGTTGTGTGAGGTCACAGGTAGGGCTATGACATCACAGAGTTTGTTGTGTGAGGTCAATGAGACGCTACAGCATCACAGAGGAGATTCTGTGACATCACAAAGCAGGCTGTGACATCATGGCATGGCTGGATGACATCATAGAGCAGGCTGTGATGTCAAAGTGTGTGCTGTGCCATTACAGAGTAGCAGTATGACATCACAGAGAGGGTTTTGTGACATCACTGAGGGGGTTGTGACATCACACAACTGTCTTTGACATCACAGGGTAGAATGAGCGGCCACAGAGCAGATCCTGCCATGATTGAGGCTGGCTCTATGACATCAGAGAGTGGGTTGTGACATCACTGGGTGGCTATGTAACATCATAGGATGGGCTGTGACATCACATAGTGACTTTCTGACACCACAGAGTCTTTTGTGAAATCACAGTGCAGGTGCATGACATTCCAGGGTGACATCCCAGAGCTGGCTCTGTGACGTCACAAGGGTGCTCCATGATGTCCCAGAGTGGGCAGTGACATCACAGATGACTGTGTGACACTGCAAAAGAGCTGTGTGGCATCATAGGGGGCTGTGGCATCACAGATGGCTGTGTGAGGTCACTGGGGAGGTCACTCTGCCCCAGCCCCCCTCACAGCTCCCCCATGAGCAGTCCAACCCTGCTCGTGCACAGCAGGGTCCCCTTCCCCCTGGGTCCCCCTGGGTCCCCCAGCCCTGCAGCCCCCCCCCAGAGGATGTTCCACGAGATCGACCCCAGAGCCTGACACGGGGACGGGGGGCTGGGGCCCTGGGGGTGGCACAGGGGGACAGGGACTCCCCGGCAGTGTCCCCGTGTCCCCCAGGGCCAGAGCCTGGGCCAGGGCTCCTTCACACTGTTACGAACGAGGCCTTGAGAGAGCTGAAAAAATCCCCGGCAAGGGAGCAGCAAAAACCAGATTTAATATTAAGGGACAGCAGCACAAAGTTCCTTGGCAAGAGTCACTCTGCTCCTGACTTGACACTTCAGGCACACCAAGGAAACAAAGCAACAACAAAACCAAACCAAATCCAGTCAATCAAACCAGAAATCAGGCTAGAACTCTTCCTGGGTATGTGTGAGACACAAGGACAGTGAGGGCAAAGATAAAAGGAATATGGGCCAAAAGCTTAACAGAGGTCAAACCTAACAGGACTTTACTTATACCTTAACTTTACTGGTACCTTCAACTCCCCAATTTAGCTAAAGAACAGCACTTAACACTATTTAATCTAACTTAAAACCTATGAGTTAGAAATTTAACAGAGGAATTACACTTAAGAATCCTTAACTTAGCTAATAAATTAAATGTAACAACTTAGAAAAAGAGCAACTCTTAGCAGCATTTAACTTCGTTTAGACCTCGTGACTTATACTTACTTACTGATATCTGGATATCTGACTCACTCAGCTATCCAAGGCACTCCAACCCCTCAGAGAGCAGCATTTCTGCCACATTTCTCCAGCACAGGCACTCCTGTGTGCACACAGACACAAAGAGTCAGTGCCAGGCACCTGTGAGCAATTCCCCTGAGGGCAGGAAATGCTCCCTGTTGATGCTTTGGTATCTCCCCAGTGGGTGAAGGGTTGAGCCTGGAGGAGTGGGGGGATCAGCCCAGGCTCTGTCGTTGCTGGGGATCCCTGAGTGCAGCAAACGGGAGAGTTCCCGGCTGGGAGAGGCCCCACTCAGAGGGAGTCGCTGGCCCAGGAGAGCTCCAAGGGCTCCTTTTGGAGCGCTGTTTGCAGGGCCCCAAGAGAGGGGCTTCAGTCCCAGCAATGGCTCATCCTGGCCGCACATGGCACCAACAGCTTTCTTTGGCAGTGTGAGAACAGGGATGTTGTGCCACTGAGGGAACAAAAACAGTTCCCAGGGCTGCTGCGAAAGAAAGCAGGAGCTGGTTGGGCAGCAGAAGTGCCTGGAGCAGACAGTGTTTGTGATGAGCTACAGAGGGGCTGAGCAGCACAAGGCCCATGGAACCAAGGGATCATTGTGACACTGTCGGGCCCTGTGAGACCAAGGCACCACTGTGACAATGTGGGGCCTCATGGAATCATGGAGAGGACTGTGACATTGCTGAGCCTTATGGAACCGAAGAGACAGTACTGACACTGTGTGGCTCCATGGAATGTAGGGATCATTGTGACACTGAGAGGCGCCATCAAACCAAGGGGCCATTGTGACACTGCAAGACCCCATGGAGCCAAAGGTCCCTTGTGACATTGCAAGACCTCATAGAACCTAATGGAGAGACCATTTGGGCACTGCAGAGCCTCATGGAACCAAGGTCCATTTTGACACTGAGGGAATCCATAGAATCATTGGGACACTGTGAGGCCCTATGGAATAAGGAAAGCATTGTGACACTCTGAAGCCTCATGGAACCAGTGAGACCATTGTGACCCTGGGGATCCTCACAGAACCAAGAAGACCATTGTGATACTGTGGGGCCTTGTGAAAACAAGAGACCTTTGTTTTCAGTTCAGGACTGCATGGAACCAAAGGTCCAGGGTGATATTGCAAGGCCTCATGACATCAGTGGTCCATTGTGACACTGGGCAACCAAAGGAGACCATTGTGACACTGCAGGCTGCATAGAACCGAGGGGCCATGGTGACATTGTGGAACTCCATTGAACTAAGAGTTCGTTGTGACACTGCAGGCTTCATGGAACCAAAGCTCCAGGGTGACACACAGTGGCCTCCTGTTATCAATGGTCCATTGTGACACTGTGGAGCCAAAGGGAGACCATTGTGACACCACAAACCCCCAGGATCCAAAGGTCCATTGTAACATTGCAGGCTGCTTGGAACAGAGGAATCGTGTGTCATTGTGGGGCCTGGGGAGCTGTTGAGATCATTCGCTTATCAGAGTGACCCCGAGAAAAGTTCGAAAGTCTCTTTTCCCAGCCCGGTGCTTGAAGAAGGAGTCAGGGCTCTTCATTTCTTGGTCTCAAGGTTGTTTATTTTATCTTATCTATTAAAAATTTTCTAGTGCCCTGCTGAGGTCAGCTCACAAAGATAGTCCGAGGCATTCTGCCTGCCCACAGGGCGGGGGTATGTCTTTATACAAAAACTATGTATACAATGTTTACAATTACTTTCCAAAACCTATCACCTATGTTAGACATTGAGCTTCTACTCTAAACCAATCTGTAAGTGCCAACACCACAGCAGAAGATGGAGGCCAAGGAGAAGGAGAAAGGCTGGACACACTGAGTTCTCTCCATCTTGCCTCCTGAACCCCCATACCAAAATTGAAAAAATCTGCTTTTCCACCCTGTGCTAACTTCACTAATATTCTATTTCAACTATTGTGGCTTGCTGATCTTCATACAAGGTTGGTAATTTGCTCCACGGGTCGTAATCAAAACCACAGGGGAATTGTGGGCTCTGTGCCAGGGTCTCAGAGACCCCTGACAGGGGTCTTGGCTGCTCAGGACAGCCAGAGGGATGTCCTGGGTCCTGACAGGGAACCACAGAGACCATTGTGACACTGCAGGGACTCATGGAATCATTGGGACCATTGTGACACTGTGGGTCCTTATGGAACCAAGGCGCCATTGTGACACTATGGAGCACCATAAAGCCAAGGGAACACAGAACAGGTCTGGCTGGTTTTGCCTCCCATGGACTGCCCGACTGGTCCAACTGATCTTGGCATGTTGAAGGTCGCTTCTCATCTGCTGCTGAAATACTGGGGCTCTGTGCTTTCCTTCTGATGGAAAAGAACTGTCCTTCTCCTCCAGGCACCCATGGCCTGAATTGAGATTTCACCTCCAAACTTCCTTTTATCCAGGGATTGTTCCCTGGAATATTGCCAGGACAAGTTTTTCTGGCAGTGGTTTTGCAAGGATCACCTCTCATCTTTCCCCAAAACACTGGGGAAGGCTCCGTGTTTTCCTTTCTACGGGAAAGAATTGCGCTCCTTCTCCAGGTGTCCATGGGTGAGACTGGTGCTCCACCTCCACAACTCCCTAGATCCAAAGACTGCTTCCCCACAAAATCTGCCATCCCTGACAAGTCTGGCTGGCCTTGGCCTAGTGAGCCTTTCAGCTGCTTTCCAAACACTGGGTCTCTGTGCATTCCTTCCTATGGAACTGTCCTTCTCAGCCAGGTGCCCATGGCCAGAATTTGGGTTCCCTCTCTAACATTTCCTGTTGTGAAAGACTGGAGGAGATTGTTGGATCCAAACTTTTCATGTGTGGGGGATGACAAGGCAGGTCCAGCCCCTGCCCTGGAGCCCCAGTCCCCCCAGAGACTCTATCCCAGCCCAGCAGTGTCTGCCAGTCCCTGGCACAGCACAGGCAATGCTCCACAGCCACCTCTGCAGCTCCAGCCCAGCTCCTGAAGGACCAAATGAGCCCAAGTCCCACCTGGGGGAAGGGCCCAGGAAGACCAAGGGGTATTTGAGGCTGACCACAAGGCAAGCACACATCTTGACCCTGCCTCCTCTTGGAATTTCCATCTGAACACTGCTGGAATCCAGGAGTTGGTAACTCTGTGTGTGCTTCTCTAATCTTTTTTGTCTTTCTCTCTTTCCATGTCTTCTTATGTTTCTTTGCTTCTGCAGATATTGAATAACATGAAATTGAACAGGCTTAGAGTTTGTGAAGTCAAATGTGCCAAGTCAATGCTTTAAGATATGTTTTTTGTTCACTGAATGTCTGTTGTAGTTTGACATGAGAAGAATTTTAAAAAGTAATACAAAAATTTTGTGTAACTGACAATCTGTTAAACCACAAAGACACTGAACACGCCTCTGTGAAACACAAATGTTAAAGATGAAAAAACCCAGGAACCTCCTCTTTCTTTTCCAGTCAACAAAGAAGCAGCAGGCCCTGGCCCCGGCCCCCATCTCAACCAAACCAAACCAAACCAAACCAAACCAAACCAAACCAAACCAAACCAAACCAAACCAAGCAACCCTGCCATGGGCTGAGCCCCTTTCCCCCTCCCCAGACCGCCCCCCTCCATTGGCCCTATTCTAACCAAACCAAACCCCAACAGCTCCCAAACAAGAAAAACAAAAGAGGCTACAAAACCCCAACCAGAACAAAGCTGGCCACAGCAATTAAAATCTTACCATCAAGTCGCCTCCCCCAAGACAATTAAAACTAAAAAATTTACAACCTACAACCCATACAAAATAACCCTACAACTAATATTAAACACAATAAAAAGCCCCAAACCAGTCATAAAAGCAATCCTAATACAACTCAACCACAACTTCCTCCACAAGTTATCAGCGGGTCAGGGGTAAATCCTTTCAATACTTCAATCCTCCCTCAACTAAAAAAAAAAAAAAAACAACAAAAAACAAACAAACAAACAAAAAACCATAAAATCATAAAAGTCAGTAAAAAGTTAAATCCCTCCCCCAAAAAAGAAAAAAAAATACCTTTATCTTAAAACTAAAATCTTCCTATAAACTACGAAGAAAAAACTGTTTTTCTTAATAACACATAAAACTATAAAAAAATTCAAATAAATCAAAATATTTCAAATTAATCAAAGAAAAACCTGCATGTTAAATAAATAAATGTTAAAATAACTGTAATTTTACAAAAAGTTTAAACAGGGGGAAAAAAAGGTAATCCATTTTCCCCAAGAGAAGATCTCCATTGTCAGAGATAAAAATAATTTTAAAAGGAAATAATAAAAAATTTACCTTTAAACAACTCATCTTTAAAACAATACCCCTTAATTTGACATGACTCATCAACAAGCTGTAAAAAAGCTTGTAGCAATAAAAACAACATCCCAATAACAAAGATCCCCAGACAACTGTTATCCATGGCAAAACTAAGAACAAAAAACAACCCACATTTTCCTCTTGTAAAAAAATCTCCATAACCTTAACAAGAAAAACTTCTCCCCAGAGTAAAATAAAAAATTCGATTCTAGGATAGTGAACTAACTAGAAATTCCTAATTTACTTTCTTTACATTTTCAGTAAAATGAAAAAGAGGTAAAGAAAAAAAAAATTCTAAAAAAATTTATTTAATTCTTACTACCTTTTATTTAATTTTACTTTTAATAAATTTTTATTTATACCCTTTTAAAATTTTAAGCCTACTATACCTCTCTTGTAATCCTATCTCACAATAAGATTAATACATAAATAATTAACCAGCACTAAAACCCAACATACTCATCAGTACATTAATTAGGAAATCTCAAGATTAGAAAGATCTATAATTAACAAGCGAAAAGCACTACAGTGTCATAAAAAAAAATTTGCCAAATTTTCTCTGATTTCCCAAAGTTGCCAGTAAAGGCTGTTTTGTTGTTTTAAGTTCCTAAGAATCTCCAGTTCATATATCTCTAGGGAGTCCAAATCACAGTACACAACCAATTGTAATTCTTTTTAAATGTCTACTTGAGAGAATTGTTTTGCATTTAGGGGTCAGGGCTTGTGTGTCCTGATTGGCCCAGCCCAGTCAGGGCTTTCCCAGCCACATTCCACACTCCATTTCCCAGCTGCAGCCGCTGGTGCCTCTGAGTTGTGCTGCCCCGGCCCCAGGGACGCTCTCCTTGTCTGCCCATTCCCCCACGGTCTCTGGGCAGGGATGGCCTCAGTGGGGGCTGCTGACATCCTCAGCAACTTGGAGGCTGCTGCTGAATTTTCCTGCTCCAGGGGCTTGTTCAGCCTTCAGCTCTTGAGTGCAGGAATTCAGTGTCCCAGGGCTCATTAACATTCAGAACACCTTAAAAAGCCAAGCCTCTGGGAATCATTTGATTTCAGTTTCCTAATAATTTGTAGTTAAGTAGATCTCAGTAGTGTATTCAAAGACATGATATTTAAAAAGACAGTGAGAAAAGATTTTTTAGGTCCAGTTTAGTTTTGTTTTCTGGTTAATTCATTGACATGGGAAATCTCCAATTGACACCGAATCCAAATACCTCCTCATGCAGTTTGAAAAAATATGAAAATCAAGACCCTTTATATCAGACCATCAATCAGACTCTGTCCCTACCCCCACCCCACCATTTCCCCCATCCCAGCCCTGGCACTCAGAGCAGCCTTGTGCAAATCTGAGCTCCTTCCAGCCCAGGCTGCACCTGCAGCTTTCAGCTCCTTGGCTCCAACTCCCACCTGCTGTCCTTGCAGAAGGAGCTGCCCGAGACAGAGAGGGATGTGGAGAGTTTTGTCAAAGAGTGGCTTGAGGAGAGAGGACACAGCCGAATTAATTTGGTAAAG
Organism: Melospiza melodia melodia; assembly: GCF_035770615.1. NCBI lineage: Eukaryota > Metazoa > Chordata > Aves > Passeriformes > Passerellidae > Melospiza > Melospiza melodia. The sequence continues at coordinate 10,429,433 of NW_026948600.1, forward strand.
ATGTCCAAACTAGGGCAGAGGCCTTTTTGCAGGCAGGGTGTCTGTTGGGAATGTAGCTGACTAGAGAATGGAAAAGTACAAGACCGTGGTTAATTCCAAATCTTGCACCTGCAAGATAAGGTGTCCTTGGGCCTAGCAGAGGATGATAAATAAATGGACAGTGAGGTGTGAGAAGTAGAGAACGTAGGCCCAAAGGAATGTGGATGAGTTAATGGTATAGTTTAACCAATAGATTGCTTGGCTCACAGAATATTCATGAGCTTATTATTTGCTGTATAAGTGTTTGATGCTTTCTTCAATAAACTGGAACTGTGATGAACCATCTGGTGTCCTGGTCTCCTTCTCTCGACAGAGGGATGTTCATTTGTTGTCAGCCAACAAAGCCAGGGGAAGGCACAGCTCCACCAGATGCAAAAGCCATTCTTCTCCCTGGCTCTGCCTTGCACCTGATCCCCACAGCCTGTCCTGTTTCCTTCATGCCTCCTTTGCCAGGGACTCTCTGGGACAAGGGAGCTCTGCTCGGGGGATGGAGGGAGATGCAAGTGCCACCGCTGGGATGGGAGCCACAACTCATCAGGTTTGTGTCCTTTGGGGGTCAGGAACTGATGAGACTCAGAGGCACAGAAAGTTTCAATTCATGGCCAACAGACTATAGTTGAACAGGACACAGTTTAATAACAATCACGCTCTTCCCTGAGCTATGGGAAACATCAGAGCAGTGTCTGTTGATTCTGCCATCCACAGGTGATTTCCATACTAAAATTACTTTCAGACAAACATGGTTTTATGATAGATAAAAACACAATTCAGTTCTTGCATCAGGATGCTCATCCTGCTGTGGTGCACAACAGCTCCAACAATTCCTGGTTTGCAAAGTTGCCAGTGGTGGATGGAGAAGAGAAATCAGGCTGCTTTTGGTGTTGTGGAAATGCTGAAACCAGCCTGACTCATTTCATCTCCTCCTGTCCTGGCTGATCTCTCCTTTCTCCTTCCACCCATTGGCTTTTGTCTCCCACCAGGCCCCCCACTGAAGAGCCTGGCTCTGTGTTCTCCATCCCCTCCTCGCTGGCACTGCCAGGCTGGCATGAGGAGACCCTAGGCCTTCCCTGCTCCAGGCTGGACAAGCCCAGCTCCCTCAGCCTCTGCTCACAGCCCAAGGGCTCCAGCCCCACCTTGGAGGCCCTTCCCAGACCCTGCTCCAGCCGCCAGACATCTTTCCTGCCCTGGGGAAGCCAAAGCAGGCCACAGTGACTGGATAATCCCCGTCCTTTATGTCCTGGTCACACAGCCCTGGCCCCTTGTCCCCATGTCAGGCTCTGGGGTGGATCCTGTGGAACATCCTTTGGTTGAGGCTGTGGCTCCAGGTGGGCCGGGGGGATCCTGGGGGACAGGGACCCTGCTGGGCATGAACAGCATTGGACTTGTTGGGAGAAACTGTGAGGGGGAGCTGGGGCAGAGTGACCAACCCAGCGACCTGACACAGCCCTGCTGGGATGTCACACAGCCCCTCTGGGATGTCACAGCCTGCTCTGTGATGTCACAGCCCATTCTCTAATGTCACACAGCTGGTCTCTGATATCACAGCCAATTCTGTGATGTCATATTCTGCTCTGTGATGTCAGGTCTCTGCCCTGTGGTGTCACAGTCTGCTCTGTGATGATGTCTATGATGTCATACCTGCTCAATAACCTTACATACTGTACTCTGTGATGTCATAGCCCACTCTGTGACCTCATGTTACCAGATGATAAATTGTCTACACCAGGTGAGCTGACACCTGGAGCTTGTTCTCCAAAGCCCCAGGCGTATGGAAGCCACACAATGCCCATTGTGTGGAAGGGGAACTGGAAGCTCACCAGCCTCAGTGTCCTGCCAGCTCAGCCAGGCCCAAAGGAACATTGGGGTCCATGACCACCAGGGACCACCAGAGAGACCCCCAGAGTCTGAAAGAACACATGGATAAAGGGAAGGGGAAATATGTTATTGATTTTGGGGAAATATTATCATATGTATGTCTAGTCCAGGACAATCAATGAATATGTGTGCAAAATACAGAATAGAAACAGAAACTTTCCTGCACTCAGCATGCACAGCTTTGGGAGGAGCTATCCCCCATGCATCCAGCTGAATAAAGAATGCTGCTTCTTAATGCTACATTGGTGTTAAGGAGTTTTCTGTTTTACTGAATTTTTGGTAACACTCCCACTGCCAAGGAAAGCTCTGTCTCCTGCTGTTCACAAACAGAGAAGGGCTGGTGGCAGATGTGGGGCTCAGAGGCTGCCTGGGGCACAGTGACCATGGAATAATCAAGTTTTCAATGTTCTGGGAAAGAAGGAGGGGCAGCAACAAAACTTCTGCACTGGAATTAGGAAGGGCAGACTTTGATCTATCTAGGGTGCTGATGTGTGGAGTACTAAATCTGGTACTGATTTATTTTAGGGGACACAGGCCTTAAAAACCAAGGGATCCAGGAAGGATGGACACATTTAAAGAAAGTAATCTTAAGGGGGAAGTAGCAGCCTGTCCCAGTGTGGCAAAAGATGAGCTAGTGAGGAAAATGACTGGCCTGGCAGGGCATGGAGTTTTTGTAGGAACTCAGGGAAAAAGGGCCAGCAACTCAGGAGGTGTTTAAGGATAATGTTAGGTTAGGCATGAAGAAAAGTTGAGAGGTGAAAGCTCAATTAGAACTTAACCTGGCAGTTTCTGTAAGAAGAATAAAAAAGGTTTTTATAAAAAGTTTATAGCAAAAGGAGGGAGAAGGAGAACCACAACCCTTTATTGATTGCAGTTGAGAACAGAGTAACTGAAGATAAGTAAAAGACTAAGCTACATAATATCTTGTGTCAATTTTCAATATTAGGACAGGCTGTTCTCAGGACAAGTGTTCTCCTGAGCTGGTAGATGGGCACAGGGAGCAGAACAGCCCCTGTAATCCAGGAGGAAGCAGTTGGTGACCTGCTGAGCCAATCAGATGCTCCCAGGTGTGTGGGATCAGATGGGATCCATCCCAGGGGGATGAGGGAGCTGTGGATGAGCTCCCCAAGCTGCCCTCCATCATTTACCATCAGTCCTGGCTCAGCAGGGAGGTCCCAGGGGACTGGAGGTGCCAGTGTGAGCCCATCCCCAAGAAGGGCTGGAAGGAGGATCTGGGGAACTCCAAGCCTGTCAGCCTGACCTGGGTGCCCAGCAAGGTTATGGAACAGATCACCTTGAGTGCCATCACAGGGCGCCCACAGGATGGTCGAGGGATCAGAGCCAGCCAGCATGGATTTAGGGGTGGCAGGTCCTGCCTGACCAACCTGATCTCCTTTTATGACCAGGTGACCCACCTATGGATGCAGGAAATGCTGTGGATGTTGTGTGCCTGGACTTCAAAGCCTTTCAAACCATGAGCCACAGAATTCCCTGGAAAAACTGCAGCCCATGGCTTGGACATCTTCAACCCTCCAAGGGTAAAGAGCTGGCTGGAGGCTGGGCCCAGAGAGTGGTGGGGATGGTGCTGCACCCAGCTGGTGCCCAAGCACTGGTGCTGTCCCCCAGGGATCTGTGCTGGGCCCAGTCCTGTTTAATATCTTCAGTGATGATCTGGCTGAGGGGATCGAGTCCACCATTCACAAATTGCAGATGGCACCAAGCTGGGTGTGAGTGTGGATCTGCTGGAGGGCAGGACAAGAAGACACAGCCTTAAGCTACACCAGGGGAGGTTCAGGCTGGACAATAAGAAGTTCATCACAGAAAAGGTGAGTGGGCACTGGAATGGGCTGGCCAGGGGGGAGGTTGCAGAGTCACTGTCCCTCTCCAGTGGCACTTAGTGCCATCATCTGGGTGACAAAGGAGTATGAGGGTATTGGTTGGGCTTGATGATCCCAAAGATCTTTTCCAGCCTATTTGATTCTGTCATTCTGTGATAATTGGGATGTTCTGGGGCCATCGTGACACTGCAGGGCCTCATGGAACTAAGAGGACCATGGTGACACCGTGCAGGCCCACAGAACCAGGGGTCCACTGTGGTGCTCTGGGGCCAAATGGAGCCAGGGAGTGCGCCATGACACTCTGGGTCCTCAGAGAACCACAGAGGCCATTGTGACACGGCAGGGCCTTGTGTAACCAAGGGGTTTCACCATTTTGACACTGCAAAATTAAGGAGACCATTGGGACACTCCACGGCCCAGTGGAACAAAGGGGCCTTTGTGACACTGCGGGGGCCCATGGAACCAAGGGGCACCTGTGAAACTGCAGCACCAACGAGAACATTGTGACACTGTAGCCTCTTGGAACCAAGGAGACCATTGTCATATTTGGGGCCCAATGGAAACAAGGACACCATTTGCTCTGCATGGTCACATGGATCCAAGGAGACCAGTGTGACAGTGCAGGGCCTGGTGTGACCAAGAGGCCTTTGTGACACTGAGGGGCCCCATGGAACCAAGGACATCTTTGCAGGTGTCACCAAACTGGGTGTGAGTGTTGATCTGCTGGAGGGTAGGAGGGCTCTGCACAGTGCCTGGGACAGGCTGGATCTAGGGCCCAAATCCAAAAAGGTGAGGTTTAGGAAGACCAAGTGCCAGGTTCTGCACTTTGGCCTCAAGAACCCCTGCAGCGCTACAGGCTGGGGACAGAGTGGCTGGAGAGCAGCCAAGCAGAAAGGGACCTGCAGGGACTGATGGACAGCAGGCTGGACATGGGCCAGCAGTGTGCCCAGGTGGCCAAGAAGGCCAAAGGCTCCTGGGCTGGATCAGGAATGGTGTGGCCAGCAGGAGCAGGGCAGTGATTCTTTCCCTGTGCTGGACACTGGTTGGGCAGCACCTCGAGTGCTGTGTCAAGTTCTGGGTCCCCTGGGGTGGGGAATTAGAAGAAATTTGTATCAGGAAGAGTAAAGGAAGCAAAGGTGAAGCAGAGGAAATGTTCAGGGCAGTTTGAGGGTGACTGCCAGGCAGCCCTGTCTCTGAGCAACAGCGTCTGCAGTAGCACAGGAAACTCCCAGCTGATGGGAACAAACTTTCTGGCTGAGTGCAGAGGCCAGGACAAAGCTCAGTGGTTTCCCTGGTGTCCCGCAGCCCTTGCTGGCCCCAGGGGCTGATGGCATTTGTGCTCCCTCAGGTTCATGTCCCCACACCAACAGCATGGGGGTGCTCCCCCTGCTCTGTGCAATGCAAACAGGGGCTGCTGAGCCAGTGCTGCTGTGTCTGTGCCTGCAAGGCTGGGGCACCTGTGTGAGCTGGGTGAGAGGCCAGGGCTGCAGAGGGGGGATGTTGTTGGCAGCTCCATGAGGACGCTCTTGGACACTGCCCTGAGCTGTCCAGCGCACTGGGGATGGATCAGCCCCTGCTCTGCTACTCCTTCCAATCTGCCCCAGGGCCCTTGCAGAGCCCCAGCCATGCTGTTTGCCCTCAGCCTGCCCACGGCCAGCCTGGGACTGCTCACGGGGTTTTTCTGTGCTCAGCATTGGCCTGGGTGTGTTCTTGAGAGAGCCTGGGCAAGGAGCCTGGAGACCCCAGGGCCTGGCCTGAGGCATCAGCGCTGCCCCAGCAGTGCCCATGGCCTGTCCCTGCTGCAGCCCCGGCACTGCCACCCCCAGGGCTGTGCCCGGCCCCGAGAGCACTCAGGCCCTGCAGCAACACCAGCACCACCAGGGCAGTGGGGCAGGGCCATGGCAGCAGCACTGGCAACACCAAATGCTGCTGCTGCTGCTGGGCACAGCTGCTGGGCCAGCCCTTATCTGCCCCAGCTCTGCATACAGACATTGCTGCTGCAGCTCCAGAGAAGGCAATATAAGGGCATCTCTGCAGAAAACTTGGCTGGGCGTTCCTTTATTGACTTTAAAGTCACCCAGAGTGCAGCCCCTCATTGACACAGTCTGGGGCCACAGGCAAGTGGGAGAGAAAAAAAAAAAAAAATGGAAATGGCACAAACAATGACATTTTTTCTGGACTATATTTAAACATAAAACAAAGGAAAAGAACCTCCACACTTAAGCAAAAAAGAAGTACCAAAGATGAATTTGATTACAAGTTATATGCAGATATTGCCCAGCAGTTTAATGTTTCTGAAAGCATGCAGTCATCAGTGTCCACACTGCAGCCTTGAGCTCCTGGTTCCTCAGGCTGTAGATGAGGGGGTTAAGGGCTGGAGGCGCCACTGAGTACAGAACTGACAGGGCCAGATCCAAGGATTGGGAGGAAATGTTGGGAAGCTTCAAATAGGCAAATGTGGCTGTGCTGATAAACATGGATAGCACAGCCAGGTGAGGGAGGCAGGTGGAAAAGGCTTTGTGCCGTCCCTGCTCAGAGGGGATCCTCAGCACAGCCCTGAAGATCTGCACATAGGAGAAAACAATGAACACAAAACAACCGAATACCAGACAGGCACTGACAGCAAGAAGTCCCACTTCCCTGAGTTGGGATTTGGAGCATGATAGCTTGAGGATCTGTGGGATTTCACAGAAGAACTGGCCCAGGGCATTGCCATGGCATAGGGGCAGGGAAAATGTATTGGCTGTGTGCAGCAGTGAATAGAGAAAGCCACTGGCCCAGGCAGCTGCTGCCATGTGGGCACAAGCTCTGCTGCCCAGGAGGGTCCCGTAGTGCAGAGGTTTGCAGATGGACACATAGCGGTCATAGCACATGACGGTTAGCAGATAAAACTCTGCTGCAATGAAGAACATAAAGAAAAAGAGCTGAGCAGCACATCCAGTGTAGGAGATGTCCCTGGTGTCCCAGAGGGAATTGTGCATGGCTTTGGGGACAGTGGTGCAGATCATGCCCATGTCGCTGAGGGCCAGGTTGAACAGGAAGAAGAACATGGGTGTGTGCAGGTGGTGGCCACAGGCTACGGCACTGATGATGAGGCCGTTGGCCAGGAGGGCAGCCAGGGAGATGCCCAGCAAGAGGCAGAAGTGCAGGAGCTGCAGCTGCCGCGTGTCTGCCAATGCCAGCAGGAGGAAGTGCCTGATGGAGCTGCTGTTGGACATTTGCTGGGGCTGAACATGGGGACCTGTTCATGGAGAAAGGACAGTAAAGACTTAGGGGAGGTACCTGTAAACAAAATCAAGGCCATTTCCCATACATCCTCCTCTGTAACACACAGAAATTGTCTTTAATTTTTAAGAGTTCTGCGGTTTTCTTTATAAGCTCCCCCCGTGTCTCTGCTGGTAGTTTTGGATATCAACCCATAAGCATGTCTGAGGCCCTCAGGGAGAACAGAGTGAGTTCCCTGGGTCAAGGTGATGAATGCAGACTGAGGAGAGATGGTCTTCCATTCTGACCTGTTCAGAGTTTCTTTGGGCTTTGAACTTTCTCAGGTGGAAGGTGACCACCTTGTTATGCTTCCCTTAAAATGCCACCACCTACTGCTGAGAGCAGATGCATCCACCACAGCCCAGTTCCACATTTGTAGCCAAGGACTCACTTTGCTCATTTCACCAACCCAGCAGCATTTTCAGTGTCACAACACCTCTGCCTTTCCCCATCAATCTTATAAATCAGAAATGCTCCAGGACAGGTTTGCACCCTGGAATGAAGCTCCCAGCTTGGACTGAAATCTCAGGGACACTTCCAAGTGTCCTTATGATGGTATTGGATGGAGGAAGATGCAGCTCCTTCCCTGGCTGCACTGACAGCATTGCCCAGAGCTGGGCAGTGGGGACAGCGTCACCCTGAGCCAGCTGTGCCCCCTGCCAGACCCCCCCGTGCCCGGCAGCTGCTCCCAGCCCTGTGCTCTGCAGAGGGAACTGGGCCCGGGGCTGCAGAGCTGCCCCACGGCTCTGCTGCAGCTCTGCCTGCACAGGAGGGGCTGCACACCTTGGACCCCGGCCCTGAGGGCAGAGGCTTGGCTGGGGCGCAGGAGGGAGGAGGCTTGTTCAGAGGTAGGGGCTGCACTGGAGGGGGTCCTGTGGATATCTCTAAGCTCTCCCTGCTACAGCATTGCTGGGTTTTGTTTTCTCTCCTTGCCTGATCTTCTCTCTGCTTCCTGGAGATTTTCCTCCTGCAGGTGTTTCCCTGTGCCTGATCACTCCTTGACAGCACTCACAGACCCCAAATCTCTGTGAACTTATTGATCACTAAAAGTAACAGTTCAGATGTCTCAGGAATTTGTCAAAATTCATAATCAACCTTTAATATTTATCTCCCCTCCCTGCCATTTTGGACTAGCAGGAAACTGAGTACAAAGTATGAGGAAATGTCCTTATTTTTGTCAAAATCTTTGTCTTGGAAATATTGTATGACTGATCAGAACCCCTTAGCATTTTAGACCTTCACGAGCATTTCACCTCCCCTGCACCAGATAAAACCCAGAGTTGTACTCACAGAGTCTGTAGGAAGTGGAATGTTCCAGCTTTAGGAGCTCACTGCAGGTGCTGCAGCTGCATTTTCCTGCAGCCAGAGGTTCCTGTGCCAAGGGCTGGCAGTGATTCTGCCCCAGGCACTTCTCAGCACCTTCTCAGCCCTGACTGATTGAAGCTTCTGTGCCTCTGTGCTGTGCCTGGTGTGGCTGTAGGCAGTGCCGCAGCCCAGCAGGGCTGGGAGAAAAGCTGCTCAGCAAGAGAAATGTGCTTTTGAAGCTCTTCTTGGTTACCAGGAGCTGCCTTTGTGCCAGGAGCCCAGCCCAGCTCAGCAGCACAGACACAGCACCAGGACTTTAATGAGCCTCTGGGGCTTTGTGCTCAGGCCCTGATCATGAGTCCCTGACAGGGAGATGAAGAAACCTCTCCAGAATTCTAAGTCAGAATCCAACTCCAAAGTTTCTTGGATTTTTAATGGGTCCCACTGAGATACAAGACTGAGAAAGTGTCCCCAGGCCCCAGGCAGAGCAGAGAACAGGAGGCAGTGATGACAGGTGGGAAAAAAGAGAAGCCAAGTCTTGGTGCCCTGGGGCACAGCAGTGTCTGTGCCATCAAGGGCTGTGAGGAGACAACTTGTCCTGAGGCACTGAGGCCTCCTGGCACAGCCCCAGCCAGGCTGGGCACTGTAAGCCCCTTGTCCTGCCCTCAGCATCCCCCCCTAGCCCACATACCAGTGGCCTCAAGGATCTGCTGGAAGGAGTCCCTGGGGAGCCTTGCTCAGGAATGGCCCTGGGGGCTCCTTCATGCTCCCTATAGGGAATGCAGGTTTTTGAAAGGACTTTGGGTTTGGCTTTTGCCTTGGAGTCTCTGAGAGGTTTGTGCAATCATGGCCTCCAATTATCTGCTGTAATTAGTCCCTGGAGAGGCTTTCTCAGTAACAACACTCAGTGGGGCTCATTAATACAACAGAGTACTTCAGTTTTTTTAAGGTACTTGGTGTTTCCCTTTTGATGCACACTGTGTGAGAGGTTTTACAATCCTGGCCCCAATTATCTGCTTTAATGAGTCCCTGGGGAGCTTTGTACTGAGACTCAGTGGGGCTCATTAATGGCTTGAGATACTCAAGGTTTTTAAGGTACTTTATGGATTTAAGTATACTTTTAGGGACTTTTAAGGAATTTCCTTCCAAAATTGAGTGTCTGAGAAGTTTTTGTGCCATCCTGGCCTCCAATTCTGTTGTCCAAGGTGTCCATGAGGAGCCTGTGTTGGGTATCTTCCCCCTTTCTGTTTTACAACTAAGATGGAAATGAAAGAATTTTTTACGACTTTCTAAAATTATCCAAACAAACATGGGACAATTAACAATACAGCAACAACCACTAAGAGAATGAATAGTCCTGTTTTAGCTAGACATCATCCAACCCTTTAGTCACTTGGATTGGAAGAGTTTATTGAACCAGTTGTTGTCTTCCACTTGAAGCTTCTTGAACCGTTCTTTTAGTACCTGAATACTCTTGTGGATTGACTCACTGTGGGTGGAGAGGTTCATGCAACACATGCCCTCAGAGTCTACACAGCCATGCCCATGTGCCCAGAGTAAAAATTCTATCGCTGTTCTGCAAGGTGGCGTGTTTGATGATCTCTATGTCTGAGAGCAGGCCACTCAGTGTGAGGGAGGTAGCATTGGTTTGCTTACTTAACAGGCACCCAAGATGGTCTCATGGTCCTAAAGCTTTAGCTGCAGCCACCCAAGGCAGTCCAAATTGGGGGTGCTACCATCTGATACCTGGATTAAAGCTTTCAAAGCCATCTCTTTGATATCATTTAATACTTCTCTGGTGATACCTACTGCTTGATAATCTGGTAGGCTGTGTTGTCCTTCTCCAGCTAGATGGTTGATTTTCAATTCCACCCTTGCCTCATTATTAGCATACTATTTGCTATTAGCATAATAAACACTTCCATCCCTCTTCCCACAGGGTGTATTCTGTAAATGACAACAACATAATATATTTTAAATCATAGGTGGTTGAGAAATGTGTTGTAAACATGGCCCTCATTAGGTCATTAAAGCAGGGTAAGTCCTTCCTGTGGTCTTTAGATACAAAGATCCTTGATTTCCCTGCAAACCAGTGGCTGATACCTGGGATTCTGCCCCCTTTTTTCATAACATAACAGGGAAATGAGGAATTTTGAGGCTATTTGCCAGTTTCCTTCCTTAACTGGAGGCATGGTCCAGGGTGGAGAGGGAATGATTGACAGTGAGGTCAGGACCCGCAGTTGTGTGGTTGGAGTCTGGAGCTTTTTTCAGGGCAGAGGCGAAAGTTGTGGTAGCAGGAAGTGGAGGAACCAAGATGGAGGGAGGGTGGTCAGGCTCCTGAGCCATATTTTGGCTCGTTCTGTCTTGAGTCTCCAGGGCATGATGCTCCAAGACAGCATGGCCATTACCATCTTGGACCATCATTAAAGGTTGAGAAAAGCAGGTTTGAGGGGAGTTTCCGAGTTAGGAGTTACCAACGGATTGAGTTTTCAACACACTGCTTGCCGGTCAAGTGTGGTGTGGAAGATGGGGAGCACGCAGGGTGCAATGGGGTCCCTTTTGATCAAAGATTGTACAGTTTAACTCCCACTGAGTCCTAAAATTCAGTGGTATGGATTTCATCAGCAAAGGCATCTGGAAAATTGTTAATGATCCACCTCATGATTGATTTTAATTTGTTCTTCGAAAATATTTTGTCACGATCAGTGAGAGTGAAAGCATCCATATATGCTCCTTTCTACTTTGGACATCTGGCTGCACATTTTTCTCTTTCTCTGCCTTTTTGGAAAGAGCCACAGGAACACTACAAATTAATTATGGGACATGGGTGCATACTGTAAAAACACAGTGACTAAATGGGCAATGAATGTCTTGCATTTCCCCAAACCCACCTGCAATCCTATGCAGGTGAAACCGTCATTGTCCCTGCTGATCCTGGCCAAGGTCCCTTGAAGCAACGATAAATCTGCCGAGCCTGGCACAATCCAAAATCCCAGGGAGCTCTGACCTATCCATCAGCTAACCCCAGCTGACATGACTGACACAGGGAGCCCTGAATGTCATGGCCCCTGTTCGGTCGCCAAATGTCCCTATGAAGGTGGCTGCAATAAACCTCTCTGAGTCCCTGACTTCAGGGTGAGGGTGATGAAAATGAAAAGGAGCAGGACCAATGGAGCTGTTTAAAAGGAACTTTAATAACAGGGTGAAAAACAATAAACATGGAGAAGTCCAGCACAGTACAAGGGGCAGGATCCTAAAACCTGAGTCAAGGGGGAAGCAACAACATAGATACTTGGGGCTAGAAAACTAGAACAATAACATACAGAAGAAATAAGTAACCAATAAACCAATAGGGGAGTAGAACTTGGACAACTTAGCATAACAACACTAAAGGCTTATGGGGGACTTCTCAAGCTCACCCTATGTTAAAAGAATGAATTTTAGGACTTGAAACTCACTCCCAGTTCTTCTGGGGTAAAATCTGGCTGACTCTAAATTACAGCTGGGCTAATTCTCATATTGCTGATTTGCAATGGTCCCTTGGGACCATGCAGCCCAACAGAGCCACAATGATGTCCTTGGTTCCACGAGGCTCCACAGTGTCACAATGTCCCTTGGATCCATAGTGCTCTGCAGTGTCACAATGGCCCCTTCATTTCACAAGGCTCCCAAATGTCACATTGGTCTCCGTAGGAAGGAAACCACGGAGACCTCAGGTTTCAGAAGCTGATGAGTGGCAACCACCAGAGGCTAAGGCAAGCCTGACCTGTCTGTCCTGGCGGGTTTGCTTGGACCAACGCTTGGATATTTGAAATTATGTATGTGGAATCTTAATTTCAGACATTTGTGCCTGGAGAAGAGGGATGTTATTCTTCCATAAAAAGAAAAGCACAGAGCCCTTTCCAGTGTTGGCAAAACAGGTAAGTGCTGGCACTCAGGAATCAAAGACCAGCCAGACCTGTCTGTCCTGGCAACTTTTGTCTGGCTGTAATCCTTGGATACACAGAAATTTGGAGGTGGAATCCAAGTTTTGGCCATGGATACCTCGAAAAAATGGACAGTTCTTTTCTATACAAAGGAAAGCCAAGAGCCCCCATGTTTCAGGGGCAGATGGGAGGTGTCTTCCACATTCCAAGGTCGGCCAGACCTGTCAGGTGACCCCTGGGAGTCCAAGGCAGCCACACCTATTTCATGTTCCCTTGGTTCCACAGAGCCCTGCAGTGTCACAATGGTTCTCTTGCTTCCGTGATGCCCTCTGGTGTCATAATGGCCCCTTGGTTACACAAGTCTTTAAGGATCTAAATGGTCTCCATGGTTCCAAAAGCCCAGGCTATCATAATGATCTATTGGTTCCATGAAGCTCCTCTGTGTCACCATTTGCCCTTGGTTCCATGATTCCAGTGGTACCACACTGATCCCTGTGGCTCCGCAAGTTCCCATAGTGTCACAATGGCCCCTTCCCTCCATGAGACCCTGCAGGGTCACAGTGGTCTCCATGATTCCACGGGGCCTTGCAATGCCACAATTTTCTCCACGGATCCATGGTGCCCTGCCGGATCACAATGACCCTTTGCCTCCATGAGGCCCTGAAATGCTACAATTGCCTCTTGGTTCCACAAAGCCCTGTGGCTTCACATTGACCCCTTGGGACCATGCAGCCCAACAGAACCACAGTGATGTCCTTGGTTCAATGAGGCTCCACAGTGTCACAATGGTCCCTTGGATCCCTGGTACTCTGCAGTGTCACAATGTTCCCTGCATTTCAGAAGTCCCCAAAGTTTCACAATGGCCCCCATAGTTCCTCAAGACTCCACAGTGTCATAATGGCCCCTTGGATCCATGGTACTCACAGTGTCACAATGATTCCCTTGGTTCCACAAGTTCCTACAGTGTAACAATGCCCTTTGGCTCCACAACCCCCCACATTGTCACAATGGTCTCCATAGAAAGGAAACAACTGAGCACCGAGGCAGATGAAAGGCAGTCACCAGAGGCCGAGTCTCACCACACTTGACTGTATTGGCAGATTTTTTTTGGGAGAAACCCATGCATATAGGGAATTTTAGAGGTGGAATCCTAATTTCAGGCATAGAAGCCTAGACAAGAAAGAGAGCTCTTTTCCATAGGAAGGAAAGCACAGAGCCCCAGTGCTTCACAGTCAGATGAGAAGTGGCCCTTGACATGTCAAATTCATTGGGACCTGTCACACAGCCCCCAGGAGGTCAAAGCAGGCAGACCTGTTCCTAGCTTCCTTGATTTCATGGGTTCCCACACTGTCACAGTATTCTCCTTGATTCCATGAAGTCTTGCAGTGTCACAATAGCTCCTTGTTTCTATGGGCCCCAGTGTTTGATTGTTGACCCTTGCATCCATACTGCCCCTGAGCTGCACAATGGTCTCCTTGATTCCATGAGGCACCATGAGGTCACAACTGACCCTTGATTCCATGAGATTCTGTACAGTCATTGTGGTTGCTGTCAGAGACTGGATGAGATCGAGATCCTGAGACACCTTGGGATGCTCAGAATGCCCATGTGGGGCCAGGGCCGGGTCAGGCCTTGGTTTGTGGTGAGACAGAGCCCTGCTCCCAGCCCTGGCCTGGCAGAGCTGTCAATCACACAGTACGGGCAGTGCTAACATAGTTCTGATTGGCTGAGTTGTCAATCAATCACACACCAGCCTCTGGTGCCTACCATGGCTCTGATTGGACATGCAACTGGCAGTCTCACACCAGGGACAGGCCCATGAAGGCCCAGGAGGTTCAAAGCCGGGGCACGAGGGCAGTCCAGGGTCTGGACCCTGCCATCTCCTGTGCTTCCTCTCTTCGCAATTCTGGAACCCCAGCAGTTGGTACCTATGTGTGTGTTTTTCTATGGATCTTCTGTCTTTCTGTTGTTCTCTCTTTCTCCTCCTTCTAATCCTACTTACCTGGAATATTTTTGGGTAACTTGACATATTAAGGGTTAAAGGATTTTAGGTTCAATGTGTGGCAATCCAAGGAACAGGGAATATTTCTCTGTCTGCTCTGAGGGGTCCTGACCCCCAGAGAAACACTGCCTTTCAACTTCACCCATGGAGAGGCCTTCATGGACTTTGAGATAGATTAGAAATTACCAAAGTGTGAAATAGGTAATAGAGAGTACTCTACTACTAGGTTCCTTGGGTGACAAATTTAGGTTTTGGGGTTATTAGTATGGTGTAGATAGGAAGCAAGATGGAGGAATTGGGGTGTAGTCCCTGTCTTCTTCATCTGCTCCATTTTCTGCATTGTTGGTTGTGGAGAGATTTATTCATAATTGGTTAGCTGAGAAAGGCCATACTGACATAATGCCGCTGGTTAAGCTGAAGGAGAAAAGTCAGCAGTCAGCAAGCTGAAAGGAAAGGTCAGCAGTGACCTTGCTGCAACATGAGGATAGGGGGTAGAGATTAGTCCTGAATATATCCTAAGAATATGTAGAAAGTATCAAAAGTAGAACCATAGGAATGCAGAAGTAGGCATAGGTGCTGATATGTAACTGACCAATGCTGAGCTCAACTTTTGCAATATGTATGAAGCTCATTATTAACTGTATTTAACCCGCCGTACTGATCAATAAAATTGAACCTGTGATGATCAAATTGATGTCCTGGTTCCCTTCTGTCGACAAATGGTGGAGAATGCGGGCAAAACCGAATCTCTGCCCTTTTTTCTTGGATTAAAAGAAAAAGGGGATTACGCCACGGTGGAGGAAGTTGGGTTTGGGTCCCTGCAGCCGGGACGGTGCCGGAATTTGAAGCACCCTTGGGGTTCACAACTGTGACTCAAGCCAATACGTGTCCGCCGGAGCCTGGAGAGCTGCAACAGCGCGCGCTGATTAATAGGTATGGATAGGCAAGCGGCATATGATTTATTTACCACCTATTTAGAGCGGCGTGGGATAAAAGGGATAGATTTAAAAAAGGAGTTACCAGGGTTATTAGCTTATGGCCATGCTAAGGGTATCTTTTCTAATCCTCATACAGTTCATGAGCTAGCAGAATGGAAGAAGTTTGGGGAAATATTGTGGGATACAGTGCTACATGATGATAAGTCAGCAAAGAAATTCGGGAAGTTATGGCGGGTGGTGTATAACACGTTACTTCAGCAGGTCTCTGAGAGAAAGGCAGCAGAAAGGGCGACAGAAGCTCATAAGAGGAATATAGGGTATGGTCGTGAAGATGATCCCCTGGCACCTTCTGTAACTAAGGTACTTATGCTTAAGAGTCCCCAGCAAAGTGGTGTGGAAGATTTTCCTATAGGCACAGTGGAACCGTCTGCACCTTTCCTGTCAAAGGGGGAGGGCGAGTCGGATGGTGGGGGTAAGAGCAAACCAGCTTTGCCTCCGCTACCAGCTTCAGGCGGGTCGGATGGTGGGGGTGGGAGCAAGCCAGCTTCACCTCCGCCTCCAGCTTTACCTCCGCTGCTTCCCCTCAGTGAGCCAGCTCCGGTTACAGCTTCGGGGGGGGGGCCGATTCCCCCGCACGAGCTGGCTCTGCTCGAGCCGGCTCCGGTTTCACTGTCAGCTCCAGCGGGGGGGGTTGTTTCCCCCGCACGAGCCGGCCCCTGCTTCACTGCCCCCCCTGCGAGAAAACTCGGTGTCTGCACCGAAGCGCCAGCAGCATAGCACCCTTAAAGAGTCAGATCCCATCCCAGGGGCACACCGTGATCCATGGGGGGAGATGGCTAAACAGAGGAGGGAAGCTTGGGCTGCTTTGGCGAAAGAAGTAATGCAAATGGGGCATGGTGAGGCGGTGGAAATAGCTTCTAGTCTTGCATGTCCAGTTACATACACACCACAGTATGATGCACAGGGGAACCTTACGCATAATATAGCAGAATATACTCCCTTAGATTGGAAGCTGTTAACTCAGCTATGTTCTACGGTTAGTCAGTTTGGAGTAAAAAGTGAACCTGTTAGGCAAATGCTAGATTATCTTTTTAATACTCAGGTTTTATGTCCTAATGATTTAAGAGGAATAGTTCGGTTGATATTCACTCAGCATCAGCAGTTATTGTTTAATGCACATGACCCATTACATGGAGTGACAGTAGAGGAGCTGATGGGCTTAGGGGCATTTTTGCGTACAGAGGCACAGCTGATATCAAGAGCAGATAAACTTAGAGAGTCTATGCGGTTAGCGCGTGCTGCAATAGACATGGTTAAAGAGCCAGGAGGGTTACCGCCTTATATGGGCATTAAACAAGGAAGGGAAGAATCATTTGGAAATTTTATTGATAGAGCAGCTACTGCTATAGATCGTGCAGGTGTTGCAGACTACATGAAGGGGGCGCTATTGAAGCAGTGTGCCTTGCAAAATAGCAATCCAGCAACCCAGAGAGTGTTAGCTACTTTAGGGGCAAATTGGACTATTGAGGAAGCATTAGAGCGAATGGCATTAATGCCAACAGCTTCACAGGCATTTATAGCAGAAGCCTTAAAGGAATTAGGATTAGGGTTCCAAAAGCAAGCAGAGTCTACTCAGAATCAGGTGTTAGCTGCTCTTGCTCCTCTCCGAAGTGGCTCACTGGCATTCACACAAGGAGGTTCGAAACCATTCCTCAAGTGTTACCGATGCGGCAACGAAGGACACACACGCCGAACGTGCCGAGCGACTGGCATATGGTGTCAACACTGCCGATCCAGCTCCCACAACACTACGGCTTGTAGGTGCCGGTCGGGAAACCATCCGCGGAGCGCGCATCTCGGGGGCCGCGCCCAGACACAATTTGCCGCCGTGACATCGGAGACACCAGCAGCTGCCGTGACATCGCTGCCACCTCCTGTCTGCAACCCGCAACAACCGGGAGCCTCGGTTTGGACTTATCAGCAGCAGTAGACGTCACACTAATGACGAACCGACCTGAGAGGATACCCACTGGAGTAAAGGGTCCTCTTATATTAAATGGACAAACATGTGGAGCATTATTGCTGGGACGTTCCTCTATAACTATGTTGGGATTATTTGTTTTGCCTGGTGTTATCGATGCAGACTTTACAGGGGAAATACAAATCATGGCTTACACCCTTTATCCTCCGATTAAAATTACAAAAGGAAAACGCATTGCACAATTGGTACCACTGTCACAAATGACATCAGGAATACAATCATTTACTGGACAAGCACGGGATGAAAAAGGTTTTGGCTCTACTGGTGTTACACTTTTAACTGTAGATTTACAAAATAGACCAAAGCAAAAGGTTGAAATTACTTATGGGCATCAAAGCATAACCCTTTATGGATTATTGGATACAGGAGCAGATATTAGCATCATTTCTCCAGAAGCGTGGCCACAACATTGGCCCCTATTCCCATCATCAAACATGCTCAAAGGAGTGGGAGGATTTACATTGGCAAGCAGATCGCCGTCTTTGTGTGCATTGAGAATCAACAAATATCTGCTGTGTTTTCAATTGTTCAACTGCCTCCTAAAGTTTTCTGTTTAATTGGAAGGGACATTTTAACACAATTGGGAGTGGTGTTAACTAATCAGCACCCTTTGGGGTAATTGCCATTGCTTGGACTTTCCCCATTCCACTCACCTGGAAAATGGATACACAGGTGATGGTTGAGCAATGGCCATTAAAAGGGGAGAGTCTTATGCATGCCCATGAATTGGTACAGGAACAATATACAAAAGGGCACCTACGACTGTCCACAAGCCCTTGGAATACACCTATTTTTGTAATCAAAAAGAAATCAGGGAAATATCGTTTGATACATGATTTGAGGGCTGTAAATGACAAAATGGAACCAATGGGGGCCTTATAGCCTGGTCTTCCAAGTCCAGCTATGATTCCAGAACACTGGCCACTTTTAATTTTTGACCTAAAAGATTGTTTTTTCTCTATTGGCCTGCATCCTGATGATATGAAGAGATTTGCTTTTACTTTACCAGCAATAAATCGTGGAAAACCAGATAAAAGATTGGAATGGACGTCTCTTCCGCAGGGCATGCGCAACTCCCCCACTTTATGTCAGATTTATGTTGATACTGCATTACAGGCACTACGTCGCAAATGGCCAGCAACTATAATATATCATTACATGGACAATATTTTGTTTGCACAGCAACAGCCATTCTCCTCTTTACAGATTAACACCATTAAAAATACTCTTGCTGAATATTCACTTGTTATTGCTACAGAGAAAATTCAGACTAAAAGGCCCTGGCAATATTTGGGATGGACTCTGATGGATCAAATAGTAATACCACAAAAATTGGAATTACAATTGGACATTAAAACTCTACATGATGCACAGAAGTTGCTGGGAGACTTACAGTGGCTGAAGCCTATTGTGGGAATACCAAATCATTTATTAGAAGCCCTACAGCCTTTGTTAAAAGGCGTGGACCCTACTACTCCTGTACACCTGACAAAGGAGCATCATCTTGCTTTGCAGCAAATTAGTAACTGTGTGCAGCAAGGGTATGTGTCTCGTCGACAACTCGACCACCCCATTGACCTTACTATCTGGAATAGCCCTTGCCACTTGCTTGGTGCTCTCTCTCAGTTGCAAAAGAAAACGGGGGAGATACGGGTGTTGGAATGGTTATCACCACCGCTACAGCATAAGAAAACAATATCTTCAAAAATTGAACAATTGGCTGCATTAATCAAAAAGGGGCATCTCAGAATTCTTGAAGTGGATGGTAGAGAACCTGCTACTATTAGATTGCCTATGGAAAAAGAAACCTTGGACTGGTACTTGATTAATTTGAAGAATTTACAAGAAGCATTATTGATGTCACCTGCTAAAGTAGAGACTAGTAAATTAGTGCCTAGAGTTTTGCAATGGATGACAGAATGGAACTGGATCACTCAACCTTTGAGAGAAGAACGCCTCATAGAAGGAGCTATTACAGCTTTTACAGATGCAGGAAAGAAATTAAGGCGTGCTGCTGTTACCTGGCAAGAAAAGGGACAATGGAAGCATCAACTCCTCACAGCAGACCCTGCAGATAGCTTACAAACTTTGGAATTGTTAGCAGTAGTATGGGCGGTGTCCAACTTACAAGAGCCTTTAAATGTGGTCACAGACTCTATGTATGTTGCAGGAGTAGTCAAACGAATAGAGGAAGCAGCAATTAAGGAAGTGAATAATAAACGATTGTATGAGTTACTGATACAGTTAAGGAAGGTTTTACGAGAAAGAAAGGCAGCATATTCTGTGATTCATATTAGGAGTCATAAGTGGTCTGAAGGTTTAGGAGAAGGGAATGAACTTGCAGATAAATTGGTTACCCTACCCATTGATAATTCTTGTCCTATTGACAAGCACACATTGGCCAGAGAAGCACATAGTAGATATCATCAAAATGCAAGAGGATTAGCAAAACACTTTGAGCTGAGTTTGTCAGAAGCCAAGGCCATTGTCAGAGCATGTCCAACATGTAGTTATCATAATGGTGGCATAGGTCTAGGCATCTGGGTTAATCCTCGAGGTTTAGAAATAAATGAGAAATGGCAAATGGATGTTACACACATAGCCAGATTTGGTAAAGTCAAGCATGTGCACGTCACCATAGATACATATAGTCATTACATATGGGCTACGGCTCAGGCAGGAGAGAAAGGTATACATGTTATCAGACACCTGTTAAGTTTTTTCGCTGTTATGGGAGTTCCAAAGAGTATCAAAACCGATAATGGTCCAGCTTATGTAAGTGCTAGGATTCGGAAATTTTTGAATCAGTGGTCTGTTAAGCACGTGACAGGTATTCCACACTCTCCTACTGGACAAGCAATAGTGGAAAGAGCAAACGGTACCCTTAAGCAGTATATTGAAAAACATCAAGATTTGACAGATCCACAAGCATGTTTGGCTAATGTTTTTTATGTATTTAATCATTTATGCATTTTTGGGGAAGATGATACCCCTCCTGCAATGAAATATCATCCAAGGTCAGGTCAGGAAAATACTAAGGAAACAGAGGTCTGGGTTAAGCATAAGAACCCGAGTACAGGATTATGGGAAAAACCTGCAAAAGTATTATATTGGGGTCGGGGGTATCTTTGTGTTTCCTCACCTACAGGGCCTTTGTGGGTGCCTGCTAAGTGGACTAAACCTGTTTTTGATGCAGCCTCTGGTGGATCGCCTCACAGAGGAGGACAGGGAGCGACTGGGGAAGAAACTGCTTCTAGTCCTACAACCGCTACTGTTACAATTGAAGGGGTACTCGGAAGCGGTGGACAGAGCACTGACACGTCACTATCGGACAGCCCAGGAGTTGATTGGTTTTATTGACGCATTATCAACTTTTCGCTTAACAAATCCAGCGAAACTACATTGCCTTGACTGTCACAATCCACATTGTGCTGCCTCGATAGCTCTACGTTGTGGAGGTTGTGAAAGAACTTTTTGGATAGAACAATCATTATTGTGGGATTTGTGGTGTCACACTTGTGAACACGAGCACACGTGCGGCAAATGCTGGCAAGATGAATTAAGGAGACAAACAGGGCAAAATACATATATAGCTTTAAATCTTTATGAGTCTCCTGAACAGAAAATTCTTGCTTATTATCGATGGGAAGTACAATGTATTGTGAATAGAATTAAGGTTCAAAGTAAATCACGTATAGTTTCTATAAGGTGTAGGAAATTAGTGCCTTTAACACAGCATTCAGTTGTAGGACCCTTCCAAGGGGATCCTGATAGAGCATTAGATTGCTGCATTGACAAGTTGCAAAAATTGAGTTTGCAAGTGGCAGGACCAGTAAAATCAGGAGCAGCAAGATTGAAGACAGATAAGAAAAAGAAGGCAAAAAGGGAACGGTCTCATTTGAATAAGGATATCAGTGATTGCTAATTAATTTTCTATGATTTGAACAATTTTACAGTTGTGGGACCCTCAGGAGGATATAGTTGTTGAGGAGAATAATGAACAAGAACTACGATTATGAAATAAGATACGCCTTGTATTAAAGAAAGACCTTGAGCTGTTAGCCTCATATAGTAAAAAAGCTGAAGAGGCATTGCGATCACCACCATTGAATTGGTTGCTTTGGATTGAAGAACCAGACTTTTGTACTGGTCCTTACTTGTATTCACTTCCTTGTTATGTTTGCAAAAGGGATAAAGATAAATGCTATGCATGGGTAGCTTTGCATTGTGCAGATTGTAATCAGGTTTATTGGTATTCACAGAGGTCATTGGGTCATTGGGATATTTATGGTGTGCACCTTGTTCTGGAAGGTGGATTGGAAATTTTTTCTGGGTTAGACCTCTTGAACAAAGTACTGGCCTGCCAGGAAGGACAGGATTACAGCTTTTTGAGAGTGCAGAACAAGTGGTTATAGCATATCTTAGGTGGAAGTTGCAGGAAAACCTTAGAATATTTGAAATTAATAAAACCTCACGCATCATAGCAGCTTGCTGTAAAGCTGATTTGCCTTCAAACTTACCTCGTGCTATACTTGTGAACAAGGATGCTGATTTAGAATTAGATCAGTATATTCAAGAATTGACTCAGCCTTACAATAGACAATCTAGCAAACCAGGGAAAAGACAGCGAAGAAAGGAAAAACAAAGCAAGCAGAAGGAAGGAAAGGAGAAGCAAAGCAAGCAGAAAGAAAAATGAGGTTTGTTCTTGTTATACTGCTCAATGCTGTAGCAAGTGAAGAAGTAGGAATAACACACTTTAGTCAACCAAGGGAAAATTTATGGGTGACACTTGCTAATCAAACTAACCAATCATCACTTTGTCTTAGTCTTGGAGGAGTCACTAACCCATTTCGAACATGCCTGGTGGGACTTCCAATGTGGTCTCCTGGAGAATTTTGCAGTTTGATAAACAATCAAACCTTATGTATGTCTAACATGTCAAACATCACATTGCCAGTGCAACAAGGGTATACTGCAGGTCAGAGTGATGGCTATCGTCAATGCTTACTAATCCAATCACTTAACACCTCTTTGCATTCTCCTCCTGAGGAATTGGATCTTTTTGGAAGTACAAATGCCAGTATGTCTAACACTACAGCTGGCGGATGGTTTAGCTTCAAACTTTCGGATGCTCAGAATTTAAACCAACCTAAAGAAACATGGGCCACCCTAGATTCATCCCTGAATGTGAGTAAATTCTCTCCACAGCATTACAGTGAATGTAACGGCACAAATATCACAGCACCAATGAAATTACCCACAGGAATATTTTTGATTTGTGGAGAAAGGGCATGGAATGGTATACCAGCTAAACCACAGGGTGGACCCTGTTTTTTGAGAAAATTGTCATTGTTTCACCCTAATGTGTCCTTGCTAATGCAGCTGAGTCAAAATTCAAACAGGAGAAAACGTAGCATACATGACTTAGACTGCAGCCACATAGGAGATCCACGATTTTGGGGCACATTCAAACAGGGGGTGGTTTCAACTATCTTGCCAGGAGGATCTGCCAATAAAGCCATGAATTTAGCAAAACAATTAGGATGCTGGGCAAGGGATGAGCTGAACAAGACATCACAAATTCTAGACATGTTAACTGCAGATGTGCAAAGTGTTAACCATGCTGTTTTGCAAAATAGAGCTGCTGTAGATTTTTTGCTCTTAGCACAAGGGCATGGATGTGAAGAGTTCGAGGGAATGTGTTGCATGAATCTGTCTGATCATTCGGTGTCCATTCACACTAAGATAAAAGAACTGCAACAGGGACTTCACAAACTTAAGGAAGAAGACGGTTTAGGAATTGACGAATGGCTTAAAGGCTTAGGACTTGGACCGTGGCTGAGGAACCTTGTGATCTATGCTATAGGCCTGCTGGGTGTAATTTTGCTGTTTTTGCTTATTTTGCCTTGTATCATTAACTGTATTCAAAACATGGTCAGCCGTACAATAACAAAAACATGGCAAACTAATCTCCTTGCTCAAGAAGAAAACGGGGGAAATGTGGAGAGATTTATTAATAATTGGTTAGCTGAGAAAGGCCATACTGACATAGTGCCGCTGGTTAAGCTGAAGGAAGAAAGTCAGCAGTCAGCAAGTTGAAAGGAAAGGTCACCAGTGACCTTGCTGCAACATGAGGATAGGGAGTAGAGATTATTCCTGAATATATCCTGAGAATATGTAGAAAGTATCAAAAGTAGAACCATAGGAATGCAGAAGTAGGCGTAGGTGCTGATATGTAACTGACCAATCCTGAGCTCAACTTTTGCAATATGTATGAAGCTCATTATTAACTGTATTTAACCCGGCGTACTGATCAATAAAATTGGGCCTGTGATGATCAAATTGATGTCCTGGTCTCCTTCCGTCAACACATGACTCCTTGGAGGAGAGTATTGGAGGCCAGGATGGCATGAAATCCTCTCAGAGACTCAATGTAGAAAGGAAAATCCAAAGTACCTTAAAAACCTTGAGTATCTCAAAGCATTAATGAGCACTACTGAGTGTCAGTCCAAAGCTCTCAAGGGACTCGTTAAAGCAGGTAATTGGGGCCATGATTGTACAAAGCTCTCACAGAGTCTGTATCAAAAGGGAAGCACCAAATACTTTGAAAATACTAAAGTACCCTGAAGTATTAATGAGCCTCAATGAGTGTTGTTACTGACAAAGACTCTCCAGGGACTAATTACAGCGGATAATTGGAGGCCATGATTGCACAAACCTCTCAGAGACTCCAAGGCAAAAGCAAAATGCGAAATCCTTTCAAAAACCTGCAGAGAGTCTCCTGGCACAGAGGCAGCTCCTGGCAAGGGCAGCGCTGCAGAGAGGCAGCTCTGGCCAGGAGCAGCTCCTGTGCACAGCCCAGCAGGGCTGGGCACTGCCTGCAGCCACCCTGGGCACAGCACAGGGGCACAGAGGGGTTAAACTCAGCCTGGGCTGGGAGCACAGAGCAGAGCTCACTCAGGGCTCACTAGAGCAGAAATCAGCCCAGGTTTGAAACAGTCATTCCCTGGCTTTGGGAAGAGAAGCTGCCGTTCCTGCAGGGATCTCCTGGAGCTGGCACATCCCACAGCTTTGAGGACCTTTCAGGAGGACTCTCAGAGCTGCTCCAGGGCAGGGCTGTGGCCCTAGGGCAGGGCTGGCTTTCCCTGCTGCCCCAGCCCAGGCACAGCCCAAGGCAGCTCCTGTTGCCAGGCTCTGCTGCAGGGCTGAGCAGCCGGGGCTGCAGCCAGGGATGCCCAGGGCTGTCCTGCAGAGCAGGGTCCTGCAGCCCAGGGTGCTGTGCTGGGGCAGGGACTCTGCTGCCTGCCACGGAACGCTCTCAGCCAGCCCTGGCAGCTGCTCCCAGCGCTGGAGAGAAGCTGTGGGGGGAAGGAGCCACCCTGAGCAGGGCAGGGGCTGCTGCTGAGAGGGGCTGGGTGGGGCAGGGCTGCTCCCAGCTCCAGACCTGCCTGGGCACAGCTCCGGAGGACACTTCCCAAAGAAGGTAAGCCAGGGATTGCTGGAAAGGTCAGGAGCACTCCTAAGAGTGTTTTCAATTTCCTACTTAGAGAAAGATGGGAATGTTGGGGTGGTGACAAAAAGATTTTTGTATTTTTTACATTTTTATATATTCATAGCTCTCTAAATTACTATTATATAGTTACAATTCTATAATCCTTACTTAACTCTTCTAAACTCTTAACTGTAATGAACCACTATTATATTCTTATATAGCTTTAATCCTGAATTAAATCTAGTATGTTTCTTTACCTTTCTCTTAATAACCTGACTGTCTAAATATATTCGTAAAATGCTGTATAGTCCTATTCTTTTATATAGTCCTGAAATACTATACAGTCTTCTAAGAACAGGACATATAGGAGCATTTTGGGTTTTGAGAATGATCAGAATATGAGCAGTCATTATAAAAAGTGAAAGCAAAGAAGCCTTTGCACCTACTCCAATGGGTTGACCCAGGGGTGTGTAACTAGGGAAACTGAATCTCCTTTTGGATGCTCCTGTTAAATATCCTCATTATCAACCTTAATAAATTGTTGAAATCGGGAGATGGGTGTGCCCTTTCCCACTGGGACACCTGGAAGTTTCCAATAAGTGTCTGGCTTTTACTTTACTTTACTCTTCTAACACTGCTGCAAGGGTTTTTTTTTCTCTTTGGATTATAGACAACAGGGGGATGAGAGAAGCAGAACAGGAATTGTAATCCCAGAATCACAGAACATTCTGAGTTGAAAGGGACACAGAGGATCATCAAAGGAATGTTTGAACATTTACACAGACTCCAGAACTGTGACTTAAGCTGGTCAGTATCTCTGCTGGGAGCCTCCCAAAGGCCCTCAGCCACTCCTCAGCCCTGGACAGCAGCAGCATCACCGCAGAGCCCAGCAGGGCTCTCCTGAGCTGCCCTTGCCCAGCTGCACACAGAGCCTGCCCCAGCCAGGGCCCTGCACACAGGCAGGTTTCTGTAGGGCCCAGACAGGGCAAACAGGCTGGGATGGGCTCTGTGAGCGCTGGCAGGGACAAGGCTCCTCTCAGGAGGGCATGTGCAGGCCCAGGGAGATGCTCAGGGAAGGAGAGGGGGCTGAAGAGAGCAGAGCTGGGGGCAGGATGAGGGCACGGTTGGTGTGTGGGAGGTGCCAGGCACAGCTGGGCACGGGAACACTGTCCTGAGTACCCGGCTGTCTCTGCCCTGCCCTCTCAGGCACAGCACCACAACATCTTCTCTTGGTTCTGCACTGCCCTGATATTGACCCTGTTACCTGCTGCTCTCAGGGAGGCTCTGGCATTGCAGCAGCTGAGTCAGGCACTGCCCTTAGCATTCCTGCCAGGCAGGGCTGTCCATGGGAATGGGGTGTCCGAGCTTCCCTGGCACCTGTGGGGCTGTGGGCAAAGGAGTCCATGGGAAAGGGGAATGAGCTGAGCCCCCTCCCTGAGATCCCATCATGGGCACAGCCAGGGGTCTCCTTGCTGTGCCCTTCCAAGCTCTGAGCTGCCCTCCTGGGTGCAAATCTGTGCCAGAGCCTCTGAGAGTTCCCTGAATGTCCCACGGGGAAGGGCAGAGCTGCCACAGCTGAGGAAATGCTGCTGGGTTTGCCAAGGGAGCCATGAGTATCCTTGGCACAAGGGGGTGCTGAGACCTTACCCAGAAACCTTTAGAGAGGGTGAGACATTCAGGGATCCTATGATCTGGGAAGGGGCTGGTTTATCCCAGGGTGACCTGGGAGTGTGACTGTGCTCTGATTGCAAAGGTTCCCCCCAGAGCAGGAAGGGGGGTGAGTGAGTCCCAGCTGTAGGGACTGTCTGCAGGGAATGGACCAGGTTTGGCTCCAAGCAGCCTCTCCTGACTTGTCACTGTCCTTTCTCCATGAACAGGTCGCCAGCAGCCTCAGCAAATGTCCAACAGCAGCTCCATCAGCCACTTCCTCCTGCTGGCACTGGCAGACACACATCAGCTGCAGCTCCTGCACTTCTGCCTCTTGCTGGCCATCTCCCTGGCTGCCCTCCTGGGCAACGGCCTCATCATCAGCGCCATAGCCTGCGGCCACCACCTGCACACGCCCATGTTCTTCTTCCTGCTCAACCTGGCCCTCAGCGACCTGGGCTCCATCTGCACCACTGTCCCCAAAGCCATACACAATTCCCTCTGGGACACCAGGGACATCTCCTACACTGGATGTGCTGCACAGCTCTTTTTCTTTCTGTTCTTCATCTCAGCAGAGTTTTTCCTCCTGACCATCATGTGCTATGACCGCTACGTGTCCATCTGCAAACCCCTGCACTACGGGACCCTCTTGGGCAGCAGAGTTTGTGCCCACATGGCAGCAGCTGCCTGGGCCAGTGCCTTTCTCAATGCTCTGCTACTCACGTCCAATACATTTTCCCTGCCCCTGTGCCATGGCAATGTCGTGGGCCAGTTCTTCTGTGAAATCCCACAGATCCTCAAGCTCTCCTGCTCACAGTCCAAACTGAGGAAACTGGGGCTCATTGTTGGTAGTTCCTCTTTAGGCTTGGGTTGTTTTGTGTTCATTGTTTTCTCCTATGTGCAGATCTTCAGGGCTGTGCTGAGGATCCCCTCTGAGCAGGGACGGCACAAAGCCTTTTCCACCTGCCTCCCTCACCTGGCTGTGATCTCCCTGTTCCTCAGCACTAGTGTCTTTGCTCACCTGAAGCCCCCCTCAGTCTCGTCCCCATCCCTGGATCTGGCCCTGTCAGTTCTATACTCGGTGGTGCCTCCAGCCCTGAACCCCCTCATCTACAGCCTGAGGAACCAGGAGCTCAAGGCTGCAGTGTGGAGACTGATGGCTGGATGCATTCAGGAACATTAAACTGCTGGCCAATTTCTGCCAATCACTTCTACTAAAAGACATCTTTCATACTTCTTGTTGCTTTGGTTGTGGTTTGTTCTTTTTTTCCTTTGTATTAGTTTTTCATATTGCCCACGAAGGAATGTCATTGTTTTTGCCTTTTCTCATTTTGTTTCTCTCCAACTTCCCTGTGGCCAGAGACTGTGTCAATGAGGGGCGGCGCTCTTGTGGCTTTAAAGGAACTCAGGGATCTCCCAGCCAAGTTTTTTTGCATAGATGCCCTTTTGTTCCCTTCTCTGGAGCTGCAGCAGCAATGTCTGTGTGCAGAGCTGGGGGCAGATCAGTGTTGGCACAGCAGCTCTGCTCCTGCTGGCCCCACCATTCCTGATCCAGTTCAGGAGCCATTGGCCTTCTTGGCCACCTGGGCACACTGCTGCCTCATGCCCAGCCTGCTGTCCATCACTCCCTGCAGGTCCCTTTCTGCCTGGCTGCTGCCCAGCCATTATGTCCCCAGCCTGTAGTGAGGCAGGTGTTGTTGTGGCCAAAGTGCAGAACTCGGCACTTGGTCTTTTTAAACCTCACCTTGTTGGATTCACCCCCTAGATCCACCTGTCCAGTTCCCTGTGCAGAGCCCTCCTATGCTCCCACAGAATCAACACTCACACCCACCTTGGTGTCATCTGCAAAGATGTCCTTGGTTCCATGAGGCCTCTCATTGTCACAATTGCCTCCTTGGTACACCAGGCCCTGCACTGTCACACTGGCCCCCTGGGTTCCATAGGGCCCCAATATTTGACAATGGACTCCTTGATTCCACGGGGCTTCACAGTGTCACAATGTTCTCATTGGTGCCACAGTTTCACAGTGGCCCCTTGGTTCCATGGGGCCCCAGAGTGTCACAATGGCCCCATGGTTGTTTTGCGGAGAAAAGAAGAAACCTCACAACTTTGTAAAAGTTGTAAAGCCCGGTATGCTTTTATTACAACGCGTGCCGGACGCAAGTCCCCCAAAAAGGCATGCGTGCCTCTGAAGACCTCAGGTCTTGTCTTCTTTTATCCCCCTTCCAAATGCATATGCATACAGTTTCACAATAAGTTTATACATATTCATTCCATGTGACATTTAGCACCAGTTCTTCTTTATCAAAGGAATTTCTAAGTCAAGGGCAAATCGACCTTGTGGTCTTTTCTGTTTTTCTTTCTCTGTCTCCTTGCTGTCTCGGCATGCGAGTTTTTCCTTCAGCTTTGGCCTCACAGATTTTTCACCTTTCTTAGACACTTCACCTAATTCAGAATGGATCTTTACTCTGTCTCATTCCCCCCCTTTCCTAGGAAATAAGTAAATTTTTTTTCTTAATGAAAACCTTCATGACAGAAAGTGTCTTTTAGTGCTTCACCATGTACATTTGACACAGAGGTTAGTACAGCTATTCGTTGTAGCATTCTCCTGTCCCAAATTAACAATATAATAGATAATCCTAAGCTTATCCCAACTAATATTAGTAAAACTACAATGGGGTGGCACAACTTATTAAAGATTCCATTTGCAGTTTGTGACCACCCAAAGATCACATCCCACCAGTGATAATCCATATTTTTTTTTATTCTTTGTAGAACTCTGGTTATCTCCTTTGTATCATGTTGGACTGTAATTAGGGTTTTCTTTCCACTTTCTTGGATTTCCTTCAAGATCTCCAATAGGTCTTGGTGCTTAATTAATTGTTCCACTAATGTAAGGTTCATCCCAATAGGGGTAGGTGGTAGTCTGTGATACATCGTGTAGTTAGCTTTAATCAGCTGGTGGGATGTCACTGGGGCCAAGTACTAAAAATCACACCCGATAATCTTAACAAAATTACAAATACAGAAGTTAGAATGATTTCTACTAGACAGAATAACATCATTGCTATCAATTTTTACTGCAGCACAGGCAGTCCTCAGACACACACACCCTTTTCCAGTATATACGAGCACAGTTCTCTGGTCAGTGACTGGATGAATTTCAAAGTGACAAATACTCTGTTCAGTGTCCAAACACACATCCTGAGCATTAATAGTATTGCTTTCACAAATGAATCCCATCTGTTCTCTAGTAATGTAGGATTCTAAGTTTACTGTCTGCCACTTTTCATTCATCTTTCGTGCCCACACTCTATGTTCTGAAGGGTAGAGTATTGTTTTTTCATGGTTTAATCCTAGAGCCACGATGGGATGGATAACAAACAGTGGCATTATGTATGGTAAGCACAAGGCAGTGGCCACATTAGAAACCGGATCATAGGTGAAATTCAACATAGTCCACCAGGATTGAAACTTTCTTTCAAAATCAATTACATTGTCCCACATAATTTTCCGAATTTCAGCTGGAAAATTATCTTCACCCCCTTCCCGTATGATCAGAGCTGCTGTTGCCTGCATCCATAACTGTGCTTGTATACAACTGAAAGCTAAAGACACATTATCTTGAACTGTACTAAGTGCTTCTACTATCAGCTTGTGGTCTTGGTCCCCGGCCGTTTCCCACTTTGACAGTACTTTTGAAATCTGCCACTGGCTAGTTCCTAATGCCAATGGAGATGACTGTAAGGGTTGCTTCAATTTTGTTAGGCTACCTGCTGCAGTGGCCAGTTTATTCATCAGTATTTCTGAATCAATTCCATTTAAAACTCCTAATCTTGTCCCTAATATGCCAGTTTATTTAGATGTTTATTATGGGGAACAGGAACTGCTTTCTGTCTATGACCCTCCCTCCCTGCCAGAGGGATGTGCTGGGCTCACACTGCAAATTCAGACACACTTCACAAGTGTATCTGACAGAGGTTTAGGTCATACTTGAAGCAGATGTTTGTTCTGAAATGTAGAGACCTCAGGGAATCTAACCTCTCCTTCCCCATCCTGATTAAAGCACCTGATTTCCCAGACGTGTGGCAAGCAGGAATGTCTCTCCTGGCCTATAAAACTTCACCCACCTTGCCCCTAGCTAAGATAAGCTGTGGACTGTGTTCAGGGCAGGTCCAAGCCTCAAGTAAATAATGAAGGCGAAATCTGAGAGAAGAGCCTAAATTCATTGCAGTGCCTCAGAAGAAACTGGGATCAGGTTTGTGATGCTCAAAATCCTACAGCCTGCTGCTGAGCTCTGAGGGGGGGGTCTCTCTCTCTACCTTTTTTAAGCAGAATCCAATTGCCTCAGACTGGGAAAATCACTGATCCAAATCTCAGTAGGAAAAGGGATAGCTATAAATAAAGAAAATCACCTTCCTTGCTTAGGTTAATTCACCACCTGCAGTTCAGCATCCTTTACCAGCCATTGCCTGGGTGTTCAGCCAACCAGCTTGGAAAATGACCTAAGGAAACTGATTTCTTGGTGTTCCTGGTTTTAGGCACCAGGAGAGCTGGCTCCTTCCTTTCTTGTTCTGTTCCTGAGATATGCCTGCTTTTGTAACCATGTTGTCCAGCCCTCAAAGGAAGTTTTTAGGAAGGATGGGCAGGCTGGTTGGATTTTTGAGATGTTAATTTGCATTATCAACTCTACACATTTGAGAGACCATTCTGGATTGAATAATAGCTGTTGTTCACTCACATTCTTTACTACGTAGGGGCCTACTTCATACACTTTGGGTTCAAGTTTGGGTTGAGTCGAACTAGTATGGGGTGTATAAGGCCCTGCTGTGGTAAAAAGTGCAGTGTCCACTTTGAATTCAAATGAAAGTCTGATAGCAACTCAAGCTCAAAGGCAGGTCACTTCTACAGGCTGTATCAAGGTGAAATTACACCAACAGTCTGATTCACTTAGGTTATCGCAGACTTCCTTGTGGAGAGTATTATTAATAATTGGTTAGCTGAGAAAGGCCACACTGATATAATGCCACTGGTTAAGCTGAAGGAGAAAAGTCAGCAGTCAGCAAGCTGAAAGGAAGAGTCAGCAGCGACCTTGCTGCAACATGAGGATAGGGAGTTGAGATTAGTCCTGAATATATCCTAAGAATATGTAGAAAGTATCAAAAGTAGAACCATAGGAATGTAGAAGTAGGCGTAGGTGCTGATATGTAAGCTGACCAATCCTGAGCTCAACTTTTGCAATATGTATGAAGCTCATTATTATGTAAACATGATGTAAACAACACCAAAGCCTGAGAGGGTCATTAAAGTTTTCCTAGTCCAGTTATGGAGAAAGATTTCAAAGAGCAGTAATAAAATATACATTCCTATTTTAAAGGGTGTCTTTTATTAAATTTCTCTTTAGAGCAGAGATGATTGCAGCATTCTGTGATTGATATTGACCCAGGGTCTCTCCTCAGCAGCTCTGGCCTGCTCACAGAAGCTGTGCCTGGAGCTCTGACCCAGTGTGCACAACCTTGCTCCTCATTGCCCAGCCCCATCCTGTCTGTCCTCACTGCCCTGGGCCCTGCTGTGCTTGGAGAGCTGGCTGCACCCAGCCTGAGAGGGGTTTTCCCTTTTTGTACTTTTTGCAGCAATCTCAAACTGCTGAGTTTCCCACTGCAAACAGACACACTGCTCAGGTGTGTGCCAGCCCCAGGTGCCACCAAAGGCACTGCAGTGCTGCCCTGGGCCAGCTGTGAGGGTGGATCATCAGCCCAAGCTGCACTGGGCCCCTGCAAGGGGCTGTGGCCATGGGCACTGCACTGACCCCACTGCTGGGTTTGGCTGCCACGGCCACCGTGAGAAATGAAACTGTCCTTGGAAACACTGGGGAGGACTGGGACATACTGGGGACACTGGGAACGCTGTGGGAGACACTGGGACATACTGGGAGTGACACTGGGGGATACTGGGACATACTGGGGACAGTGGGGCCATTGCGGAGAAGACTGGGGACACTGGGGCATCCTGTGGATGACATTGGGATGAACTGGAAGGGACTTGGAATAAACTCAGGTGTACTGGGAGGGACTGGGCTGTACTGGGAGGGATTGGAGGGGCACTGGGCTCGTACTGGGTTCTACTTCGGATAAACAGGGCTGTACTGGGATTGTACTGGTCTGTGCTGGGGATGAACTGGGCTGTACTGGGAGGGACTGGATAAGTTGAATGGGCTGTTCCCGCTTCCACCCCATCCCATTTGCCGGGACTCCCGCCTATCACCGCGAGCAGCCAATCAGCGCCAGAGATCAGAGACTCGGGGACGGTGCCTACGGTAGCCAAACCTCCCGTCATGCCCCGCGGCCCGATTGAGCCCCATTGGAGCCGGGACTACAACGCCCGTCATGCCCCGCTCTCCACAGAACCCAGGGATCCACCACCCCTTTGTCCCGTAAGTGTCCCCCAGTCCCCCAGACCCTCCACGATCCCTCAGTGCCCCCTCCGTGCCCATTTGGGACCCCCCAAAAGCGTCCCCAGACCCCCTGAGTGCTCCTAACCCCACAGATGCCTGGTACAGCCGCTTCTGGAAATTCATCTCCTCTCTTCCACCGTTGCCCCAGAGCCCCTCGGAACACAGTCCCGCGCCTTAAATTCCTGCCGTGCCCTCCCCCTAAAGAGCCCAGTTAGAGCTCCCTGAGCTCCCCCCAAGCGCTCCCGAACCGTTTACGTTCACCCGAGGATCTCAAGTCGCGGCTCGGATGCAGAAGTGTCCGCCAAGTGCCTTCCCAGACCCCCAAACAAAGCGTTGGAGCCACTTCCGGGACTTCAGCTCCTGTCATGCTCTGTGGCTCATGCCCAGTGCTGTTCCAGCCGGGACTTTATCTCCTGTTATACACCGCGCCCCACTGAGAGCCATTGCAGCTGCGCCTCAAACTCCCGTGATGCTCCACGGCCTCATTAAACTGCAGTAGCCCTCTGCGCCTACAACTCCCATCAGCCCCCGCGCCCCAGCGAGCCCCGTCAGAGCCCCCCAAGGGCCCGCCCGGACCCCGAAGGGCCCCAAATTCCCCTCCCTGACCTCAAAACGCCCCCCTGGACCCCCAAGTGCTGCCCCGGACCCTGAACTGTCCCTCGGAATCCCTGAGTGCCCCTCCAAGAGCCCACCGGCTCCCCCGTTTTCCTCCAGACACTCAAGTTCTCTCTGAATTCCCTCCTCAGACACAAAACTGCCCCAAATGTGCCCCAGAAATGTCTCCACGGACCCCAAAGTGGCCCCTTTTATCCTGTCTGTGAAAATGATAAAAAAGATAACAAAAGGATTAAAATAGGACTGGTTAGCATAAAGAAGGAAAAATCAATAGCCACACTTCTCAATGAATTAATGTTGGGGATTGTGTTACTTAGAACTAATGACCAATAAATTTTTTGCTTGCTAAAATGCTGTGGATTTTTAAATATAAATATTAAAATATCGTATTACAAATATAGAATAATACTATTATAAATAAGAAAAATAATTTCATTTTCCTAATTCCATAAATTATATTTTTAAGGGGAAATGCATAATTACTACTATGTTTTGGGATGTCAGTCTGTAAGCGACAGTCCAAGATCCCTCATCTGCCTCACAGCCGCCATCAAGGACGGAGATTGAAGCCCTCCCCAAGGACTGAGAATGAGACCCTTCAAATTCTAACCCAGGGGTGCTGGCCTGACTGGAGCGGGATGTCTGCCATGGGAAGCGGGATGTTTCCCATAGGAACCAGTCCTGAAACAACGGGCCCTGCTCACTGCTGGCACCGGTGTGTGCTGTTCAGAACTGGGTTGTCTGTGCCTGTTCCCAATGGATTTATTCTCCACTGTTCCCTCCATGTGCCGTCCTGCTCCCCTCCCGGCGGTAGATTATAAAAGAGCCCTGAGTTAACCAAAGACTTTGAGACTCTCCCTGATGTGACCAGAGGGATCTATTGGTCAGACCACGAGGATTTCATCTCTCTGTTGGCAGGCATTCCCCCCCTCCTTTTCTCTCTGTCCTTTATCTCCTTTCTATCCTTGTGTTGCATCTGCTGTGGGCACTCAATAAAAGGTGCATTTGTTTTGGTTAATACTGAAAGTCCCCTGCTGTGTGTCTTTGCACCCTGAGATCAGTGAAACGAGCCATCGTGACCCCCCTTGTACCAGGGGATGGTGGCACGGCCTGATGGGGTTGCTGCCCACAGCATGTGAACGTGATCTTCATGGTGGTGACTGCACTGGTTCATCTGCTCTTGCTTTCCAGTCTCCCTATCCCAGAATTACCTGTGCCACCTGCCTTTCTTATATTGTGGTTCTCTGAAGTTCCTTCCTAAGCTCATTCTTGGAATAGGGGATCATCACCTCCCCATCATAGCGAGTGCATTCGAATGCACTTGAATGCATTTTGCCTGCATTCCAAATATGATCCCTGTTTTTGATTTACTGGAGAACCCCTGTTTGTATTTTCTACCTCTGTTGAGGCTGGGATGGAAGGTACTTGAGATGATATTTGGCACTCAGATTCAGGTGTTTTTTGTTTCTTATCAGTGACACAGCCTCACAACCATGGGTTCTGCAGCCTTTCATCTAAGGCCCAAAATGGCTCACTGTCTCTTGTTACAAGGCCTGGTTGGTACCAAGGAGACCATGGTGATACTGGGGATCCAAGGAGACCGTGGTGACACCATGGACACTCATGGAACCATGGGCATTGTGACACAGCAGGGCATCATGGAACCAAGGAGTCAATTGGGACTCTACCAAACTTCATGGAACCAAGGGCCCATTGTGACACTGGAGAACTTCAGGGAACCAAGAGTCTCTTGTGACACAGGGGGTACTCATGAAACCATGGAGACCATTTTGAAACTTCAAGGCTTGGTGGAACCAAAGGGTCACTCTGGCACTTCTGAGCCTTGGAAGCAAAGGCACCACAGTGACACAGTGGGGCTCTGTGGAACCATGGGGCTGTGGTGACATTGTGGAGTGTCACTGAACCAACTGCCCATGGTGACACTGCAGGACCTGATGGAATCATGGCCACCATTGTGACACTACAGTGTGTCATGGAAGCAAGGGGCCAATTGTCACACTCTGGGGCCTCTTGGGATCCAAGGGCAGATGTGATACCATGGAAATTATGGAAACTGTGGCACCATGAAACCAAGGAGACCATTGTGACCCTAAAGGACCCCATGGAACTAAGGATTCATGGAACAGTGCAGGACACATGGAACCGAGTGGCCATTGTGAAGCTGTAGAACCAAAAGAGCCCATTGTGACACTGTGGCCACCATGGATCTAAAGGTCCGTTTTGACATTGCAGGGCCTCATGGAATCCTGGAGACCACTTTGAAACTTTGGGACCTTGTTGAATTAAGTGGCCCTGCAGGGCCTGATGGAACCAATGAGACCCCATAGAACCAAGGGTCCATTGTGACCCTGTGGTACCAAGGTGTCGTGGGTTGACCCAGGCCAAATGCCAGGCATCCATGTGGGCTGTTCACTCACTCCCCTCTGCAGCTGGACAAAGAAAATTTAATAAAGGGTTTGTGGGTTGAGATAAGGACTGGGCGAGATCACTCATCAAATATTGTCCTGGGCAAAACAGGCTTAGCTTAGAGATATGAAATTCACTTATTACTAACAAAGTCAGAAAGGAAAAGGGGAAATAAAATAAGCCCCTCACCTCTCTCCAGCTCTGCCTCCCACCCCAGCAGTGCAGGGAGACAGGGAATGGGGGTTATGGTCAGTTCATCACCCATGGCTTCTGCCCCTGCTCAGGGAGAGGAGTGGTTCCCCTGCTGCACCGTGGGTCCCTCCCAAGGGAGACAGTTCTGCAGGAGTTTCTCCCATGTGAGTCCATTTCAGGGGCAGCAGCCCTCTGCAAACTGCTGCAGTGTGAGTCCATGCCAGGGACAACAGTCCTTCCCAAACTGCTGCAGCATGGGTCACTCTTCCAGGGGGTGCATTCCTCCAGGGACAGGCTGCTCCAGCCTGGGAGCAGGGCCCCTCTCTCCATGGCTCTCCTGCAGGGTGCCTGGGTCTGCAGGGCCTGCAGCACCTCCTGCCCCTCCTTCTGCACTGACCTTGATGTCTGCAGAGTTGTTCTTCTCACATGTTCTCCCTCTGCTCTCCTCTGGCTGGAGTTAAAACTGTGCCACAATTTCCATTTTGATTTCTTTTTCAATCTGTTTTCGCAGAGGCATTGCCACCATTTGTAACTGGCCCAGACTTTGCCAGAAGCAGGTCCATCTTTGAAGCCACCAGGAATTGGCTGTGCCAGACATGGTGGAAGCTTCCAGCAGCTTCTCACAGGAGCTGTCCCTGTGCCCCCCTGTGAAATACAAAGCTGTGTTTCGTGTCAGGTACATACTGGCAACATGGTATTTGTGATTGTAATATGGGTGGAAACCGACCATGGGACAGTTATAAAGACAAATTTTAATAATTACTGAGGCAAGTAAAGCATGAAAGAAGGCCTTTGAACCTATCTTTTGTTCGTAATTAGCCTTTATAAGTCTTAAGTTGACTTAGGAGCATTTGAATTAAAGCGTTAAGGATGTTGCTTTTAGACAGGAACTTTCTGCTTGTAGCTAAGCCTTAAAGAGTTTTGCAGTAATAACCTTTTGAAGTATAATTTTAGAATATTGCATGTAGTAAGGGTGTTTGAAACTATAGCTTTAGAATATATGAAAGGAAACATGCTTATCTCACATCCTACTAAAACAGTGAAAAGCAGCTTGAGAAAGGAAGATGAACATCAACTCAAGGAATAATAGTTTTGATCAAGGGAAGCTGGACATCACTGTTTTGAGATTTATAGTCTCTGCAATTAAAAGCTGGACCCGCATCTGGAATCTTGACCACACCATCTGGGAGATTAATTCCTTCTTTCGGAAACCGAACCACCACCATCTGGGGATACTCCTTTCTGGGATACATCCTGAGAAAAAATACATCACAATAGGTATAGAATTGTGACATAAATATTGGGAATAGAAACTGCTGAGAAAGCTGAGTACCCCTATAAATACCTGTAAGCCTCAACTATCGGTGTGCAGTTGGAGGGAAAACTTCCCCCACTGTACCCAGCGCTGTATTGCTCTTACTTTACCATATAAATTAATTAATTAATTAATTGCTGCTTGAATATTGGCCTAGTCAGGCTTCTCATTTATAACATCCCTGTGGTGGGAGCTGGGAGAGAAGAAGGGGACGCTGGCCTGTCCCTCAGGGGAGGCAGGGCTCATTTGCTAACTGCTCGTGCCTCCCAGCTGAAAACTTTCAAACTCAGTGTTTTTCTGGGACACAACATTTTTCACAGGCTGATTCACGTTTGGTCAGGGGCTTCTCGCTGGGATTTGGGGTGCCTGACTCCCCTCACGGGCACCAGCGGTGTGGGGGATGTGGCTCCCAGAGGTGCTGTCTCTGTCCACAAGCCCGGAGGGGATGGGGGTGATGTTGAGGAGCAGAAAACAGGAACACTGGAATGTGAATCGTGGGGTTCGGTGGGAGGGTGGACAGCGAGCATCGCTCACTTTTTCTGGGGAAAGAAGGCCTGCAGATCCGGGATGGAGATCCCAGGGAAAGCTTCTCCTTCCCAGCTGCCAGTGTGCACTGGTGGTTCTGGGGGAAGAGGGACAAAGCGTTCGGTCAGTCCTGCTGCCGAGGCACTGGCAGCACGGTGAGAGTGGACTGTGAGAACAAAGACCCTGCCCAGCAGGCCAGGTCTGGGCTGTTTGGCCTGCCCACCACCAGGTTTGGGGGCTTTGATCCCCCTACTCAGACCTGGGGCTCTGTTCTGTGGACCAGGCCTGGGGTCCTTGGTCCGCCCACTCGGACTGGGGCCAGGGACTCTGTCCCACCCAGTGGTGCAGGTAAAAAAAAAAAAATGGTGGCCAGAGCTACCAGCTCAAAGTACTGGAAAGCCACAAGTCAGACTCAGCCCAAGTGATTCAATTAAGGACAGTGGCCAGAGCATTCCAGAAATTTTCTCAATATTGTTTGATAACTATCAATGGATTTTAAAAATAGTTATTAGTGATTTTTCTTTAGAAGTTCTTTGTTTCAGGATTCTGCAAGACTGTTTCAGGACCAAAAGGGACCTTCAGGGATGTCAAAGATCAACATCTCCAATGACTGGGATTGTACTGGGATACTACGGGGTTCATACAGGGAGCAGCTGGGCCCATGCCGGGGCAGACTGCGATCACACTGAGGAAGACTGGATCATACTGGGATCATACTGGGATCATACTGGGATGGAGTTGGAGCCTGCAGAGGGCAATTGAGACCATATTGGGGACAGATGGGATATACTGGGAGTGACTGGGATCATTCTGAGGGTGACCAGGAGCAGCTCTGAGCAACTGGGATCATGCAAGGAGCAACTGGGAGGAACTGGTAGTGACTGGGTGCATGATGGGCATGATTGGAAGCCACTGGGCTTACACTGGGATGAACTGGGGTCATGCTGGAAGTGACTGGGATCATACTGGCAGTGAGTGCCACTACACTGAGGCTGACTGGGAGTGGTTGTGAGCAAATGGGAACATGCTGGAAGGAACTGGGAGTGACTGGGAATGTGCTGGAAGGAACTGGGGTACACTGGGAGAGACTGGGAGTGACTGGAACAAAAGTGAGGGTGAAAGGGAACAACTGGAACCATGTGGGGCACAACTGGTTCATACTGGCAGGGACTGGGAGCACACTGGGCTCATCTTTGGGTCATACTGGGAGGGACTGGACTAATACTGGAAGCGTCTGAGAGTGACTGGGAACACACCCTGCACATCATCCCCCATACTGGGGTTGACTAGGAGCACGCTGGCAGCAAATGGCATCATACTGGGACTGACTGGGTTGATCTAGCTGGAGGCAACTGGGACCATACTGGGAGTGATTGGAAGTTACTGGGATTATACTGGGACCATACTGGGAGTGCTGGCATGTGACAAGGATCATACTGGAGCTTCTTAGGCTCCTCTTGGTATTGAAAGGGAGCAACTGGGATCACACTTTGGGCCACTGGGAGCAACTGAGAGAAACTGGGATCGTGCTGCAAGCAAACTGGAGGAACTGGGAATTACTGGATGCAGGCTGGAGGCAACTGGGATATGCTGGGCATGACTGAGAACATACTGGGATAACAAGCACCTTACTGGGATCACTGTGAGTGTCTGGGAAGAACCATGGACATGCTGAGGGCAACTGGGATGTACTGGGAGTGTTTGTAGTCATACTGGGAATGACTGGGAACAAGAGGGACCATGCTGGGGAGAGCTGGGACCATGGTAGGGGCAACTGGGAGTGAGTGGGAGTGACTGGGTCTACACTGGGGGCAACTGGGCATGACTGGGATCATGCTGGCAGGGACTGGGATCACATGGGGAGTGACTGGGACTATAGAAGGGACAACAGGGTTCAACTGGGATCACACTGGGAGGAACAGGGAGCAACTGGAACCATGCTGGGGGCAACTGGGATCATACTGGATCATACTTGGAGCAACTGGGACTGCACTGAGGGTGACTGGGAGTGGCTGTGAGCAACTGGGATCAGGCTGGAAGCAACTGAGGACAACTGGGACTAACTGGGAACCTCATGGGAGTAACTGGGATATGCTGGGAGTGATTGAAACCACAGTGGGGGTAAATGGGGGCAACTGGAACCCCACTGGATGATAATGGGAGCAGCTGTGCCCATGCTGGGGTCATACTGGAACTGACAGGCATCATACTGGGAGTGACTTGAAGAGCATTAGGAGTATCTGAGAGTGACTGGGATCCTACTGGAACCAGACTGGGAGTGACTGGAAAGGCACTGGCTCTGACTGAATCCATGCTGGAGGTGACTGGGAGCAACTGGGCCCACACTGGGAATGACAGGGAGTCACTCTGAGCATGACTGGAATCATCCTGGGAGGATCTGGGAGTGACTGGGATCATACTGGGGGTGGTTGTAGTCATACTGGGAGTGACTGGGTGCAACTGGGATCATCCTAGGAGCCACTGGGATTGCAATGCTTGTGAATGGATCCTGATTAGGGGGTACTAGAAGCTACTGGGCCCATGTTGAGAAGAAAATGTGGCACACTGGGAGCAACTGGGATCAACTGGAAGGTACTGGAACCATGCTAAGGGGACTAAGGACACAACTGGTGCAACTGGGTGTGAGACTCTGTCCAAAATTTCCCTCATCTCCCTCACGATTGTCATTGGGGACCACTGAAGAAAAGACCCTCTTGTCTTAAATCTCTGGGCCTGTAGGAGAAAGTCACATGCTAAGGGCCCGGAGACCTGAGAGCATTGCTAAGCTATTGTTTCACATGTGTGTTTACTGTATGCTACACTGAGCTCAATGAAAAGAAGAGAAAGACATTCTGCCCTTTTTGCAACAATAGCTCTGGGATTTTTCCCCCACCTCTCGGCCTGGCCAGACTTCTCCTGAGTTTTGGATGGTCCTCCAAAGAAGACCCCTCTCGCTTGTTTGCAATCACCGTGACAGACAAACTGAGATGTAAGAAGCCTCTTCACCAGAGAAAAACCAAGACATGAAATGCCTATGTGAGAAGGCCCCCTCTCACACTTTCCAAGGACTGGGACTGAGACCCCTAACCCAGGGGAGGTGTGTGGGAAAGGCAAGCTAACCAAAGCAAGATGGATGTTGCAGGTGTGAGCACTGGACCACAAAGACAATGGCTCTCGCCCACTGCTGAGAACATGGACTGTGTGTACCTTTCTCTAAATACCATTCTTTCCCCCAAAGATACAATAGACTACCTTTGATCCAGTTTAAAGTTCTATTCCCCTTCCCCCATCAAAAAAGAGTGTAACTAGAGTCCAAATGGACTGCACGTCTGATATTTACCCGGACATGACCTGGTGAACTCCATTGGCTGGACATCGAGGGACTTCGCCATTCTGCGTTTGGTAGCCATATACCCATTCTTTTTCCTCCCTCTTTTCCCTTATTTTTTCCTTTTTTCTCCGATTCCTCCCCAACGCATTTTTGCTGGGGTTATTTCAATAGAGGTGCATTTGTTTTGATTGTCACTGCAAACCCCCTTGTACCATGTCGGTTCTTATGCACTCTGAGATCATGAACCATCATGAAACCTGTTCATAAAGATGGATCATGACACCAGGTTACTGTGGCCTGGTTTGGGTTGCCCAGGGCAGGAAAGATGTCTGGCAGCTGGAGCAGGGTCTGGGAAGGGCCTCCAAGGTGGGGCTGGAGCCCTTGGGCTGTGAGCAGAGGCTGAGGGAGCTGGGCTGGTCCAGCCTGCAGCAGGGAAGGCTGACGGGCTCCTCATCCCAGCCTGGCAGTGCCAGCCAGGAGGGGATGGAGAACACAGAGCCAGGCTCTTCACACAGGGCTGAGGGGAGACAAAAGCCAATGGGCGGAAGGGGAAGGAGGGGAGATCAGCCAGGGCATGAGGAGATGAAATGAGTCAGGCTGGTTTCAGCATTTCCTCAACACCAAGAGCAGCCTGACCTCCCTTCTCCATCCACCACTGACAGCTTTGCAAATCAGGAATTGTTTGAGCTGTTTTTCCCCAACTCCAGGACAATCATCCTGATACAAGAACTGAATTGTGTTTATATCTACCACAGAACCACATTTGTCTGAAATTAATTTTAGTATGGAAATCACTTGTGTATGATGGACACATCAGATGCTGCTGAGATGTTGCACATGGCTCAGGGAAGAGCGTGATTGTTATTAAATTGTGTCCTGTTCAACTATGGTCTGTTGGCCATGAAAAGAAACTTTCTGTGCCTCTGAGTCTCACAAGTTTCTGGTCCCTCAAAGGACACAAAGCTGATGAGTTGTGGTTCCCACTCCAGTGGCTGCACTGCCACCTCCCTCCATCCCCAGAGCAGAGCTCCCTTGTCCCAGAGAGTCCCTGGCAATGCAGGGATGAAGGAGACAGGACAGGCTCTGTGGATCAGGGGCAGGGCAGAGCCAGGGAGAAGAATGACTTTTGCATTTGATGGAGCTGTGCCTTCCCCTGGCTTTGTTGGCTGACAATAAATGAACATCCCTCTGTGTCTCGGGCAGCTCCTTCTCCAAGGAAAGCAGGTGGGAGTTGGAGCCAAGGAGCTGAAAGCTGCAGGTGCAGCCTGGGCTGGAGGGAGCTCAGATTTGCACAAGGCTGCTCTGAGTGCCAGGGCTGGGATGGGGGAAATGGTGGGGTGGGGGCAGGGACAGAGTCTGATTGATTGTCAGCCATGAATGGTGTTGATTTTTATATCTTCAAACTGCTTGAGGAGGTACTTGGTTTCATTGTCAAGTGGAGATTGCTATTAACAGGGAAAAAAAAAAAAAAAACAAAAACAAACTAAACAGGTCCAAAAAAATGTTTTCTCACAGTATTT
This sequence comes from Melospiza melodia melodia, assembly GCF_035770615.1. Lineage (NCBI taxonomy): Eukaryota > Metazoa > Chordata > Aves > Passeriformes > Passerellidae > Melospiza > Melospiza melodia. Next base: position 10,472,179 of record NW_026948600.1, read on the forward strand.
TTAAATAGAACATATTCAGTTGAACGCACTTCTGAAATCTCTCTTTTTAACCACACAAGATTTGGAAACTGAAATCAAATGATTCCCAGAGGCTTGGCTTTTTAAGGTGTTCTGAATGTTAATGAGCCCTGGGACACTGAATTCCTGCACTCAAGAGCTGAAGGCTGAACAAGCCTCTGGAGCAGGAAAATTCAGCAGCAGCCTCCAAGGTGCTCAGGATGTCAGCAGCCCCCAGTGAGGCCATCCCTGCCCAGAGACCGTGGGGGAATGGGCAGACAAGGAGAGCGTCCCTGGGGCCGGGGCAGCACAACTCAGAGGCAGCAGCGGCTCCAGCTGGGAAATGGAGTGTGGAATGGGGCTGGGACAGCCCTGCCTGGGCTGTGCCAAGCAGGACACACAAGCCCTGACCCCTAAACCCCAAACAATTCTCTCAAGGAGACATTTGAAAAGAATTACAATTGCTTGTGTACTGTGAATTGGACTCCCTAGAGATATACGAACTGGAGATTCTCAGGAACTCAAGACAACAAAACAGGCTTTACTGGCAACTTTGGAAAATCAGAGAAACTTTGGCAAAATGTTTTTTTTGACACTGTAGTGCTTTTCGTTTGTTAATTATAGATCTTTCTAATCTTGAGATTTCCAAATTAATATACTGATGAGTATGTTGGGTTTTAGTGCTGGTTAATTATTTATGTATTTATCTTGTTGTGAGATAGGATTACAAGAAAGGTATAGGAGGCTTAAAATTTTAAAAGAGTATAAATAAAAATTTATTAAAAGTAAAATTAAATAAAAGGTAGTAAGAATTAAAATAAATTTTTTAGAATACTTTTTTTTCTTTACATCTTTTTCATTTTACTGAAAATGTAAAGAAACTAAACTAGAAATTGCTATAATTGCTATTCAGTTCACTATTTCTAGAATGAATTTTTTTAGTTTACTGTGGGGAGAAGTTTTTCTTGTTAAGGTTATGGAGTTTTTTTTACAAGAGGAAAAAATAGGTTGTTTTTTGTTCTTAGTTTTGTCATGGATAACAGTTGTCTGGAGATCTTTTATATTGGGATGTTGTTTTTATTGCTACAAGCTTTTTTACAGCTTGTTGATGAGTCATGTCAAATTAAGGGGTATTGTTTTAAAGATGAGTTGTTTCAATGTAAATTTCTTTATTATTTTCTTTTAAAATTATTTTTATCTCTGACAATGGAGATCTTCTCTTGGGGAAAATGGATTACCTTTTTTTCCCCCTGTGTCGACGGAAGGGAACCAGGACATCATTTTGATCATCACAGGCTCAATTTTATTGATCAGTACGGCGGGTTAAATACAGTTAATAATGAGCTTCATACATATTGCAAAAGTTGAGCTCAGGATTGGTCAGCTTGCATATCAGCACCTACGCCTACTTCTACATTCCTATGGTTCTACTTTTGATACTTTCTACATATTCTTAGGATGTATTCAGGACTAATCTCAACTCCCTATCCTCATGTTGCAGCAAGGTCGCTGCTGACTCTTCCTTTTAGCTTGCTGACTGCTGACTTTTCTCCTTCAGTTTAACCAGTGGCATTATATCAGTGTGGCCTTTCTCAGCTAACCAATTATTAATAATGCTCTCCACATTTCCCCCGTTTTCTTCTTGTGCGAGGAGATTAGTTTGCCATGTTTTTGCTATTGTACGGCTGACCATGTTTTGGATACAGTTAAAGATACAAGGCAAAACAAGCAAAAACAGTAAAATTATACCCAGCAATCCTATAGCATAGATCACAAGGTTCCTCAGCCACGGTCCGAGTCCCAGACCTTTAAGCCATTCATCAATTCCTAAACCGTCTTCTTCCTTAAGTTTGTGAAGTCCCTGTTGTAACTCTTTTATCTTAGTGTGAATGGACACCGAATGATCAGACAGATTCATGCAACACATTCCCTCGAACTCTTCACATCCATGCCCTTGTGCTAAGAGCAAAAAATCTACAGCAGCTCTATTTTGCAAAACAGCATGGTTAACACTTTGCACATCTGCAGTTAGCATGTCTAGAGTTTGTGATGTCTTGTTCAGCTCATTCTTTGCCCAGCATCCTAATTGTTTTGCTAAATTCATGGCTTTATTGGCAGATCCTCCTGGTAAGATAGTTGAAACCACCACCTGTTTGAATGTGCCCCAAAATCGTGGATCTCCTATCTTGCTGCAGTCTAAGTCATGTATGCTACGTTTTCTCCTGTTTGAATTTTGACTCAGCTGCATTAGCAAGGACACATTAGGATGAAACAGTGACAATTTTCCCAAAAAACAGGGTCCACCCTGTGGTTTAGCTGGTATACCATTCCATGCCCTGTCTCCACAAATCAAGAATATTCCTGTGGGTAATTTCATTGGTGCTGTGATATTTGTGCTGTTACATTGACTGTAATGCTGTGGAGAGAATTCACTCACATTCAGGGATGAATCTAGGGTGGCCCATGTTTCTTTAGGTTGGTTTAAATTCTGAGCACCCGAAAGTTTGAAGCTAAACCATCCACCAGCTGTAGTGTTAGATATGCTGGCATTTGTACTTCCAAAAAGATCCAATTCCTCAGGAGGAGAATGCAAAGAGGTGTTAAGTGATTGGATTAGTAAGCATTGACGATAGCCATCACTCTGACCTGCAGTATACCCTTGTTGCACCGGCAATGTGATGTTTGACATGTTAGACATACATAAGGTTTGATTGTTTATCAAACTGCAAAATTCTCCAGGAGACCACACCGGAAGTCCCACCAGGCATGTTCGAAATAGGTTAGTGACTCCTCCAAGACTAAGACAAAGTGATGATTGGTTAGTTTGATTAGCAAGTGTCACCCATAAATTTTCCCTTGGTTGACTAAAGTGTGTTACTCCTACTGCTTCACTTGCTACAGCATTGAGCAGTATTACAAAAACAAACCTCATTTTTCTTTCTGCTTGCTTTGCTTCTCCTTTTCTTCCTTCTGCTTACGTTGTTTTTTCTTTCTTCGCTGTCTTTTCCCTGATTTGCTAGATTGTCTATTGTAAGGCTGAGTCAATTTTTGAATACACTGATCTAATTCTAAATCAGCATCCTTGCTCACAAGTATAGCACTAGGTAAGTTTGAAGGCAAATCAGCTTTGCAGCGAGCTGCTATGATACGTGAGGCTCTAGTGATTTCAAATATTCTAAGGTTTTCCTGTAACTTCCACCTAAGATATGCTATAACCACTTGTTCTGCACTCTCAAAGAGCTGTAATCCTGTCCGTCCTGGCAGGCCAGTACTTTGTTCAAGAGCTCTAACCCAGATATGATTTCGAATCCACTTTCCAAAACAAGATGTACACCATAAATATCCCAATGACTTCTGTGAATACCAATAAATCTGATTACAATCTGCACAATGCAAAGCTACCCATGCATAGCATTTATCTTTATCCTTTTTGCAAACATAACAAGGAAGCGAATGTAAGTAAGGACCAGTATAAAATTGTGTATCTTCAACCCAAAGCAACCAATTCAATGGTGGTGATCGCAAAGCCTCTTCAGCCTTTTTACTATATGAGGCTAACAGCTCAAGGTCTTTCTTTAACACAAGGCGTATCTTATTTCGTAATCGTAGTTCTTGTTCGTTATCCTCCTCAACAACTATATCCTCCCGAGGGTCCCACAACAGTAAAATTGTTCTAATCATAGAAAATTAATTAGCAATCACTGATACTCCTATTCAAATGAGACCGTTCCCTTTTTTGCCTTCTTTTTCTTATCTGTCTTCAATCTTGCTGCTCCTAATTTCACTGGTCCTGCCACTTTCAAACTTAATTTTTGCAACTTATCGATGTAGCAATCTAATGCTCTATCAGGATCCCCTTGGAAGGGTCCTACAACTGAATGCTGTGTTAAAGGCACTAATTTCCTACACCTTATAGAAACTATACGTGATTTACTTTGAACCTTAATTCTATTTACTATACATTGTATTTCCCATCGATAATAAGCAAGAACCTTCTGTTCAGGAGACTCATAAAGATTTAAAGCTATATATGCGTTTTGCCCCGTTTGTCTCCTTAATTCATCTTGCCAGCTTTTACCCCACGTGTGCTCGTGTTCACAAGTATGACACCACAAATCCCGTAATAATGATTGTTCTATCCAAAAAGTTCTTTTACAACCCCCACAACGTAGGGCTATCCAGGCAGCACAATGTGAATTGTGACAGTCAAGGCAATGTAGTTTCGCTGGATCTGTTAAATGAAAAGTTGATAATGAGTCAATGAAACCAATCAACTCCTGGGCCGTCCGGTAGTGACGTGTCAGTGCTCTGTCCACCGCTTCTGAGTACCCCTTCAATTGAAACAGTAGTGGTTGTAGGACTAGAAGCAGTTTCTTCCCCAGTCGCTCCTTGTCCTCCTCCGTAAGGCGATCCACCAGAGGCTGCATCAAAAACAGGTTTAGTCCACTTAGCAGGCACCCACAAAGGCCCTGTAGGTGAGGAAACACAAAGATACCCCGACCCCAATATAATACTTTTGCAGGTTTTTCCCATAATCCTGAACTTGGGTTCTTATACTTAACCCAGACCTCTGTTTCCTTAGTATTTTCCTGACCTGACCTTGGATGATGTTTCATTGCAGGGGGGGTATCATCTTCCCCAAAAATGCATAAATGATTAATCACATACAAAACCTTAGCCAAACATGCTTGTGGATCTGTCAAATCTTGATGTTTTTCAATATACTGCTTAAGGGTACCATTTGCTCTTTCCCGTAAAGCTTTCCTTAACTGTATCAGTAACTCATACAATCGTTTATTATTCACTTCCTTAATTGCTGCTTCCTCTATTCGTTTGACTACTCCTGCAACATACATAGAGTCTGTGACCACATTTAAAGGCTCCTGTAAGTTGGACACCACCCATACTACTGCTAACAATTCCAAAGTTTGTAAGCTATCTGCAGGGTCTGCTGTGAGGAGTTGATGCTTCCATTGTCCTTTTCCTTGCCAGGTAACAGCAGCACGCCTTGATTTCTTTCCTGCATCTGTAAAAACTGTAATAGCTCCTTCTATGGGGTTTTCTTCTCTTAAAGGTCGAGTGATCCAGTTCCATTCTGTCATCCATTGCAAAACTCTAGGCACTAATTTACTAGTCTCTACTTTAGCAGGTGACATCAATAATGCTTCTTGTAAATTCTTTGAATTTATCAAGTACCGGTCCAAGGTTTCTTTTTCCATAGGCAATCTAATAGTAGCAGGTTCTCTACCATCCACTTCAAGAATTCTGAGACACCCCTTTTTGATTAATGCAGCCAATTGTTCAATTTTTGAAGATATTGTTTTCTTATGCTGTAGTGGTGGTGACAACCATTCCAACACCGGTATCTCCCCCGTTTTCTTTTGTAACTGAGAGAGAGCACCAAGCAAGTGGCAAGGGCTATTCCAAATAGTAAGGTCAATGGGGTGGTCAAGTTGTCGACGAGACACATACCCTTGCTGTACACAGTTACTAATTTGCTGCAAGGCAAGATGATGCTCCTTTGTCAGGTGTACAGGAGTAGTAGGGTCCACACCTTTTAACAAAGGCCGTAGGGCTTCTAATAAGTGATCTGGTATTCCCACAATAGGCTTCAGCCACTGTAAGTCTCCCAGCAACTTCTGTGCATCATGTAGAGTTTTAATGTCCAATTGTAATTCCAATTTTTGTGGTATTACTATTTGATCCGTCAAAGTCCATCCCAAATATTTCCAGGGCTTTGTAGTCTGAATTTTCTCTGCAGCAATAACAAGTGAATATGCAGCAAGAGTATTTTTAATGGTATTAATCTGTAAAGAGGAGAATGGCTGTTGCTGTGCAAACAAAATATCGTCCATGTAATGATATATTATAGTTGCTGGCCATTTACGACGTAGTGGCTGTAATGCTGCATCAACATAAAGCTGACATAAAGTGGGGGAGTTGCGCATGCCCTGCGGAAGAGACGTCCATTCCAATCTTTTATCTGGTTCCCCACGATTTATTGCTGGTAAAGTAAAAGCAAATCTCTTCATGTCATCAGGATGCAGGCCAATAGTGAAAAAACAATCCTTTAGGTCAATAATTAAAAGTGGCCAGTGTTCTGGAATCATAGCTGGATTTGGAAGACCAGGCTGTAAGGCCCCCATTGGTTCCATTTGGTCATTTACAGCCCTCAAATCATGTATCAAACGATATTTCCCTGATTTCTTTTTGATTACAAAAATAGGTGTATTCCAAGGGCTTGTGGACAGTCTTAGGTGCCCTTTTGTATATTGTTCCTGTACCAATTCATGGGCATGCATAAGACTCTCCCCTTTTAATGGCCATTGCTTAACCATCACCGGTGTATCCGTTTTCCAGGTGAGTGGAATGGGGAAAGTCCAAGCAATGGCAATTACCCCAAAGGGTGCTGATTAGTTAACACCACTCTCAATTGTGTTAAAATGTCCCTTCCAATTAAACAGGAAACTGTAGGAGGCAGTTGAACAATTGAAAACACAGCAGATATTTGTTGATTCTCAATGCACACAGACAAAGACGGCGACCTGCTTGCCAATGTAAATCCTCCCACTCCTGTGAGCATGTTTGATGAAGGAAATAGGGGCCAATGTTGTGGCCAGGCTTCTGGAGAAATGATGCTAGTATCTGCTCCTGTATCCAATAATCCATGAAGGGTTATGCTTTGATGCCCATAGGTAATTTCAACCTTTTGTTTTGGTCTATTTTGTAAATCCACAGTTAAAAGTGTAACACCAGTAGAGCCAAAACCTTTTTCATCCCGTGTTTGACCAGTAAATGATTGTATTCCTGATGTCATTTGTGACAGTGGTACCAATTGTGCAATGCGTTGTCCTTTTGTAATTTTAATCGGAGGATAAAGGGTGTAAGCCATAATTTGTATTTCCCCTGTAAAGTCCGCATCGATAACACCAGGCAAAACAAATAATCCCAACATAGTTATAGAGGAACGTCCCAGCAATAATGCTCCACATGTTTGTCCATTTAGTATAAGAGGACCCTTTATTCCAGTGGGTATCCTCTCAGGCTGGTTCGTCATTAGTGTGACGTCTACTGCTGCTGATAAGTCCAAGCCGAGGCTCCCGGTTGTTGCGGGTTGCAGACAGGAGGTAGCAGCGATGTCACGGCAGCTGCTGGTGTCTCTGATGTCACTGAGGCAACTTGTGTCTGTCCCTCATTGCCGCATCGGTAACACTTGATGAATGGTCTCGAGCCTCTTTACGTGACTGCCAGTGAGCCTCTTCGGAGAGGAGCAAGAGCAGCTAACACCTGATTTTGAGTAGACTATGCTTTTGCAACCCTAATCCTAATTCCTTTAAGGCTTCTGCTATAAATGCCTGTGAAGCTGTTGGCATTAATGCCATTCACTCTAATGCTTCCTCAATAGTCCAATTTGCCCCTAAAGTAGCTAACACTCTTTGGGTTGCTGGATTGCTATTTTGCAAAGCACACCTGCTTCAATAGCACCCTGCAACACCAGCCCGATCTATAGCAGTAGCTGTTCTATCGATAAAATTTCCAAATGATTCTTCCCTTCCTTGCTTAATACCCATATAAGCCGGTAACCCTCCTGGCTCTTTAAACATGTCTATTGCAGCACGCGCTAACCGCATAGACTCTGTAAGTTTATCTGCTCCCGATATCATCTGTGCCTCTGTACGTAAATATGCCCCTAAGCCCATCAGCTCCTCTACTGTCACCCCATGTAATGGGTCTCCCTGGGCTCGTTGTACAGCAACCGATTCATTTACCAACGCGTGCCAATGGGCATTAAATAATAACTGCTGATGCTGAGTGAATATCAACCGAACTATTCCTCTTAAATCATTAGGACATAAAACCTGAGTATTAAAAAGATAATCTAACATTTGCTTAACAGGTTCACTTTTTACTCCAAACTGACTAACCGTAGAATGTAGCTGAGTTAACAGCTTCCAATCTAAGGGAGTATATTCTGCTATATTATGCGTAAGGTTCCCCTGTGCATCATACTGTGGTGTGTGTGTAACTGGACATGCAAGACTAGAAGCTATTTCCACCGCCTCACCATGCCCCATTTGCATTACTTCTTTCGCCAAAGCAGCCCAAGCTTCCCTCCTCTGTTTAGCCATCTCCCCCCATGGATCACGGTGTGCCCCTGGGATGGGATCTGGCCCTTTAAGGGTGCTATGCTGCTGGCGCTTCGGTGCAGACACCGAGGTTTCGCGCGGGGGGGGCAGTGAAGCAGGGGCTCGCTCGCGCGGGGGAAGCCCCGCTGGAGCTGACAGTGAAACCGGAGCCGGCTCACGCGGAGCCAGCCTGCGGGGGGCAATCCGCCCCCCCGCTGGAGCCGGCTCGGGCGGGGAAGGTGACCCCCCCACCGAAGCTGTAACCTGAGCCGGCTCACTGAGGGGCAGCGGCGGAGGCAAGGCTGGCGGCGGAGGCGAAGCTGGCTTGCCCCTACTCCCACCATCCGACCCGCCTGAAGCTGGTGGCGGAGGCAAAGCTGGCTTGCTCCTACCTCCACCATCCGACTCGCCCTCCCCCTCTGACAGGAAAGGTGCAGACGGTTCCACTGCGCCTATAGAGAAATCCTCCACACCACTTTGCTGGGGACTCTTAGGCATAAGTACTTTAGTTACAGAGGGTGCCAGGGGATCATCTTCACGACCATACCCTATATTCCTCTTATGAGCTTCTGTTGCCCTTTCTGCTGCCTTTCTCTCAGAGACCTGCTGAAGTAACGTGTTATACACCACCCGCCATAACTTCCCGAATTTCTTTGCTGTCTTATCATCATCTAGTACTGTATCCCACAATATTTCCCCAAACTTTCTCCACTCTGATAACTCATGAACTGTATGAGGATTAGAAAAGGTACCCTTAGCAGGGCCATAAGCTAATAACCCTGGTAACTCCTTTTTTAAATCTATCCCTTTTATCCCACGCCGCTCTAAATAGGCGGTAAATAAATCATATGCCGCTTGCCTATCCATACCTATTAATCAGCGCGCGCTGTTGCAGCTCTCCAGGCTCCGGCGGACACGTATTGGCTTAAGTCACAGTTGTGAACCTTAAGGGTGCTTCAAATTCCGGCACCGTCCCGGCTGCTGGGACCCAAACCCAACTTCCGGACCGTGGCGTAATCCCTTTTTCTTTTAATCCGAGAAAAAGGGCAGAGATTCGGTTATGCCCGCATTCTCCACCCTTTGTCGACGGAAGGGAACCAGGACATCATTTTGATCATCACAGGCTCAATTTTATTGATCAGTACGGCGGGTTAAATACAGTTAATAATGAGCTTCATACATATTGCAAAAGTTGAGCTCAGGATTGGTCAGCTTGCATATCAGCACCTACGCCTACTTCTACATTCCTATGGTTCTACTTTTGATACTTTCTACATATTCTTAGGATGTATTCAGGACTAATCTCAACTCCCTATCCTCATGTTGCAGCAAGGTCGCTGCTGACTCTTCCTTTTAGCTTGCTGACTGCTGACTTTTCTCCTTCAGTTTAACCAGTGGCATTATATCAGTGTGGCCTTTCTCAGCTAACCAATTATTAATAATGCTCTCCACACCCCTGTTTAAACTTTTTGTAAAATTACAGTTATTCTAACATTTATTTATTTAACATGCAGGTTTTTCTTAGATTAATTTGAAATATTTTGATTTATTTGAATTTTTTTATAGTTTTATGTGTTATTAAGAAAAATAGTTTTTTCTTTATAGTTTATAAGACGATTTTAGTTTTAAGATAAAGGTATTTTTTTCTTCTTTTTGGGGGAGGGATTTAACTTTTACTGACTTTTATGGTTTTATGGTTTTTTGTTTGTTTGTTTTTTTGTTGTTTTTTTTTTTTTTTAGTTGAGGGAGGATTGAAGTATTGAAAGGATTTACACCTGACCCGCTGATAACTTGTGGGGGAAGTTGTGGTTGAGTTGTATTAGGATTGCTTTTATGACTGGTTTGGGGCTTTTTATTGTGTTTAATATTAGTTGTAGGGTTATTTTGTATGGGTTGTAGGTTGTAGGAGATTTTAGTTTTAATTGTCTTGGGGGAGGCGACTTGATGGTAAGATTTTAATTGCTGTGGCCAGCTTTGTTCTGGTTGGGGTTTTGTAGCCTCTTTTGTTTTCCTGTTTGGGAGCTGTTGGGGTTTGGTTTGGTTAGAATAGGGCCAATGGAGGGGGGCGGTCTGGGGAGGGGGAAAGGGGCTCAGCCCATGGCAGGGTTGCTTGGTTTGGTTTGGTTTGGTTGAGATGGAGGCTGGGGCCAGGGCCTGCTGCTTCTTTGTTGACTGGAAAAGAAAGAGGAGGTTCCTGGTTTATTTCATCTTTAACATTTATGTTTCACAGAGGCGTGTTCAGTGTCTTTGTGGTTTAACAGATTGTCAGTTACACAAAATTTTTGTATTACTTTTTAAAATTCTTCTCATGTCAAACTACAACAGACATTCAATCAACAAAAAACACATCTCAAAGCATTGACTTGGCCCATTTGACTTCACAAACTCTAAGCCTGTTCAATTTCATGTTATTCAATATCTGCGGAAGCAAAAAACATAAGAAGACACAGAAAGAGAGAAAGACAAAAAAGATTTAGAGGAGCACACACAGAGCTACCAATTCCTGGATTCCAGCAGTGTACAGATGGAAATTCCAAGAAGAAGTAGGGTCAAGATGTGTGCATGCCTTGTGGTCAGCCTCAAATACCCCTTGGTTTCCCTGGGCCCTTCCCCCAGGTAGGCCTTGGGCTCATTTGGTGCCTCAGGAGCTGGGCTGGGGGCTGCAGAGGTGGCTGTGGAGCATTGCCTGTGCTGTGCCAGGGACTGGCAGACACTGCTGGGCTGGGATATAGGCTCTGGGGGGACTGGGGCTCCAGGGCAGGGGCTGGACCTGCCTTGTCATCTCCCACACATGAAAAGTTTTGATCCAACAATCTCCTCCAGTCTTTCAGAACAGGAAATATTAGAGAGGGAACCCAAATTCTGGCCATGGGCACCTGGCTGAGAAGGACAGTTCCATAGGAAGGAATGCACAGAGACCCAGTGTTTGGAAAGCAGCTGAAAGGCTCACTAGGCCAAGGCCAGCCAGACTTGTCAGGAATGGCAGATTTTGTGGGGAAGCAGTCTTTGGATCTAGGGAGTTGTGGAGGTGGAGCACCAATCTCACCCATGGACACCTGGAGAAGCAGCACAATTCTTTCCTGTAGAAAAGAAAACACGGAGCCTTCCCCAGTGTTTTGGGGGAAGATGAGAGGTGACCCTTGCAAAACTACTGCCAGAAAAACTTGTCCTGGCAATATTCCAGGGGACAATCCCTGGATAAAAGGAAGTTTGGAGGTGAAATCTCAATTCAGGCCATGGGTGCTTTGAGAAGAAGGACAGTTCTTTTCCATCAGAAGGAAAGCAAAGAGCTCCAGTATTTCAGCAGCAGATGAGAAGCGACCTACAACATGCCAAGATCAGTTGAACCAGTCAGGCAGTCCATGGGAGGCAAAACCAGCCAGACCTATTCTGTGTTCCCTTGGCTTTATGGTGCTCCATAGTGTCACAATGGCCCCTTGGTTCCATAAGGCCCCACAGTGTCACAATGGTCCCAATGATTCCATGAGTCCCTGCAGTGTCACAATGGTCTCTGTGGTTCCCTGTCAGGACCCAGGACATCCCTCTGGCTGTCCTGAGCAGCCACGACCCCTGTCAGGGGTCTCAGAGACCCTGGCACAGAGCCCAAAATGCCCTTGTGGTTTTGATGATGACCCGTGGAGCAAATTACCAACCTTGTATGAAGATCAGCAAGCCACAACAGTTTAAATAGAATATTAGTGAAATTTTCACAGGGTGGAAAAGTAGATTTTTGCGTTTTTGGTATGGGGGCAAGATGGAGGGAACTAAGTGTGTCCAACCTTTCTCCTTCTTCTTGGCCTCCATCTTCTGCTGTGGTGTTGGCATTTACAGATTGGTTTAGAGTAGAAGCTCAATATCTAACATAGGTGATAGGTTTTGGAAAGTAATTGTAAACATTGTATACATAGTTTTTGTATAAAGACATAACACCGCCCTGTGGGCAGGCAGAATGCCTCGGACTGTCTTTGTGAGCTGACCTCGGCAGGGCACTAAAAAATTTTTAATAGATAAGATAAAATAAACAACCTTGAGACCGAGAAATGAAGAGCCCTGACTCCTGCTTCAAGCACCGGGCTGGGAAAACAGACTTTCGAACTTTTCTCGGGGTCACTCTGAAAAGCTAATGATCCCGACAGTTCCCCAGGCCCCACAATGACATGTGACTCCTCTGTTCCAAGCAGCCTGCAATGTTACAATGGACCTTTGGATCCTGGGGGTTTGTGGTGTCACAATGGTCTCCCTTTGGCTCCACAGTGTCACAATGGACAATTGATAACAGGAGGCCACTGTGTGTCACCCTGGAGCTTTGGTCCCATGAAGCCTGCAGTGTCACAATGAACCCTTGTTTCAATGGAGTTCCACAATGTCACCATGGCCCCTCGGTTCTATGCAGCCTGCAGCGTCACAATGGTCTCCTTTGGTGGCCCAGTGTCACAATGGACCACTGATGTCATGAGGCCTTGCAATATCACCCTGGACCTTTGGTTCCATGCAGCCCTGAAGTGTCACAAAGGCCTCTTGGTTTCACAAGGCCCCACAGTATCACAATAGTCTTCTTGGTTCTATGAGGATCCCCAGGGTCACAGTGGTCTCACTGGTTCCATGAGGCTTCAGAGTGTCACAATGCTTTCCTTATTCCTTAGAGCCTCACAGTGTCCAAAAGATTCTATGAATTCCCTCAGTGTCAAAATGGACCTTGGTTCCATGAGGCTCTGCAGTGCCCAAATGGTCTCTCCATTAGGTTCTATGAGGTCTTGCAATGTCACAAGGGACCTTTGGCTCCATGGGGTCTTGCAGTGTCACAATGGCTCCTTGGTTTGATGGGGCCATTGTGTCAGTGTCACAATGATCCCTACATCATAGAGCCACACAGTGTCAGTACTGTCCCTTTGGTTCCATGAGGCTCAGCAATGTCGCAGTGCTCTCTATGATTCCATGAGGCCCCACAGAGTCACAATGGTCCCTTGGTCTCACAGGGCCCCACAGTGTCACAATGGTCCCTTGGTTCCATGGGCCCTGTGCTGCTGCATTCCCCCCTCCCCTTCTCAGGCTGCCCTGCCAGCTGAGAAATGCTCCCTGGGCCTCGGCCTTGGCCAACAGCCCCTGGGCTAGGCTCCTCTGCAGCTCATCACAAACACTGTCTGCTCCAGGCACTGCTGCTGCCAACCAGCTCTTGCTTTCTCTAGGAGCAGCCCTGGGAACTGTTTGTGTTCCCTCAGTAGCACAACATCCCTGTTCTCACACTGCCAAAGAAAGCTGTTGGTGCCAAGTGCGGCCAGGATGAGCCATTGCTGGGACTGAAGCCCCTCCTTGGGGCCCTGCAAACAGCACTCCAAAAGGAGTCCTTGGAGCTCTCCTGGGCCAGCGACTCCCTCTGAGTGGGGCCTCTCCCAGCCGGGAACTCTCCCGTTTGCTGCACTCGGGGATCCTGAACAACTACAGAGCTTGGGCTGATCCCTCCACTCCTCCAGGCTGAACCCTTACCCCTTTGCTGGGGAGATGGCAAAGGATCCACAGTGAGCATTTTCTGCCCTCAGGGGAATTTCTCACAGGTGCCTGGCACTGACTCTTTGTGTCTGTGTGCACACAGGAGTGCCTGTGCTGGGGAAATGTGGCAGAAATGCTGCTCTCTGAGGGGTAGGAGTGCCTTGGATAGCTGAGTGAGTCAGATATCCAGATATCAGTAAGTAAGCATAAGTCACGAGGTCTAAACGAAATTAAATGCGGCTAAGAGTTGCTCTTTTTCTAAGTTGTTACATTTAATTTATTAGCTAAGTTAAGGATTGTTAAATGTAATTCCTCTGTTAAATTTTTAACTCATAAGTTTTGAGTTAGATTAAATAGTGTTAAGTGCTGTTCTTTTGCTAAATTGGGGAGTTGAAGGTACCAGTTAAAGTTAAGGTATAAGTAAAGTCCTGTTAGGTTTGACCTCTGTTAATCTTTTGGCCCATATTCCTTTTATCTTTGCCCTCAATGTCCTTGTGTCACACACATACTCAGGAAGAGTTCTAGCCTGATTTCTGGTTTGATTGCCTGGATTTGGTTTGGTTTTGTTGTTGCTTTGTTTCCTTGGTGTGCCTGAAGTGTCCAGTCAGGAGCAGAGTGACTCTTGCCAAGGAACTTTGTGCTGCTGTCCCTTAATATTAAATCTGGTTTTTGCTGATCCCTTGCTGGGGATTTTTTCAGTGCTCTCAAGGCCTTGTTGGTAGCAGGGTGAAGGAGCCCTGGCCCAGGCTCTGGCCCTGGGGGACACGGGGACGCTGCCGGGGGGTCCCTGTCCCCCTGTGCCACCCCCAGGGTCCCAGCCCCCCGTCCCTGTGTCAGGCTCTGGGGTCGATCTCGTGGAACATCCTCTGGGGGAGGCTGCAAGGCTGGGGGACCCGGGGGAACAGGGGACCCCACTGTGCACGAGCAGGGTTGGACTGCTCTGGGGGGAGCTGTGAGGGGGGCTGGGGCAGAGTGACCTCCCCAGGGACCTCACACAGTCATCTGTGATGCCACAGCCCTCTATGATGCCACAAAGCTCTTTTGCAATGTCACACAGTCATCTGTGATGTCACTGCCCACTCTGGGACATCACGGAGCACCCTTGTGACGTCACAGAGCCAGCTCTGGGATGTCACCCTGGAATGTCATGCACCTGCACTGTGATTTCACAGAAGACTCTGTGGTGTCAGAAAGTCACTATGTGATGTCACAGCCCATCCTATGGTGTTACATAGCCACCCAGTGATGTCACAACCCACTCTCTGATGTCATAGAGCCAGCCTCTGTGATGGCAGGATCTGCTCTGTGTCCGCTCATTCTACCCTGTGATGTCAAAGACAGTTGTGTGATGTCACAATCCCCTCAGTGATGTCACAAAACCCTCTCTGTGATGTCATACTGCTACTCTGTATTGGCACAGCTCACACTTTGACATCACAGCCTGCTCTATGATGTCATCCAGCCATGCCATGATGTCACAGCCTGCTTTGTGATGTCACAGAATCCCCTCTGTCATGCTGTAGCGTCTCATTGACCTCACACAACAAACTCTGTGATGTCATAGCCCTACCTGTGACCTCACACAACCCACTCTGTGCTGGCTTTGGCCTCTTGGAGACCACCCCACATCTGCTTTCAAAACACCTGGCGGCCTGCGCTTTTCTTCTCATGGAAAAAAGCATCTCTCAAGTCCAGGCATCCATGGCCAAAATAGAGAATCAGCCTCCAAAATTCCTTATATCCAAGGATATCTCCCAGACAAAAGCTGCCAGGTCTGTCCAGGTTCTCTTGGTTTCCTGAGGGCCAGATCTCATCTGCCTTTTAAACACTGGGGTTCTACACTTTCCTTCCCATGGAGAACTGTCATTCCAGTCCAGGAACCCATGGCTGAAATGGAATTCCCCCCCCAAAACTCCCTGAATATCTAAGGGTTACTGTAAGACAAAAACTGCTAGGACAGACAGGTCTGGCTGGCCTTGGCTTCTGGTGACTGCTTCTCGTCTGCTTTCAAACCCTGGGGTTCTGTGGTTTCCTTCCTATAGAAAAGAACTGTCCCTCTTGTCCAGGTGCTCCTGGCCTCAAGCACATGACAATTTATAGGGACATGGGAGCCCTGTGCTCAGTGGGCTGGGGAGTGAGGACAGCAGAGGAGAGCCCTGGAAGGGATTGAAGGGTGGTTTCAGAGATGGTGGATCCTTTTCACATGGTAGAAAACAGCCAGAGAAAGAAAGAATTAATTCCAAAGGCACCTGAGGAGACTCAGACTGGACACCTGGATAAAGGAATTTCCATGCCATAGCAGGGCTGTGGTACAGCACAGCCCCAGAAGGAGGCTGAAGCAGCCCAAGGCATTGTGTGGGCAGGCAGAGGCAGGCAGGAGGCAGAGCTGTCAGCAAAGGAA
Organism: Melospiza melodia melodia; assembly: GCF_035770615.1. NCBI lineage: Eukaryota > Metazoa > Chordata > Aves > Passeriformes > Passerellidae > Melospiza > Melospiza melodia. Next base: position 10,488,190 of record NW_026948600.1, read on the forward strand.
GGGCCCAGCCAGGTGGGGCAGCCGGGGGATGCCAACAGCCTGCAGGGACAGAGGCGCAGGGCAGGGACACTGTGGGACAGTCTGGGCTGCACAGGGCACAGGGATGGGCAGCAGCTGCAAGACAGCCCTGCCAGAGCCAGCTTGGGCAGCACTTTGGCCAGGGCTGCTGGGACTAGGCCTGAGGCAGGAGCAGGAGACAAGTGACCCTTGAAGGCCTGGGGCCTCATTGCCTCCTTGTCCCTGCTCAGCAGCCTGGCAGGGGCCGCCCCATGCTCCTGCCCTTGGCATTGAACATGCCCACATGCCAGTGCCCATCCCGGGAAGAGCCCTGAGCAAGGAGGGAGGGACAGCATCTGCCTGGCCAGGGGCTGGGGCTCAGGCCTTGGCCCTTTGCATTCCTCAAACACATCCAGGTTTGCTCAGCACCAGAGACAACTTTGCCTTGCTTGTCCCCAGCTGCCATCACTGCCTCCAGTGTTCTGCTCTAACTGGAACCTGGAGACACTTTCACAAGAGTTATGTCCCTCAGTGGGCCCCATTTAAGTACAAGAAACTTCCATGTTTCAACTTAACTTCAAGTTCTTGAGAAGTTCTTTGAGTCTACTCAGAGGGACAGAATCTGATGCAAATAGCACCAAAGGCCCAGAGGGTCATTAAGTCCCTGTGCTGTGTCTATGCTGCTGAGCTGGGCCGGGCTCCTGGCCCAGAGGCAGCTCCTGGCAAGGACAGCGCTGCAGAGAGACAGCTCTGGCCAGGAGCAGGTCCTGAGCACAGCCCAGCAGGGCTGGGGCACTGCCAGGGCCCCTCAGGGACACCAGCAGGGCACAGACAGAGCTCACAGGGGCTCAGCACTGGCAGGGGCTGTGGGATGGCCCAGAGGGGGCTGTGTCACAGCAGCACCTCTTTGACTGTGTCATAGAGGCACAGAGCAGCTGTGATGTCAGCAAGGGGCTATGTGACAGCACAGAGTGGGTTGTGTGAGGTCATTGAGCAGCTACAGCATCACAAAGGGGATTCTATGAAATAACAGAGCAGGCTGTGACATCATGACATGGCTGGATGTCATCGTAGAGCCAGCAGTGAGGTCAAAGTATGTGCTGTGAAATTACAGAGTGGCAGTATGACATCACAGGGAGGATTTTGTGACATCCCTGAGGGTGTGTAAGGTGTGAGGCCATAGAACAGATGCTGCAATCATAGAGGGTGGTTCTGTGGCATCACAGAGTGGGTTGTGACATCACTTGGTGGCTGTGTAACATCAAAGAGGAGGCTGTGATATCACAGAAAAGACTGTGACATCACATGGTGACTTTGTGACATCACAGCACCTTCTGTGACATCACAGTGCAGCTGCATGACATTCCAGGCTGACATCCCAGATTTGGTTCTGTGGCATCACAAGGGTGCTGTGTGACATCCCAGAGTGGGCTGTGACATCACAGGTAGTCATGTGACATCATAAGGGGTTGTGTGACATCACAGGGGCTGTGTGAGGTCCCTGGGGAGGTCACTCTGCCCCGGCCCCCTCACAGCTCCCCCCAGAGCAGTCCAACCTGCTCATGCACAGCAGGGTCCCCTGTCCCCCCGGGTCCCCCCGCCCCCAGCCCCGCAGCCTCCCCCAGAGGATGTTCCACGAGATCGACCCCAGAGCCTGATACGGGGATGGGGGGCCGGGGCCCTGGGGGTGGCACAGGGGGACAGGGACCCCCCGGCAGTGTCCCTGTGTCCCCCAGGGCCAGAGCCTGGGCCAGGGCTACCAACAAGGCCTTGAGAGCACTGAAAAAATCCCCAGCAAAAACCAGATTTAATATTAAGGGACAGCAGCACAAAGTTCCTTGGCAAGAGTCACTCTGCTCCTGACTGAACAATTCAGGCACACGAAGGAAATAAAGCAACAACAAAACCAAACAAAATCCAGGCAATCACACCAGAAATTAACTGAGAACTGTCCCTCTGTATGTATGACATAAGGATAATGAGGGTAAGGATAAAAGGAATGTGGCCCAAAAGCTTACAGAGGACAAACCTAACGGGACTTAACTTACACTTAACCTTAACTGATACCTTAAAAGAACAGCACTTAACAGTATTTGACCTAACTTATACCCATGACTTAGAAATTTAACAGAGGAATAACAGTTAACAATATTTAACTTACCTAATAACTTAAATTAAACCTAACAACTTAGCAAAAGAACAACTCCTAGGAGCATTTAACTTCGTTTAGACCTTCTGACTAAACTGTACTTACTGATATCTGGATATCTGAGTGACTCAACTATCCAAGGTGCTCAAGCACCTCAGAGAGCAGCATTTCTGCCACATTTCCCCAGCACAGACACTCCTGTGTGCACACAGGCACAAAGAGTCAGTGGAAGGCACCTGTGAGCAATTCCCCTGAGGGCAGAAAATGCTCACTGTGGATCCTTTGCCATCTCCCCAGTGGGTGAAGGGTTGAGCCTGGAGGAGTGGGGGGATCGGCCCAGGCTCCATCGTTGTTCGGGATCCCCGAGTGCAGCAAACGGAATAGTTCCTGGCTGGGAGAGGCCCCACTCAGAGGGAGTCGCTGGCCAGAAGAGCTCCAAGGGCTCCTTTTGGAGTGCTGTTTGCAGGGCCCCAAGAGAGGGGCTTCAGTCCCAGCAATGGTTCATCCTGGCTGCACTTGGCACTAACAGCTTTCTTTGGCAGTGTGAGAACAGGGATGTTGTGCCACTGAGGGAACAAAAACAGTTCCCAGGGCTGCTCCTAGAGAAAGCAGGAGCTGGTTGGGCAGCAGCAGTGCCTGGAGCAGACAGTGTTTGTGATGAGCTGCAGAGGAGCTGAGCCCAGGGGCTGTTGGCCAAGGCTGAGGCCCAAGGAGCATTTCTTAGCTGGCAGGGCGGCCTGAGAAGGGGACAGGGGTAATGCAGCAGCACAGGGCCCATGGAACCAAGGGACCATTGTGACACTGTGGGGCCCTGTGAGACCAAGGGACCATTGTGACACTATGGGGCCCTGTGAGACCAAGGGACCACTGTGACACTGTGGGGCCCTGTGAGACCAAGGGACCATTGTGACACTGTGAGGCCTCATGGAATCATGGAGACCACTGTGACATTGCTGGGCTCATGGAACCAAGGGAATTGTAGTGATAGTGTGTGGCTCCATGAATGTAGGGATCATTGTGACACTGGCAGGCCCCATCAAACCAAGGGTCCACCGTGACTCTGTGGAGCCTCATGGAACCAGTGAGACAATTGTGGCCCTGGGGTTCCTTACAGAACCAAGAGGACCATTGTGACACTGTAGGGCCTCATGAAACCAAGAGGCTTTGTGACACTGCAGGGCTGCATGGATCCAACCATTGTGACACTGTGGGGCCTCGTGTCATAATTGGTCCCTTGTGACACTGTTGACCCAACGGAGAACATTGTGACACTAGAAACTCCCAGGGTCCAAAGGGCCATTGTGACATTTCAGGGCTCATGGAACAGAGGAGTCACGTGATATTGTGGGGCCTGGAGAGCTACGGAGACCATTGTGACCCTGCAAAGCCTCATGGATTCGTTGGGACCATTGTGACACCACTGGGCCTTATGAAACATAGGGACCACTGTGACAATGCTGGACTTCATTGAACCAAGGGTCTATTGTGACACTGCAGGTCTTCTTGTAATCAACAGACGATTGTGCCTGACTGGTCCAGCTGACCTTGGCACATTGAGAGTCTCCTCATCTGCTATTGAAATAATGGGGCTCTGTGCTTTCCTTCTCATGGAAAAGAACTGGCCTTCTCCTCCAGACACCCATGGCCAGAATTGGGATTTCACCTCCAAAATTCCATATATCCAGAGATTGTTCCAATAGGAAGATTGTCAGGACAAATCTGGCTGGTAATGGTTTCACAAGGGTCACCTTTCATCTGTCCCCAAAACTCTGGGGAAGGCTCTGTGCTTTCCTAACTTTGGGAAAGAACTTTCCTTCTAGTCCAGGTGCCCATGGCCGAAATTGGGATTTCACCTCCAACATTGTCCATTGTGACAGACTGGAAGAGATTGTTGGCTGAAAACATTTTGTCAGGGGCGGGGGGGAGGAAGGGGCAGGCCCAGCCCTGCCCGGCCCTGGAATCCCAGCCCTGCCTTGCCCTGGAACCCCAATCCCCCCAGAGCCTCTATCCCAGCCCAGAAGTGTCTGCCGGTCCCTGGCACAGCACAGGCAATGCTCCACAGCCACCTCTGCAGCCCCAGCCCAGCTCCTGAGGGACCAAATGAGCCCAAGGCCCACCTGGGGGAAGGGCCCAGGGAAACCAAGGGGTATTAAAGGCTGATCACAAGGCAAGCACACATCTTGACCCTACCTCCTCTTGGAATTTCCATCTGAACACTGCTGGAATCCAGGAGTTGGTACCTCTGTTTGTGCTCCTCTGTATTTTTTGGCCTTTCCCTCTTTCTGTCATTTCCTTCTATTTCTGTCCTTTTGTAAATTTGAATAATGTAAAATTCAAATAGCTTAGAGTTTGTGAAGTTGAATGGGCCAAGTCAGTGCTTTAAGAAGTGTTCTGTGTTGATTGAATGTCGTTTTAAACCAGTTGCTAAAATTTCTGTCATTTTGTGAAGTTACCAGCAAAGTCTGTTTTGTTGTTTTGGGGTCCTGAAAATCTCTTGCTGGTATTTCTCCAGTACATCCTACTCAGAGGACACAAACAATTGTAATTCCTTTTAAATGTCTCCTTGAGAGAGTTTTTTGGGGGATGGGAGTCATGGCTTGTGTGTCCTGCTTGGCCCAGCCCAGGCAGGGCTTTCCCAGCCCCATTCCACACTCCATTTCCCAGCTGGAGCCGCTGCTGCCTCTGAGTTGTGCTGCCCCAGGCCCAGGGACGCTCTCCTTGTCTGCCCATTCCCCCACGGTCTCTGGGCAGGGATGGCCTCAGTGGGGGCTGCTGACATCCTCAGCACCTTGGAGGCTGCTGCTGAATTTTCCTGCTCCAGAGGCTTTTTCAGCCTTCAGCTCATGAGTGCAGGAATTCAGTGTCCCAGGGCTCATTAACATTCAGAACACCTAAACCAGCCAAGCCTCTGGGAATAATTTGATTTAATTTTCAAATCTTTTGTGGTTAATTAGACGAATTCCAGTAGTGTATTCAAGTTGAATAGATTCTATTTAAAGAGACAGTGAGAAAAGATTTCCTAGGTCCAAATTAGGTTTCTTCTCCCTGTTAATTTATTGATACGTGCAATCTCCAGCTGACACTGAATCCAAGTACCTCCTCTTGTAGTTTGAATAGACATGAAAGTCAAGACCCTTCACGGCTGACAATCAATCTGACTCTGTCCCTGCCCCCACCCCACCATTTCCCCCATCCCAGCCCTGGCACTCAGAGCAGCCTTGTGCAAATCTGCGCTCCCTCCAGCCAAGGCTGCACCTGCAGCTTTCAGCTCCTTGGCTCCACCTCCCACCTGCTTTCCTTGGAGAAGGAGCTGCTCGAGACACAGAGGGCTGTTCATTTGTTGTCAGCCAACAAAGCCAGGGGAAGGCACAGCTTCATCAAATGCAAAAGTCAGTCTTGTCCCTGGATCTACCCTGCACCTGATCCCCACAGCCTCTCCTGTTTCCTTCATTCCTCCTTTGCCAGGGACTTTCTGGGACAAGCAAGCTCTGCTCTGGCTGTGGAGGAAGGTGGAAGTGCCACCACTGGAGTGGGAAGCACAGCTCATCAGGTTTGTGTCCTTTGGGGGTCAGGAACTGATGAGACTCAGAGGCACGGAAAGATTCTCTTCATGGCCAACGGACCACAGTGGAACAGTACACAATTTAATAACAATCACGCTCTTCCCTGAGCTATGTGCAATATCCCAGCAGCGTCTGCTGAGTCCACCATTCACACGTTATTTCCATACTAAAATAATTTTATAGAAACGTGGTTCTGTGATAGATATAAGCACAATTAAGTTCTTGTATCAGGATGCTCGTTCTGTAGTGGGGACAAAATAGCTCAAACAATTCCTGATTTGCAAAGCTGTCAATGGTGGATGGAGATGGGAGGTCAGGCTGCTCTTGGTGGTGAGGAAAAGCTGAAAGCAGCCTGACTCATTTCATCTCCTCCTGTCCTGGCTGATCTGCCCTCTTTCCCCTTCCACCCATTGGCTTTTGTCTCCCATCAGCCCCCTGTCAAGAGCCTGGCTCTGTGTTCTCCATCCCCTCCTCGCTGGCACTGCCAGGCTGGCATGAGGAGCCCCTAAGCCTTCCCTGCTCCAGGCTGGACAAGCCCAACTCCCTCAGCCTCTGCTCACAGCCCAAGGGCTCCAGCCCCACCTTGGAGGCCCTTCCCAGACCCTGCTCCAGCTGCCAGACATCTTTCCTGCCCTGGGCAACCCAACCCAGGTCACAGTGACTGGATAACCCACGTCCTTGATGTCCTGGTAACACAGCCCTGGCCCCTTGTCCCCATGTCAGGCTCTGGGGTGGATCCTGGGGAACATCCTTTGGTGGAGGCTGTGGCTCCAGGTGGGCCGGGGGGATCCTGGGGCACAGGGACCCTGCTGGGCAAGAACAGCATTGGACTTGTTGGGAGAAACTGTGAGGGGGAGCCGGGGCAGAGTGACCAACCCAGTGACCTGACAGAGCCCTGCTGGGATGTCACACAGCTGATCTCTGATGTCACAGCCTGCTCTGTGATGTCACAGCCCATTCTCCAATGTCACACAGCTGATCTCTGATGGTTGGTCACAGCTGGTCACAGCCAACTCTGTGGTGTCACAGTCTGCTCTGTGATGTCAGACCTCTGCCCTCTGATGTCACAGCCAGCTCTGTGATGTCACAGAGGCAGTATATGATGTCATATTGCCCAAACACCTCACATAACCCGCTCTGTGATGTCAAAGCCCACTCTGTGACCTCATGTTAGCAGATGATAAATTGTCTCCACCAGGTGAGCTGACACCCAGACCTTGTTCTCCAAAACCCCAGGCCTACAGAAACCACACAATGCCCATTGTGTGAGAAGGGGAACTGGAAGCTCACCAGCCTCAGTGTCCTGCCAGCTCAGCCAGGCCCAAAGGAACATTGGGGTCCACGACCACCAGGGACCACCAGAGAGACCCCCAGGGTCTGGAAGAACACATGGATAAAGGGGAGGGGAAATATGTTATAGATTTTGGGGAAATGATTATCATATATATTTTTAGTCCAGGACAATCAATTAATATGTATGCAAAATACAGAATATAAACAGAAACTTTCCTGTACTCAGCATGCACATCTTTTGGAGGAGCTCTCCCCCGTGCATCCAGCTGAATAAAGAATGCTGCTTCTTAACGCTACATTGGGGTTAAGGAATTTTCTGTTTTACTAAATTTTTGGTAGCACTCCCACTGCCAAGGAAAGCTCTGTCTGCTGCTGTTCACAAACAGAGAAGGGCTGGTGGCAGATGTGGGGCTCAGAGGCTGCCTGGGGCAAAGTGACCATGAAATAATGAAGTGTTCAATGTTCTGTGAAAGAGGGAGGGGCAGGAACAAAACTTCTGCACTGGAAATAGGAAGGGCAGACTTTGGCCTGTTTAGGCTGCAGATTTGGGGAATACCTAACCAGGTACTGATTGCTTTAAGGGAAACAGCCCTTAACAACAAAGGGATCCAGGAAGGATGGACACATTTCAAGAAAGTAATCATAAGGGGGAAGAAGCAGCCTGTCCCAGTGCGGCAGAAGATGAGCTAGTGAGGAAAATGACTGGCCTGGCTGCCCATGGAGCTTTTCTGGAGACTCAGGGGTGGAAAAAGGACCAGCAACTCAGGAAGTCTTTAAGGATGTTGCTGGGTCATACAGAAAGAAAAGCTGAGAGTTGAAAACTCTATTAAAACTTAACCTGAAGGGTTCTGCAAAAAGAATAAAAATGTTTTTATAAAAAAATAATAGTAAAAAGGAGGAGTAGGAGAACCTCTACTCCTTATTGGTTGCAGAGGAGAATATACTAACACAAGATAAGGAAAAGGATGAGCTACTTTACCCCTAGTATTTTTCAATTTTCGATATTAGGGGAGGATATCCTCAGGACAAGTGTTCTCCTGAGCTGGTAGATGGGCACAGGGAGCAGAACAGCCCCTGGAATCCAGGAGGAAGCAGTGGGTGACCTGCTGAGCCACTCAGATGCTCACAGGTGAATGGGATCAGACAGGATCCATCCTAGGGCAATGAGGGAGCTGTGGATGAGCTCCCCAGGCTGCGCTCCATCATTTACCATCAGTGCTGGCTCAGCAGGGAGGGCCCAGAGCACTGGAGGTGCCAGTGTGAGCCCATCACCAAGAAGGGCTGGAAGGAGGATCTGGGGAACTCCAGGCCTGTCAGCCTGACCTGGGTGCCCAGCAAGGTTATGGAACAGATCACCCTGAGTGCCATCACAGGGCACCCACAGGATGGCACTCACAGGCACTCCCACAGGATGGCACTCCCAGCTGATGGGAACAAACTTTCTGGCTGAGTGCAGAGGCCAGGACAAACCCGGGTGGTTTCCTTGCCATCCCCCAGCCCTTGCTGGCCCCAGGGCTGATGGCATTTGTGCTCCCTCAGGTTCATGTCCCCACACCAACAGCACGGGGGTGCTCCCCCTGCTGTGTGCAATGCAAACAGGGGCTGCTGAGCCAGTGCTGCCGTGTCTGTGCCTGCAAGGATGGGGCACCTGTGTGAGCTGGGGGAGAGGCCAGGGCTGCAGAGGGGGGATGTTGTTGGCAGCTCCATGAGGACGCTCTGGGACGCTGCCCTGGGCTGTGCAGCGCACTGGGGATGGATCAGCCCCTGCTCTGCTGCTCCTTCCCGTCTGCCCCATGGCCCTTGCAGAGCCCCAGCCATGCTGTCCTCAGCTGCATGGCAACCCTGGGACAAAGCGGTGCCAGGGCTGCTCCAGGTACAATTGCAGTGACACTCGGTGGTGGTGCCACCAGGTGCCATGGCAATGGCCACGGGGACCCGTTCCTTGCTTTGGTGCCATGGCAACCAATGCCCGGCCCCCTTGTGATGGTTGGTGGCCATGGAAAGCTGCCCTGGCCCCGTGCTCAGGGCTGGTGTCAGTGCCCAGAGCCAGAGGGGATCCCTTGCTGGGGGCTGTGCCATGGCCACCTGCCCTGTGCCGCGCTGGCCGCTCAGGCACCAGGAACCAGCAGCCACCAGCACTGCCAGGGCCAAAGGCCAGGTCAGCCAGACAGAAAGGGGCAGGGCTGGGCACTGTTTCCATGGCAACCGGCACTGGGGGGACACCTGGGTCACCTGGCCTGGCAGTTGCCATGGAAACCCCTGGCAGGCACTGAGGGCACAGCCCCTGGCACTGAGACACTGCTGGGCCGGGTGCTGAGCACAGGGCTGGGCACGCAGAGATGGTTTTGTTCTTGCTGAGCTGCAGCACAGCCAAGGCCTGTCCTGCCCCTCGTCCAGCCACGCTGGGGAGGGGCTGGGGCTGCGGGGGAGCTGGGCAGGGGACACAGCCAGGACAGGGGACCCCAACTGACCCCGGGCATACCCCAGACCAGAGCACATCATGCTCAGGGTGTGAAGGGGGAAATTTTGGAGGGAGGGCTTTTGCCTTGCCAGGGAACACTTAGGCAAGAGGGGGCCCTGTGTCCCCAGTGGGCAGGGTCACTACCAAAGACACAGACACCAACTGAAGGAATTGTATCATTTATATCATGCACAGTTGCAAAGAATTACAAAAGGATAAGCTCAGCAATCCATCATAACTCATCATTACATTTTGATGACCAATCCCTTGGTGAAACACTGGAGGGGTTTGTGACAGACAAAGATTCTGGCTGACTTTCAAGGTACACCTTACAGACATCAGGAGTACTTTAGTGACAACGTTCTTCATTCTTTTTTCTCAATCCCATTGGAGTTAGGAACAAGAATTCTGTTGTGCCTGGAGCTGGCACCTTTTTAATTCCAGAATAATGCCCCGAGGCCCTTTGCTGTTCAGCTTTCCCATGCTGTCTGTGGCTAACAAGGCTTGGGGGGCCCTTTCCCCTCTGGCTGGAAGGGGTCGGGTCCCAGTCCCTGAGGGGCACCCACGCTCCTGGATGGAATTCCTGTGCAAGTCCCTCAGTGTCACAGCAGCCTTCCCATGGAGCCCCGTGGATCAGAGCATTTTCCACAGGGGCCCTTGGGACAAACAGGGAGATCTGGTCTGGCAGGATGTGAAAAACAATCTCCTGTCAGATCTACTTGTTCTCACACAGAATCCCTGGCTGCAGGGACACATTCCCATTGTTCCTGCCCAGGGTTCAGGACTCAGAGTTGTCTCTCCTAGGAGCTGCTCCTTCAGCTGCCTCGGAAGGGCCTTTTGGCCTCTGGACCCACACTCTGGCTCCATTATCAGGGCTGCTGCATCCAAACCCTTTATCTCCACAAACGGTGGTGACTGGAGGTGCATCTCCTTTTTGCAAAATCGTTCTTAAAATTGCAAGATCAGTAATTGTGCTACCCTGTCATGGGGTTGAATAATCCAATCCTGGTCACTATAGTTTAACAGAATTACTGTAATTTCTCCTTGATATTCTGCATCGATTCCTCCTGCCATGACAGGAACACTTTGCAAGGCCAAGCTCCAAGGGAGCAGTTACCAAAGCAAAGTGTCCTGGAGGAATCTGAATTCCTGTTTCAGGATTGATAGCTCTCATTTGCTTTGAATTTCTCCACATTAATTCCAATGCATGAAGGCCCAGCCCTGCAGCCTCTGGGCTGGCCCTGCCAGGGGCCATCACAGCCAGAACAATTTCCCAGGCAGCCCAAGTCTCACTGCCCATGGTTGGATTTGCAAACTGGGGGCAGCTGTGTACAGCCAGGGGGTTTCCATTTCCCCAGTGGGCCATTGTGAAGGGCATGGAGCACATCTGGGAGATGGGTTCTCCATGGGCAAAGGTTCCATCTCCTCATTTTTCCAACTGCTCTTTTAGCAACCTGTTCAACCAGTCCTGCAGCTTGTGCATAGTCTGGTACATGAAAACCCCTGCAGGCTTAATCACTGTATTTTTCATAGGAACAAACAAAGCACTCTGCATCACAGAATCAGCATACCCTGTAAAAATAGCCAATTTCCTCCCTTCCTCCTTTTTCATTGTATACAATCTCACAAAGTTGGCCACTGACATTAGGGTCCTGGCCAATCCTGTTCTGTAGGGTATTTAGTGTTACATCCCTAAGCACCCAAAGCTACCAAATTAGCATTGTCAGCACTACTTCACATTATGATAATTTTACATGTAGACAGTGATAGAGAAATATAGATATAGATTGATATGGACATATATAAAAGATAAATATATATATTAAGGTATTATTATCCTATAAATATATATATATAGTTATTTATTATATTAATATTTCACTTGCACAAATGCATCTGAGCTCCAGATTAGAACCTTCTTCTGTTGCTCCATGTGGGAGCATTCCAACAATAATTGTTCTTTCTGAAGGTGCTGTTTCCAATGTACTCTTAACAAATTCATCTTTGTCTGCCCAAACCCACAAGGTCTTTTCCTTTTCCATTTGCAATTTTCGGATGCATTTGAAGCCATCCAGGGGTTCAGCTTCTTTTACCCGACTGCCCCACTGCCCCCACGGGGCTCTGACCTCAGCCTACTCCAGAGCCAGGGAACTCCAGGGAAGGGCTTCCCAGCTGGGAATTTCTGATGGGACTGATTCCTCACATTGACACTGAACAAGTGACATTTTGCTGGAATCTGGCCAGACTGTGCCAGTTTTGTTTTACCAGTGGGCAGGGTCAGCACCAAAGACACAGACTCCAACTGAAGGAATCAGTGTCATTCACTGCAGCTCCAAGCAGCAAAGAATCACAAAAGGAGCAGCTCAGCAATGCACCAAACCATCCCCACCATAGATTGCAGCAGTGATTAAGAAAGATTCAGTAGCATTTACCCTCAGGCTTTACCATCCCCCAGACCGACACAGCAGCTGGGGAAGCTGTCACAGCCGAGGGTTGCAGAGCCACTCCTGGGCACTGGGAATTCCTGCAGGTGCCTCCAGCCCCAGGAGAGGCTCCAACCCCGCTGGGAGAGGGCCCAGCTCTGACAGTGCTGAATGAACAAACTGACAGCACTGCTAGTGTGGCAACATCTGCTTTCATCCTCCTCTTGGGTGCCTCCCAAAGCCTGGCCAGGGCTCAAGGAGGAACCAAGGGAGCTGACTTTGACCATACAGCCTCAAATAAGGCCAGATGTCAGATTTCATGGCCTTGTCTGGCTTCTAAATACACAAAGGTCAATACATGTCTCACTAATGAGTGGCTACATCTATCACACTGCTAATGACCATGCATATTTCATTAGGGAGCAGATACAAAGATAACCTTTGCTTGGAAGGTTCATCCAGAGGCCACCTTTGGCTCAGGGCCTGCTGTCCAGGCCTCACTCAGGGCTGGTGTCCAGGCCTTGGCACTTCAGGGACGTGGTTTAGTGCTGGGCTTGGCACTGCTGGGTGAGCGGCTGCACTGGGTGAGCTCAGAGGGCTTTTCCAAGAGAAATGATTCTGTGATTCCATGATTATATCCACTGCATTCAGCTGGGGCTATTTTAACAGCATTACTTTGCTCCAAAAGCTCCCTCTTGCCCAGCTCCTGTGGCCTGAGGCTTCAGCTCCTTCAGCTCCTGGTGCTGAGCTGCTCATGCTGAACGAGACGGCTCGGAGAGAAGAACACAGTCCATGCAATTCCTTCTGGGACACGGAGAGGGGAGGCTGTGCAAGCAGGAGCATTCTTTGCTTTGGCTCCTCTCTGCCCTTCACGCCTTTCAGTGCTTTGAACCAGCCAAGAGCTTTCTCCAAGAGTGCAATGGAGCAGCTGTTCCTGCTTCCAGGCCTGGCTCTCTCCAGTCTCTGCCCTTGCCTGGTTCTGTCCCTCGTGCTGTGCCCTCTGTTCCCCCAGGGCTCACTGGCTGCTGCCCAGGACTGTGGCACTGGCACAGATCCAGTGCTCCAGAGCCTCCTTTCTGTGCCCTTGCAGCTGCCTGGGCACAGCAGCCTTTTCCATCTGGAAGCTCCCCATGCACAGGGCGTGCCCAGCTCCGTTCCTTGCACAGCCTCCAGGAGCCCAGGGCTGCCATCTCCAGTCCCTGCTGGCACTGGGGGCTCCCAGGTGCCTCAGGCTGCTGTGACACCGCTGCACACGGGAGGCAAGAGGGGTAGGGGCTGTGCTCAAAGTCAGCTCCATCTGCTGCTGCTGTGGGGTCATTTGTGCAGCCCTGTCTGCCCAGAGTCAGGGATCAGATCCTGCCAGTCTCTTCCAGCCCTGGCTGCTCAGAGTTTGGGCCTTGGAGCCTCAGGTGGCCAAAGGCAGCTGCTGCTGGTGACTCTGTGTGCCCGTGTTCAGCAGTGCTGCTCCATCAGTCTGTGCCCAGCAACGGGGAAAAGCCTCAGCCCTGCAGGGCCAGGAGCTGCCGGGCTCTGCCTGAGCAGCTCAGCCAGCAGGAAGGGAGCTGCTCCACACGGGAACCAGGAGCAAAGCATATTGCTTTGACAGGACATGTTTTCTATTGAAAGGAAAAAATAGGAAAAAAGAAAAAATTAGGTTAATTGTAAAAGATAAGAATAAAATCCAAGTTTTAGTGAAAAAACATAACATAATATTAGTGAAAAAACCAAAACATAAATGCAAAGTTACATTCTTTGCATTAAGAAGTAAATGATCTTTTGAAAAAGAGAACTCAGTTATTTCCATTGAAAATGTGCTGATGGCATGGATCCATCTTACTGACCTCAGCAACCTCTTAAAAGATTTTGGGCTTTGTTTCCAACATTGGTATTTGAAACTGTGGTCGAAGCAAGAGGAAATTGCTTTGTGCCCTTCCAGCTCCAAGCAGGACTGGGAATGGAAACTCTGTCAAAGCCCAAATCCCTTAGAAGATGACCTTCCTTCTCAGCCTGGGAATGAGCTGCACATTCCTTTTGAAACTGTCAGGGATTTCAAAGAGAAACTAAGTCCCACTTACGGCTTTTTGCTCTGGTATGGCAGTGCAGAAGGGCAATTCTCCATCCACCAGCTCCAGACTGCACTGCCTCAGCAGCACGGCCCACTCGCCAGCTTTGGCCCACTCGTGGCACTTCTAGAGGAGGAAGAAAGTGCAGTTGCACAATTCCAGCTAATCAAGAAGGAAGAATGGGATAGACAAAACATCCTGGGGAGATCCAGGCGTTCAGCCGAGACTGTGGAGAGTTTGGGTCCTTGCCAGTTGGATGTGTGTCCCCAGCTGCAATCTCTGGGCCTGCAGCAGAGTCTCACTCACCTGCCAAAGCAGAAAGCTCAGGCGCTGTGCTCGCAAGGGGCTCGTCTGATGCAGAGCTGTCAGAGCAATGTGAGGGCAGAGCCAGCCCAGCTGGGCCCAGGGCTGAGCCCAGCAGAGCCCTGGCAGAGCCCAGAGCAGCCTCAGCACCCGCACAGCCCGGCTGCAAGGAGAGAAAGCAGAAAGCGCCCGTTAGCTGAGGGCTCCTGTGCCCTTGTGCCAAGGCCCGCGGTGCCCAGGCCATGCTGATTGTGCCCAGAGCTGTGCCCAGAGCTCCCCATCCCTGATGCCTTTGGCACAGAGCAGGAGGGCAGCACATGTGCCCAGCCTGCAGCCAGCCACGGCACATCCAGCCCTCAGCAGCTGCCCAGAGCAGGATGCTCCTGTGCTCGCTGCCAGCTCCCAAAAGCTCTGATCCCACCCTGCCAAGCACACAGGGACCCACCTCACGCCAGCCACATCTGCAAGAAAAGCTGCTCCCAAACCATGGCCTCAGCCTTCTCCAAGGGCATGGCCCATCCACGCCACAGCTGCTCCCCAGCACTTCCCCATCCACACTAGACCACCTGGAACGCTTCCTCTGGAAAAACAAACAACACATTATTGAAAAGAGATTAGATGCAAAAAGGGAAAACAAGGAAAAATGGAAAAACTGTTATCTCTGTCAGAGCATTGAGGAAGGCCCAACTCCTACATGGTAGGGAAAAACCCAGCCATGGCTGAGGAAAGCCCACATTTTCTCTCTTCCCCCTGCACTGCCCCCCAAAATCACGGTGATCCCAAAGCAAGCAAGGGCTGCTTGTGGCCTATGACAGCCCATTGCTCAGGGCTTGCCAGCGCCCCAGCCCCTCAGGGGCTGCCCCAGCCCGGCCAAGCTGCCCGGCAGCAGCGCCGCAGCCCCACAGAAGCTCCAGAGCAGCCCCATCCAGAGGCACCTGGGAGCCCTCAGCAAGGCAGCCAGCAGCACACGGGCAGGAGGACACAGAGGGTGGTTCCTGCCTGGCACAGGGCTTGTGGCCATCTCCTGGCACCGCTCTGCCAGGGATCCCCGCAGCCCCGGCCCCTGCCCAGCCGCTCTGTGGGCAGCACAAAGGCTTCAGCAGAACCACCACAGGCCAAGGGCCTTCTGGCCATTTCCCTTTACCCACTGCACGCCTGGGCAGCTGGCTGAGCGCAAGCACCCTTTTCCCCCTTCAGGGCCTCACCACCCCTCAGCCTGCTTTGGTGCTGAGCACAAGCTCCCTTTTCACCCTTTCCTGCCTCTTGCCCTGCAGACCCTGGGCATCAAAGAAAAGCTCCTGGCAGTCTGTGTATCATAACACATTCTAGAATTGAGTTATTTACAATAATCTATAATATATACAAATATATATATAATGAAATATACTCTATATTATTTATTTACAATCTAGATAAAAAATGGAAAAGAAGAAAAGAAAAATCTTCAAGAAAAGGAAAATTACCCCTGGCTCAGGTTGCCCCAGCAAAGACAGCCTCCCAGATCAGCTCCCCTCCTCAGTCATCCGGCAGTGCAGCAGCCAAGCCCCGGCAGGCGAGGCCGAGTCCGCCATGCCCTGCGCAGCTGATTGTGCAGCCTCCAGATGGTGGAATATCGCCCACGCTGTATTGCCCGGAGGACATGCAGTGTTTCAAGTGCCAGCTGCGACACGGCACTGCTCGTGTCCTCTGTCAGGGGGTCCAGGGCTGCAAGAGAGGGAGACAGAGGCACGGTCAGAGCCGGATCTGCGGGGAGCCCAGGAGAGCCCTTTGCCAGGGCCATCCCAGCCGGGTCTTGCCATGGCCAGGAGGGAGCAGGGAGCAAGGGGATCAGCCCGAAGCTGCTGGCCACCAATGGCTCACATGGCCCTGAAAGCTCCGTGTACTCTGCCCACGGGAGCAGAGCCCTCTGCAGCTGGGACAGGGCTTGCAGCTCCCCTCGGCAGCCCCCGCTGTCAGCCCGCTGCCCTCACTCACCAGTGCAGATCAGCTGCAGCTCTTGCTGCTGCCCCCTCAGGCGCCGCCCGGCCATGCCTGTGAACACAGAGCCTGTCACGGCCCCAGCGGCACAGCTCCCTGCCAGCGGCACTGCCGGCGCTGTGGCCACACGGGCTGCTGGCCCGGCAGGGCTCAGCCCGGCCCTGTCCGCACGCTGCCGCCCCAGGGCACGGCTGCCAGAGGGCGGCAGCAGCAATGCCCGGGCCAGGCGGGGCTCCACGGCGCCCGAGGGCATGGCTGGCGCTGCTGGAGCAGCAGGCGGAGCTGGGGCCAAGCTGCGGCGGGCCGGGGAGGGGAGGGGCAGCCCGGGCTCGGGACTCACCCATGAACCTGATGGCCGCCTCTCGCAGGGACTCCTGTGGACTCTGCAGGTAGGGCAGGGCCCGGAGCAGGTGCTCGGCCGCTCGGCTCCTGTCCTCTGCCAGCTGCAGAGAGCGGCAGGAGGGAAGGGTTGGCGCGGGCTCAGCCCCTGGGCCGGGCGCTGCCTGCGCCCAGCCCCGGCCTCCCCTGCCCGCGCAGCACTGAGGCGCGGCCAGCAGCCGCTGGCCAAGGGCTCCCGAGGGGAGGGGGCAGAGGGCCGGCTGCTGCCTGGGGAGCCACGGTGCTGCCCCGCAGCCCCGCCGGGCCAGGGCTCCATGGGCACCCGGCTCGGGCCCACGGGAGCCTGGAGAAGAGCCCGCGGGGCCTCTGCGTGCAGCAGCGGGCAGGGGCACAGCTGCCAGCCCCGCACACTGAGCACCGCCCTCAGGGGCCTTCTCCAGAGTTAGGCTGGGGCTTGCAGGCCCTCCTTACCAGGAGCTCAGTGAACTTTGAGAGTTTCTCTTTCTTCACAGTTTTTTCAAGAGCTTTCCTTTTCAGGAACTTGACCGCACAAAGCAGCGTTTCCCGAGAAGTCTGGAGAGCAGCAGAGATGCGGAGATGGCCCCAGAGCCCAGGGCACAGGAGCTGCAGCCTGGAGGAGGCTGCAGTCCAACAGGCGCAGGGCAGGAGGCAGCCGAGCCCCCTGCCAGGGGGACAGCAGCAGCCCACGAGTCCTCACCTCTGCCACACGCAGATTCTCATTATGGCAGTGGAAGAGCAGTGGGAGCAGGCTCTCACACACTTGTGTCATCAGGGGCGTTTTTCCTTCTTCTTCTACAGCAGACATCAAGTTTTGAAAGACAGTCATGGAGAGCTGCTGCACCTGGCTGTCACCCTGTAGAACAGGAAGGCAGCAAGAGCTCAGCAGCAGCTGATTCTGGTCCACATTGGCACAGGCCTGCATCTCCACGGGGCACCCAAGTGTGCAGGCAGCAGCCAGTGGCCGTGGCTGGGGGCACAGAGCCTTACGTGGTCAAAGAGTGGCAGGAACACCTTAGCCAGCTGCAGGGCCATGGGGCTGGGTATTGGGGCACCGTTATCCAGGAACAGATAGTCCAGTAGCATGGTGGTCACCCTGACCTGCAGGAGCTCCACGAGCCCTTCAGTCAGGCCCTGCATTCTTTCGGCCTGCGTGGAAGGCAAGTTTGTGAAAGGCCACCCTGCTGCCGCAGGGCCCAGAGGCCAAAGGCCTGTCCTGAAGCACTGGGGCAGCTGAAGCGGGAGGCAGGAGAGCTGGGAGCAGCTGCCCCAGCGCCCAAAGCCCAGGCAGGGCCAAGCGACTGCATTGCCCAGCCCCACGCTGCCTGCACGGCTTCAGCCACTGCCCCCTTCTCACCAGCGGGGAATGGTCCCTGCGCGGGAGGAGGACCCTGAGCAGCTGGCTGCCAATGTCTGCACGCTCCCTCCGCAGCTGCCATGACAAGACATCCATGATGCTGTCCCTGCAGTCCCTCAAGTCCAGGCACTCGAGGACCTGCAAGGCACAGGGCAGTGACGGGGGAGCCGGCCGGCAGGAGCCCGGAGCCGCACGGGGCTGGGCCCAGGCAGCAGCACAGGGCACGGGCACCGTCCCAGGCGACTGCGGCGACGAGAGGGCAGAGAGCTGGGAGGCAGCTCAGCCAGATCATGCTGGCCTTCAGGCTCACCTCCGCAAGGAATGCCAGGGCAGGGAAATCCCAGTATGGCATCTCTTCACTGAGCATGTCAAGGAGGCAGCATAAGATGCTTTTACACAAGGGCCTGGATGCATGGCGCATCTCCCTGCAAGGCAGAAAATTGCATTAAGATCCTGAGCTGGGGGGCAGGGGGGGAGCCTCTCCCAGCACTGACTCACACGGTTCTTGTCTTTCCCCACCACCCACTGCCAGGGGACCTGGGCCCTTTGAGATGTGGCTGCTCCTAGGCAGCCTCTTTTCCCAGCCTTTACCAGTCTGTTTGGCTGTCCCTCGTCCCTTTGGCCCCAGCCACGGGGACTGTGTGGGACAGCCCAGGCACGGGGCACAAATGCCAGGAGCAATGGGGAGAAGGGGGTTCTCACCCGGCCAGCAGAGCCACGGCAGAATGGTGGGTATCAAGGCAGAGCAGCGTGTCCCAGCCATGCTTGCCTTCCATTGACACCACCACCTGCTCACACTGGAGAAGGCAGAGCAGGGACTGCAGGGTCTGCACTGCAAACCTGTGAGCAGAGAGCAAAGCCCAGGTCACACTGGCAGCGCTGGCTCCTTTGCAGGCCATGTGGAAGGGACAGGAGGAGTGGCATGGAGCACCTGTTGGGGCTGGTGGCAAGGCCGTGCTCTTCCTGGCATTTCTTCCAGAAGGTATCCACCTCCTCTGGCATCTCTTCTGTGCTGAAGAACACTTGGAAGAGCAGATGCACAAACAGGTGGGGGAAATACAGCGTCACTACACGTGGGACACGGGGCTCCTGGAGGATCTTCCACATCACCACGGTTGCCTGCAAGGGACAAAGCCCCACGAGACAGCACTCAGTGCCCAGGTGTCTGTGTGGCAGAGCCTGAGCAGGGCAGGGAGAGGCTCAGAGAGATGCAGGGGGAGCACGGGGCCTGGTGGGCCTGAAGCTGCCACTGGGGCAGGTTTCAGGCCAGCGCCTGAGGCAGGGAGATGCAGTGGGGGAAGGAGGATGGAGAGCTGCTGGAGAGGCAGCCTTGGGGCCAGCAAAGGCCAGTGTCAGAAACTCACAGCCAGGCCAAAGACACCCGTTTTGTCCCCATCGGAGGTGCACGTGCTGCACTCTGGCTAGCTCCCCAGCACATCCAGGAGTATCAGCTGCACTGGCTCTGCAGTCCTGGGCGAGCACATGATGGTCTTCCACATGGTGATGGCAGCTCTG
Organism: Melospiza melodia melodia; assembly: GCF_035770615.1. Lineage (NCBI taxonomy): Eukaryota > Metazoa > Chordata > Aves > Passeriformes > Passerellidae > Melospiza > Melospiza melodia. The sequence continues at coordinate 10,507,648 of NW_026948600.1, forward strand.
CAGGGTTAGAGCTCTGTCTCAGGGCGGGTCTCAGACACAGCACCGTGGCCTGGGCATCCCTAGGGGCCCGGGCTGACCACCGGCTCTGCCTCTGCCCACTGGCCCTTGCCAGCAGCAGCCAGGCAGCCCAGACCTGTGGGGACAGAGCCCTGAGGGGTGGCAAGGGAGCATGGCAGCAGGCTTGGGGGCTGATGTACCAGGGCTAGGAAAGGCAGCAGCCAGAGGGCCCTGGAACTCTCAGTTGGTCACACACCTGGGCCAGGCCGTACAGGCTGATGGGCTGGGGAGGCCTGAGCCCTCTGGGCAGGTGGGGCCCATACCTGTCACAGGACGGGGCCACACGCAGGAGCGTCACCACTGCGTCATCTGGGTGTGCTCTGGTGCGATTCAGCAGGGCCTTGTCCAGCCTCTGCTCGGCAGAATCATTGGCCACAAGCCACTGGTGGATGTACCTCACCATGGCGGGCACCTGGAGAAGGCAGGGGACACTTGGAAAGCTGCCAGAGGGAGGAATGTCCCCAGCTGCCCCAGAGAAGTGCTTCCCTTGCCTCCACACTGCCATGGCCTCAAGGCTTACAGTAAGCAGCAGGCGTGGCTTGGGAGGCCAAGCAATTGTTGGGAGGATGGAAGTCAGGCCACAGGCTGCTTACTTGCTTTGCACGGGAAGGACCCTCCTCCACAAGCATATCCAGCAGGGCAGCACTGGTGTTGGTTTTGAAGATGGGAGGGTATGCTCTGAGCACAGTGCCCATGACGCTGGTCTCTTCCTCCCGAATCCTCTTCATGAATTTGCCAACAATCTGTAGCAGAAGGGCAAGAAGCCAGGGATGTTGCATGGAGTGCTGCACACACGGTGCTGGGCTGAGCAGGGACAACAAGCCCAGCCCAGGTGGGGGTGGCTGCAGGTACCTGCGCTGTGCTGCGGAAGAGGCCACGGGTGCGTTCCTGCTCCTGTGTGCGCTCCAGGGCTGCATCTGGCAAAGAGCGAGCGCAGCCAGAGCTGAGGGGCTGCAGGAGAGGCCGGAGAACACAGCCCAGCCCTGCGCTACCCCGGCAGGGAGAGCCCCGGGATGCTCCAGGGCGATGGAGCACGGCCCCTGCAGGGTGTACCCCCGGCCCCTCTTCCGTCCTGTCCGTGGGCATTTCCCCAGGGGATGGGATCGGATGGGATGGGGCCAAGTTGGCTGCAGGCTCCAGCCCTGCAGCCCAGCTCTGCCACTCACCCTCCTGCGGTGGAATGAACGGCACCACCTCTTCAATCTCCTGCGCTGGGGTAGCTCCAGGGCCTTCTTCCTCCTCCTTCTCCACCCAGGCCAGCTTGGGCGCTCTCGGGGCTCTCTGCTCCATGGCTGTGCCTGGAGCGCGCCCCAGCAGCGAGCCCAGCCGGTGCCGCTCCTGCCGGGCCTCCTGCGCCTCACCTGCGGGCGGGACGCGGCGGTCAGCGCCCGGCCCGGGGCCAGCAACGGCCCCCGAGCGCCCCTCACCCGCCCCGGGCCGGCCATGCCCCGGCGTTCCATCTTCGGAACGCGGCACGGGAGGCTCGGGGCCGGCGGCCGCGCTGCCGAGCGGCGGAGCTCGGGCCGGGGAAGCCGCAGCGGAGGCGGCGGGAGCGGCCGCGCCGCCTGTGTCCTCCGCGGGCCCCGGGAGGAGCCGGGGCCGAGACCGGGGCCGGGACTGGAGCCTGCCTCGGGGCCGGGGCCGGGCTCGGGCCAGGCGGAGCCGAAGGGCGGCGGTGCCGCCCCGGCCCCCGGCACCGATGCCCGCCCGGCAGCGCCACCGCCAGCACGGCCAGAGCCGGACGGAGGCGAGACCGCGGCGGGACGGCCGGGGCCGGGCACGGGGCAGCCCCGCCCGGGGCCGGGGGCGGGCCGGGGGCATGGCCCGGCCCTGCAGGGGGGAGGGAGGCGGGGAGAGGAGAGGGACGCCGGGCAAGGGACCCCGAGAGAAGGGTGCCCGACAGAGGGAAAGGGAGAGAGAGAAAGAAAGAGAATAAGAGAAAGAAAGAGAGAAAACGAATCTGTTTTTGCTGCTTCTTCCGCTGCTGCTGCCGCCGCTGCTGCTGCCGCTGCTGCAACTGAGGCACCGGGGCCGTTCATCCCCGTGTCCGTTCCCCGCTCGCCCCACGAGCCCCACGTTCGAGCCCCGCGCGCCCCGGGGACAGCCCCTCCGTCTGCCCAAACACGGGAACTTTGCAGCGCTGAGCCCGGATGCAGAGCCCTGACTCCTGCACGCTGGCACAGCGATCCCCTCGCTTGCTGCTGGGCATTGTCCTTGCTGAGGGGCAAACACTGTCGGGACACCTTCCCTTGGGGAAGGATTCCTACCTGACCCAAGCACGGCACTTACACCTCCAGTGTTGCTTTCCAGTAAAAACAGGGGAAGGAAAACTGTGTGTGGCTCATGGTATTTTAGACCATCTAAAAATCACTAAGTCACAGTTCTTAGAGGTGCAGTGCATCTCGAATTACTGGGATGGAGAAGTAGTGCAACATGGAAAAGGGGAGCATAGAATTTAATAGAGGAAAACATCTTGGATTGTTTGTTTCATTTTCATTTCCCTTCTGGAAAGCTGTTTCAGTTTTCCAGGAATCTTCTCCTGTCTGCTCTTCCCAAGAATCTTTCACGGAGAGCAAGGTCGAGCTTCGGTCACCGGACTTTCCACCAGGAAATTATGCCACTGGTGAAATTTTCATTGTGACTGTTTGTGCTGGTTTAGGGCAAATTTTGGGAGGAAACCTCCAAAAGGGGTCCGTCTAGAAAGCAAGTTCAAGCGGCCTCTCCCCCTACTAGTTCAGGAAAAGACTTCCCTCGAGAAAAGTGAAAAAACCCCAATTTATTTCACAAGTAAAGTATTCACAAGCATGAAAAATGAATAATATTAAATAAAACCTCTGACAGTGCTTAAGAGATGGCAAATTCAGAAAGTCCTTTTTGTGGGTTGTAGTTGGCTCACTCGGTCTCTCCTGAGTCCCTCTGGTGCTGTAATGCAGCGTCCCAGAGCTCGGGGGGCCACAGGTGTGAGCTGCTGCTGGTGTTTTTCTGGGTTTTGAGTCCAGAGCAGGTTTAAACAATTCCAAGAGAAAGGAAAGTCACAGTCCAAAGGAACTTCTCTGCCTAAGCTAGCTAAAACCAAATTGCTAGACCTGGGCTGTGAAGGCATCGGGAAATTTCCAAATCTGGGCACTGGCGGTCCCAGCAACCACCAGAGCTGGATGGTGCTGGAGCCAGAACCTGCAAATTTCAAAATAATGGCTTTCTGTGCCAGCAAATCACTGCACTTGGGCTGTGCTGGCACCAGGTATTTTCCAAATCTGGGTACTGGGACAGCAAACACAAGATGTGGTCAATGCCAGACCCAGTAGCAGCAAGTTGCCGGGTTTTGGCTTTCTGTGCCAGCAAATTGCTGCACTTGGGCAATTTCCCAGCACTGGGAAATTTCCAGATCTGGGCACTTGCGCAGCAAACACCAGATCTGGGTGGTGCTGGTGCCAGCACTGGGAAGCTGCTGGGTTCTGGCTTTCTTTGCCAGAAAATTGCTGCATTTGGGTGTTGCTGGCACTGAGAAATTGCCAAATATTAACTTTCTGTGCCAAGAAATTGCTGGAATTGTGCTGTGCAGGCATCTGAAAAATTCCGGATCTGGGCACTGACGGTGTCAGCAAACACAAGATCGGAGTAGTGTAGGCACCAGGTATTTGCCTGGTTTTGCTTTCTTTGCCAGCAAATTGCTGCACTTGGGCTGTGGCGGCACAGGGAAATGTCCAGATCTGGGCATGGGCGGTGCCATCAAACACCAGGTCTGGGTGGTGACAGTCTTGGCACCTGGAAATTGCTGCCTTTTGTCTTCTTTTTCCAAAAAATTGCTGCACTTGGGCTGTGTTGGAATAAGAAATGTCCAGACAGGGGTACGGGCAGTCGCAGCACACACCAGATCTTGGCATTGCCGGTGCCGGCAGCAGAAATTGCCAGATTTTGGCTTTCTTTACCAGAAAATTGCTGGACTTGGCTCTGCCAGAACAAGGGAATTTCCAGATCTGGGCACTGGTGGTGGCAGCAAACACTAGAGCTGGGCGGTGCCAGGCCCAGTAATGTTGGAAATGATGTTGTAGAGAATTTTTAAGGTTTGATAGAAGGTTTCTATAGTATGTATACAAGTGTCACGATCCGTCCTTACGAACGGGTTTTGTGGTAGTTTGTGGGTTGATCTCAGAATGCAAAACACACCGACACGGTGCAGGGAGTTGCTGCTATAACCAAAACAAATGTACCTTTATTGAATAGCCACAGCAAAATGCATTGAGGAGGAACTGGGGGAAAAGGGAAAAATAAGGAAAAAGAGGGAGGAAGAGAAAGGAAGGTATAGAGCTACCAACTGTTTTACTAGGCCAGGACTAGACCCAGAGCTAAGCAAACTCATTCAGCCAGGTGACATTCTGTAACATCAGAAGCTGGCAACCATGAGGACTTTGCTGCCAAAAGGTGACAGTTTGTACTGGGCCCAGAAGTGTTTTTTTCTAAGGCAAAGCAAATTGAAATGTGAAGTTTAAAAGCTTCAAATGACTATGAAAGGAAACTGCAGAATAATTTCTGGAAGGGCATCATTGTCAATGATCATGCAGCCCACCAACAGCTGGAGCTGAATCCAGAATTGCTTCTTCCAGCTGTACAGCAATTCATTCCACTGGCAAGCACTGGTCCATGGGAACAAATGATCCCCTAGCTCTGGGCTGAATGGCACCCAGGCTGCAGTGCAGATTTGAGGAGCCCTTGTCACTTGTTATTGGCCTCCCAGTGCACTCATCCTTCTGCAAACAAGGTGCAAACAACACAGCTGCACTGCTGTCCTGGGTAAATATACATACAGGTGATTGCCAAAGCAGTGCATCATTTCCCACTGGATCCACAGAAATCCATGACCTCTTCTTACCTATGGAATTGTGATTGAAGACACCTGTGAGCCAGATCTGTGGGAGATTGCAAAGGAGCAAAGCTTTGGGATCTGGGCACACTTCTCTTGGTTTCTTTGCTCAGGTCTTTGGTGAGCACAGAACACACCTAGGTAGAAAACCTTTGACTAGACAGGATCTTTTGGATCCATTGTCCCCCAAACATGTCAATGTGTGGCCCTGTTACAATGACAAGTTGAAAACAGCAGCACAAATGACACAAAGAAACCATGGCCAAAGAGGAAGAGGAGAGGCCCAATGAGGAAAGGATGTGGTGAGACACTGGCACACTGAATGAGCTGCGCTCCCATAATCTCTAGGCTAGCAGGTCATGGTCTCACATTTTTCTCCTGGTTTATTTAAATGTTATTTATTGTTTTTTTGTTTTTCATCATCAAAATAAAATATATACCATTAAAAGTATGTCATCAAAACTTAAAGACAGAATCAAAAGACATTAATTCAAAATTACATCCAAAGATCAGAACATATGTACAGCTGTAACTATCAAGCCTAATGCATCAATCCTATTCTTCAAACACTCTTCACACAGGCGGCAGCTTCTTCCTGAGCTTGGAGGAAAGAGAGCTCTTCTGGATGGGAGGAGAGGACTTTGTGGGTGAGGGAACATGGGAAGTGTCCAGAGAAAACTTCTCGGTAGGACTGTAACCAGCCAGATCTGCAAAATGGAGACACAAAGTTTAACAGAGAGGCAAAGTTTAACAGAGGCCACCATGCCAACCTAAAGCATCTGAAGCTCCATAATTCCTGGGACACATTTCCTGGAAATGTCCAAACAGCTGCACAGGGAAACATGCTCCTGCTGGCAGACACTGAGGCAGGCCAGGGCAAACCCTGAGCCACTTGCCCAGAGCTGGCACAGGCCCAGCCTGGCCTCTGGGCTGCCCTGGGACAGCAGGGAGCCCAGAGCCCTGTGCTCCCCAGGAATGGCTCAGCTGCACATGCACCCTCCTGCTCCTCTGCCTGCCCCACAGCTCAGCAGCCCCACAGCTCCAGGGGCACTGGCAGCAGCACAGCTCATTGCAGGGGCACGTGCAGGGCACAGCTGTTCCCTGGCAATGTGCACAGCCTCTCTGGGCTGCCACAAGGCCCTTCCTGCCAGCAGAGATTGGCCCAGCTCCCCCCTCACTTCTGTGTGAGGCTGAGCCATGATTGCCTTCATCTTGTCCTCCATCTGGAGCTGCTTCAGGCCCCCCATGCCATGACTAGGAAATGTGGTGGAGAGAGTGGGGGCAGATGCACATCCTTCCTTAGGATTCTGTCATTTTTGGCACAGCTCAAAAGGCAAATCCAGAGGTGTCCAACTCAGCGCTTCCTCAGCTTTCTGGAGAACATCTCGCCTTCACCAGCCCAGCATTCTGGAGAGGTTTTCCCGCACATGTGGAGGCTTGCTGGCAGCACATTCCTTCAGCTGGGTGCCCATCCCCTTGCAGAGGGCAGAGGCCAGCTTGGTGGCCACGGTGCGAACGTTGGCGCTCCGCACAGGCAGCGCCTTGTTCCCCAGGCAGGGCCAGAGCACGGGCAGGGCGTCGCACTGGGCGACTTCAGGGCTCCTGGCACGAACCCCCTGCACAAGCACTGCCGGGACAGAGACACAGCTCCTTACCCACCAGCCTCACTGTAAACAAGGATCTGCCTCTGCTTCTGCTTCTTGCCAGCCTCTCTGGCCAAGAGCAGCAAAACAGCACCCAGAGCCCCTTGATCCAGAAAAGGGCAAAGCAGCTGAGCATCCTGGAAACAGAACCACCAACCCCTCAGCACTAATTGCTCCAAACAGAGCCTTGGCCCTGTGGCAGACTTCCTACCTTTACTAAATTATTTCACAATCTCTGCATGAACAATGAATGAAATGTCCAATTGCCTTTGATTTCCATTAAGAAGTTGTCTAAACCCGCACTGAAGATTTGGAAATGTACCATAGAGAGGAAATGGAGAGATTTCTAATAAAAGGGATGATTCAATTTTTGTAACTTTGATGTCAAGTGCCAGATGCTTAATCTGGCTCTTCCCTTTGCTCAGTGGCACACAGCAAAGGGCAGGATTAGAACACACCTCAAAACTCCAGCCCACCAGAGATGGCTGCTGCCTGACAGCTGGATGAGAAACATCAGTGACCAGCTGGGGTCTTTGGCAGAATGCTTTAGGGGCTTCCAACAAAGAGCTGTTTCAAACCTCAGGGCATCTCTAGAGAATTACCCAGACCCCATTGCCTTGGCATTTGGGCATCTCCACATTTTAATGCCACTTCCCCTCCCAATGGTAATGGCACTTTTTCTTATATGTCCACTGAAATAGGGGCATAGAGAAAGAAAAATGCTACACAGGGGACTGAAATGTAACCAAAACATGAGTGTTTTCTCATATTGTCTCTGAAATCTCTCTGCCCATTTTCTGAACTGAACTGTATTAAACACGGACAAATGTTTACTAGCAACAGGCTCCTTCCAACAGGCAGATTTGGCTAAGAGATGAAAACCTGAAATGCTCTGGAGACCATTCTTATTTTCTGATCAGACAAAATGTTATTCAGCAGCAATTTAATATTCTGTGGCGGAAGAGACTTGATGTTCTCTATGCTGTTAATCCACCAGCAGACATCAACATTGAAAGACCTCCTGCAAGTACCCAAAACCAATTCTGCTAAGCAGGAAAGGGTTATGGTGCCCATTTTAAAATGGGAATTCATTTGAATTTAAATGCAATTAAAGACATCGGTGACTACTGAATGTGAGGAACAGCTGTCTGTTCCTATTAAATCTCAGAGAGAACTTCTGCTTTTTCTAAAGTAGTCCTAATTTATGGTTAATTCCTTTATTTGAAAAAGAGATCACAATAACTGCTAAACTAAATGCCCTATTGCTGGAGATCTACTTTAGTCAAATGCTCTTTAAAGGGCCTTTGACATTCCCAATCGCTGAGCATGCCCTTTTGAGATTCCTAATGAAGACACAAAGTGTATTAAACCTTGCATTCAAAGATGTTGGCATAATTAGCAGTGGATTTAGCCCCAGTTAAAGCAAGGCTATCAATCATCTTCTCTGCTATATATTGAGATTATCCTTTTTCCATTCCTTGGCTATTGCTGACACAGCAAGCTCCTCTGAGGAATCAATTATCAGCTGCATTTGTAGCATTTTGGGCAGCGCTGACACAGGCAGACACTGTTTGCACACCCTGAAAGGCTCAGTCCAAGGCCACTGTGACAGCACAGGCAGGGAGCCTCAGCACTCTGCTTCTGTCCCTGTGCCCCAGAGGCTGCCTTGCACTAAACCTGTGCCTCTGATACCTCTGTTGAGTTCTGACCTAAGCTGTGACCCCCAGGCTCTGCACGGTTCAGCCTCAAAACTTCCCAAGAGAAAAACAAGAATTCTGTGAGGACAAAACAAACTGATGCCCTGAAACAGCATTTGCCACCATTTCCCCTCAAAGATCACAGATGTCCCTGAGCTTCCCAGAGAGGAGCCAGCTGGGGCATTTTTAGCCCTCCCTTTGCTGGAGGTGGTTCTGAGATGCCCCAGTGAGAGCTCAGCCCCAGGCCGAGCGCCGCCCCCATCTCAGGTGCTGCCCAGCTCTGCAGCAGCCAGGGAAAACCTGCCAAACCCACCTGCCTTGGCTATGGGGCAGCAGGGACACACTCAGCACCTCCTGGTTTGGAGGAGCTGCTCTGCTGTCTGCTCACAGGCATTCCCTGTAAATGCTCCCTGGGAAGAGCTCTGGGCTCAGAAGGGGAGGCCATGCCTGTGATACGCTCGGTGACATCCAGCAGGGCTTGGCCACTCAGGTGATTCCATTGGTAGCTGAACTCTTTCAGCAGGGACACTTTATCTACAAGGGAAACACACGTTTCTGCTCACTTTTCTCAGGTCATAGGACAAAGGGCAGGGCCAACCCCATTTTATAAAATCAAGCACATTTCTGCAGATGTTTGAATCCTATTCTTCTTTCCTTCCAGCATACGTGGCAGGGTTTTAAATTCCAAAAGAAAAGCTCTCCTTTCACATTTGTAAATCCAAACTTGTCTGCTGTAGCAGGAGCTGTGTTAAAACATTTCACATCAGGGACCTTGAGAGTTCAGTCACATGGAATCAGTGGAAAGGTTTTGCAACCCAGAGCATAAAGGAAGAGCCACATACTCGGGACACAGAAAGGCACTGAGTCAGACAGTTCCTGAGATCACAGAGCAGCTGGGGAGGAGAAAGTGGAAACTCCCCTTGAAGACCTGCCTCTTCAACACTCCTTTTATTCAGGCATATTCCCCCAGTGCAGCATTCTCAGGGCTGACATAAATGTGTGTGGCAAAGGAATTTAGAGCAGCCCTTGCCTATGTAGTTAATTGCTGTGGCCATTTTGCCCCATGCAAAACATGTGGAACAGGGCATCACTGACAGCTGGGTTTATACCTGTTTGTTCTAAAGAAATGAACTTGGTGAATCACAAGTTCCCCTTTGAACATAGAAGACAAAGAAGAAAAGTGGAAAATAGGCAGCTAATGCCTCTAATGTAGAGCCTCCCAGGTGGCTGCTCTGCAGGAGCTCTGATGGGTCAGTGTCCCTTCATGCCAACAGCAAAGCTGTTCACTTGGGAAGTCAGACGGGGCCCAAGCAAACTCCAAACCCCCTTTGCCTCTGAACTGTAGCAGAGCTGCAGCCCAGGACTTGCTCTTCAGACAAGCAGCACAGAGCCAAGGGCTCCTGGGACTGTTGGGAAATGCTGATCCCATTCCAGCCTGTTGGGGATGGTGCATAAGGACTGCACCTGCACAGCCTCTGGTGGGTGTCAGCTGCAGTGTTCCACAGACAAGAGCAGCTGTCAAGGCACTCAGCGCTCTCTTGTGCAGGAGAGACAGACGAAGCTGAGGAGAGTCCCTGCCAGGGCTCAGCCTTACCCAAATGAGCAATGGATTCTCCCAGTGCTTTCACAGCTGCCCCACAAACCCTGGGATCCTTTGAGTTCAGGTTCTTTGTTATTCCCTCCACCAAACCAATGATCACCAGGTTCAAGGCATCTTTCAGGGCTCCTGTGATTTCAGCCAGCACATCCAGTGCCCTCTACTTCACTTTCTTGTGGCTGTCAGATATTCTCAGGACAAAATAATTAAAAATCTGTGAAGAGAACAAGCAATGTGAAGGCTGGATTCAAATGTCCTTGTTTGAAGAGTGGATGTAGCAGTCAGCAATGTTGAAGATGAGAGTGATCCTTTCTGTCAGGTCAGCACTCGCTTGCACAATTTCACTGTTTTCCTGTGGGCCACTCACTGGAATGGTGGCACAACCTCATGCTGGTTGAAAGATTTTCTTCTGTTTTTAGGAGGTTTGGCTGGGGACAGAATGGTTCCTATCGTATTTCTCTCCATCTATAAATCATTAAATCAATTCCATTTATTAATGCTAAAGAGTACCTTTGCTTTGAATGGAAGCAGATGTTTACAATGCCTGGTTTTCTATACACAGTTGCCTCAAGTACTGAGGGCAATTATGATTTTGCCAAAACTATGGCTGGAGGAGATCTAAGTTTTCTTTTGTTTGTCTCAGAGCCAGTGTCTGGAGAAGTGCAGGGCTCTGATCAACTCTTCCAGGATCCAGACCATTTCTCTAAGTAACAGGTGGACTTCTGAAATGTAATGTGCTGTACAGCTCTCATTAGAGCAGGTTTAGTCCCTTGACAGCCTCATTATCAGGCCCCTTTTGCTGGAAAAAGGGAAAAAGCAGCTACTGGGAAGAGAAGGCAGAGATGGGTCCTTAGCTGTTTTCCTCTTTTTCCAAAGAGAAAAAAAGACCCCCCAAGAAGGGTGAGCACTGTCTTTACCAAGAGGAATAGGAACAAGGATGGAAATGAGTAGTCAGAGCTGAGCCTGTGTAAGACAAGATGGAGTATATAGAAGTATTCTTTAAAAAAAACAACTGCATGTAAATCAACCCAGCCTGATACTTCTCTTCCCTATGCAAACCCATTTTTGGTCTACAAAACAATTGCCATGCTTTCAGGGGCTGGATTCCCTTCACTTCACCCAACTGGGAGTAGGAGAGAGCAGCAGTTACACCAGCAGAAAATTCTGCCATCATCTGATGAACAGCATCAATATGCACCTGCCAGACAAATACAGCTGGACTGAAATAACTTGTCCTGAAGCCTGGACCTGAATTACATTTGTCTGGGTAAGAGGGACCAGAGCATCCCAAACAGCAAGGATGGAGTGCCAAGACACACTGAATTAACTTTGCTGCTACAGGCTTAGGAAAGGAGCTAAAGGAAAGGAGCAGTGAAGATACCCTACATACTTGGGCAATGTTAGTGGAGATGAGCTGGGGGCTGGTTCTGCACAGGTCTTGGAGGAGTTCCACTCCTTCCATCCTTGTCTGAAACCCCTTGGCTTCCAGGAGATGGTAAAGCTTCTGGAGCAGCTCTGTTTCTTCCACAGCTGGAGGTGACGTGACCTGGGCTTGTGCATGGAGTAGGAGGTGTCCATCAGAGGGAGATTTCACCCTGGAAAATAAAACCAAATGAGGACCTGGTGGTGATAATTATCATAGCATGGCATCCCCATAGTGGAAATAATTAGCATTGACTCCATGATTCCAGAAGGCTGATCAATCACTTTATTATACTATACTATACTATACTATGCTATGCTATGCTATGCTATGCTATACTATACTATACTGAAACTCATCGTCCTTACAGACAGTCTGATACAGACAGACCAGATTGGCCAATTGAATCCAAAAGACCATCACTAGTGCCCAGTTAAGAAATCACCCTTTGGTAAACAAATCTCCATAACACATTCCACATGTTCACAACAACAGGTGTAGCAAGTGAAGATAAGAATTGTTTCTCATTCTTTTCTCTGATCTTCTCACAGCCTTCTCCAGGACAATGCCTGGGAAAGTTGTGCCAGCTGCTCTCTATGGAGAGAGCTGTAGCCACAGACAATACCTTCAAATAATTGTGAGCAAAACATCTTGAGCAGCTTTCCTAATTATGTGATTTCAAGCTGGAAAGTCATGAGGCTCTGAAGAACAACGTGCACCTCATGACAATCATTACAGGAGACAATCTGCAAGTGACATTCTCACCATTGCTCACTCAAGAATACCAAGGATGAGATGCATCTGATCTATCTTCAGATGGCTGCCAAGGCGCACAGGTCACATTGCTTTGTGGAGAAAGAGAGACACTACTGCCAAGTTTAAATGCCTCCTCATATGGGACGTGTGGGTGTCTTAGAATAAGGGAACTCATCGCTCTGGAGAAGTGTCTCTGCAACCAGACATGACAATCCGGAAAAGCAGCTCAGATGCATCTGAACAGATAAACAGGGCCAAATTTGAAGGATTCAGAAAATCAGTAACAGAGATAAAAACAGAAGCCAGACATTCCAGAACTACGCTCACAATTCATTTGCTTCCCTGGAGACTAGATGCACAGCTTCACAACCCCACTGGGAACAATTCTCCTGAATAACCTGTCTCTTCCATGAGCATGGGAAGATGCCAGCTGTGCTACTGAGGCATGTGGTCACTTTCCTGCCACTGCTGACCAGGACAGAGCTAAATAAATCCCCTCTGCTATCAGAGGAGAACAGGTACAAGCAGCTCTGCAACTGCCATGAAGAGACAGCAAGGAGCAATTCCTGTCTTAAATGCTGAGTGCAGCACAGGGGGAAATAAACCAAACATGCTGTCCATCAAGCAAATTACATGAAGGACAGGAATATCAAGACAAAAATTCACATTCAGACACCTGTTGACTGAAGATGTTCAGGAATTGCCTTGCTTCTTACTACTCAAACTTAATACTGTCTGAGGGTAAGAAAACCATGATTCAGCCAGACCAAAGCACATGGATGAGAACTGCATCTTTGTGGAATGGCATCTTGCTTCCAGACTGAGATTTCTCATCAAAACACCCGTCTGAAAGTCTCCACTCAGATGAAAGAAAAGCCCTGTTTGAATTTACTTGTACCAAATCAGGCAGCAGAAACTTGGCCCCCTCCCAGCCTCCACAACACTGCCCTTGCCACTGCACTGGGATCATCTGAACTGCACCCAATGGGTGTCTGTTTGTCTCTCCATTGTTGTGGAAACCCCTCCAGAGAAGTTGTGTTGAGCGCAATGCACAAGTAGACATTTTTTATCCTAGAACATTTGTAGGGAAAGGAAACAATCTGTGGCATTGGTCATCTCTGCCAGAAAGTTTTTCCTGAGGAAGAGACGTGTAAAGCTTGTCATGTGCTTTGTCACATCTGACAAAAGTGCTCAGTACCGTTTGCCAGCAGACAATGTGGCCTGGGGCTCCTTTGAGCCATCGTTCCTCTCCTTCACCAGCTCCTTGACAGATGGGCATTGAGCCTTCTGGTTTTCCATCCCCTACAAAGACACAGAGAAACCCCATCAATCTTTAGAGTATGAAACAGGAAATTCCCTGCTGAAAACCCAAGTTAGAACCAGGATCACTGCTACCAAGGCTTAGGGAAAAATTTCTTAACTTACAGATGGAAACAGACCAGAGATTCAGTGATGCCAACTCTTTGTTTTCAATAGCCCAAGGCAGGTTGTGGGTGCTACCAGACTGAGCAGCAGTCTAAAATCCCAAATTCCTTAGTCTTGAGCATAAATGGGAATAATGCAAACTGGCAGGCAACAAGTGTTCGTGAAGGAAGCAGCAGAACAAACTGGACTCTTTGGGGGTTGGCCCATTGTGTTGGAAGTTGATTTGGTTCAACACTCACTCTCCCTGTGCCTGCACAAAGGCAGACCCTTTCTGTAATGTCAATAAAAAAAATAAAATCCCCCCCTCAAACAAACAAGGGATTTTCCACTGGGTGCTGCTGAATTCACCAAGCTTCTTCCAGCTCCACAGGGCTGGACAGCAGGGCAGTATTCCCAAAAGACAGACGGTAATTGTAGTAACTAGAATTCACTTGGACATCTTTTGGAATTTTGGGAATTTTCTTGGTACTACTACTTCCAGTGTCCTTTGCAAAGACTCTGTTATCTTCAGAAGCACAATTCTCACTTACTTGCTTTACAGGGGGCAGAGTAGGGAGAGCATGATGGGGGCTTATGCTTAAATGTAAACCCATTTTCTCCTCTTTCCCTTTCCTCTTTTTGATTGACATTAAAATTATTCAAAACCCCACTTTTTCCCTAATAATATCAGTTCCTTTGTGGTCTGCAGATGAACAGGCTGAGAATTAACAGCTCATTCCCAGGAGCAAAATGATTCAGCAGAAGAGGAATGAGCTGAAGACAGATTGGGTATGTTTGATTTCATATTAGCAGTCGCAATACTTGCACAAAGGAGACGTTTCTCCTGCCAAGCACTTACTTTTTTCTTAATTCTTGTCAGAATATCTTCCAGGTCACGGGGGGAAAGAGATTGTTCCAAAAGCTTTTTAACTTGTTGATGATTGAGCAACATCTTCACCATCTCCTGTCCGTAATGCCTAAGGAAGGCAGGAAGGCAGGAAGGCAGGCAGGAAGGCAGGCAGGCAGGAAGGAAGGAAGGAAGGAAGGAAGGAAGGAAGGAAGGAAGGAAGGAAGGAAGGAAGGAAGGAAGGAAGGAAGGAAGGAAGGAAGGAAGGAAGGAAGGAAGGAAGGAAGGAAGGAAGGAAGGAAGGAAGGAAGGAAGGAAGGAAGGAAGGAAGGAAGGAAGGAAGGAAGGAAGGAAGGAAGGAAGGAAGGAAGGAAGGAAGGAAGGAAGGAAAAGAGCTCCTGAGGGCTTTCTGTATTTTGATGATCCCCACAGTGGATTTGGCGCTCAATCCAGGACAGTCAGGCACTGAGAGAAAGCTGAAAAAGCTGCTCAAGGAGTCAGAAGCAAAACTCCAATTCTCTTGGATCATCACTGGACCCCACTGAGGGCAGGGAGTGCCAAAGGCTGCCTGGTGAGAGCAGATCCTTGCAGCCAGGATTGCAGGGAGCCAAAGGCTCTGAGCAGGGAACTGCAATGCTGAGCAAGGCCTGGGCTGGCTGGGGGAAGCAGAAAGGCCAAGCCCTGAGCCCAGCCTGGGACAGCAGGGCCTGTCCCTCACAGCTGCCTCGGGGCTGTTTGTGGGGCAGTGGGACGTGAGGGGCAGCGAGGACAAATGTCACAAACCTGTGTGACAGTGCAGATCCTCATGGAACCAAGGGGCCAGTGGGACACTGTGGGAAGTTGTGGAACCAAGGGGATCATTGTGGTATTGTTGGGGCCCATGGAACCAAGGGGCCAGTGTGACACAGCAAGGGTGCATGGAGCTGAGGGGCCATGGTGACACATCAGGGCTTTGTGGAACCGCGAAGCCATTGTGACATTGCAAGGCCCCATGGAAGCACGGGGCCATTGTGACACTGCAGAAGCAAGGGGAACATTGTGACACTGCAGGCCCTAAGACCTTTGTGACACTGTGGGGTCCCATGAAACCAAGGGAACATGGAACAGGTCTGGCTGGCTGGGCCTCCTGGCGATCACCTGATAGGTCTGGCTGACCTTGGCATGTCAAGGGCTGCTTCTCATCAGCCCCTGAAGCACTCGGGCTCTTGGCTTTCCTTCCTATGGGAGAGGACTGTCCTTCTCCTCCAGGGGACTATGGCCAAAATTGGTATTCCTCCTCTAAATTTCCTTATATGCACAGATTGTTCCCAGATGAAATCTGCCAGAGGAGACAGGTCTGCCTTCCTTGGCCACCCAGGGGCCACCTTTCATCTGCCTTTGAAATCCAGTGACCATGTGCTTTTCTTGCTTAGGGGAAAAAAACATCCATCTCGACCAGATGCCCATGGCCAAAATTGGGAAACTGCCTCTGGAATTCCCTATATCCAAGGATAGCTCCCAGACAAAAGCTGCCAGGACTGACAAGTCTGGCTGGCCTTGGCTTCCTGAGGGCTGGCCCTCATCTGCTTCTGAAACACTGGGGCTCTGTGCTTTCCTTCCCAATAAAAAGAACTCTTCTTCCTGTCCAGGTGCTCATGGCCAAAATTTATGTTCCACCTCCAAAATGCCCAATGTCCAAGGATAGCCCCTAGATGAAAGGTGCCAAGAGAGACAGGTCTGGCTGCCCTTGGCCTAAGGTTGGCCAGCCCTCATCTTCTTCCAAAACACTTGAACTTTTCACTTTTCTTTCCTGTAGGAAGAAACCATCCATCTTGACCAGGTGCCCATGGCCAAATCTGCCATTCTACCTCCAAAACTCTGTACATCTAAGAATTGCTCCCAAGTTAAAAAGGTCTGGCTGCCCCTGGCCTCTTGGGAGCTGCCTCTCACCTGCTTTCCAAACACTGGGGCATAGTGTTTTGCTTCCTATGGCAATGAACAGTCCTCCTTATCTGTGCAGAAATGACCCAAAATGGGATTCCACCTCCCAAACTCCCTATATCCAAGGGTTGTTTTCAGACAAAAGCTACCAGGACAGAGAGCTCTGGTTGGCCTAGGCCTCTGATGGCCACCTTTCATCTGCCCCTCAAACACTGGTGTTCTGTGCTTTCCTTCCTATCAAAAGAATGATCCTTCTTCTATCGGTGTCCATGTCTGAAACTGGACCTCTAAAATTCTGTATATCCAAGGGTTGCTCCCAGGCAAAATCTGCCAGTACTGTCAAGTCTGGCTGGCCTTGGCCTCTGGTGGCTGCCCCTGCAACACTGGGACTGGGTTCTTTCCTTCCCATGGAGATCACTGGACACTGTGGGGACCTCATGGAACCGAGGGGATCATTGTGGCACCACTGGAGCCCATGGGACCAAGGGGATCATTGTGGCACCAATGGAGCCCATGGAACCAAGGGGCCATGGTGACACAGGGAGCTTCATGGAACCCAGAGACCATTTTGGCTCTGTGGGGCCTGATGGAACCATGGAGACCATTGTTACCCTTCAGGGCCTGGTGTCACCAAGGGGGCATTATGACACCTCAGGGCCTCATGGAAGCAAGGGACCATTGGGACACTGTGGGGCCCCATGGAACCGAGGGAACACGGACCAGGTCTGGCTGGCTTGGCCTCCCAGGGGCCGCCTGACAGGTCTGGCTGATGTTGGGATGTCAAGGGCTGCCTCTCATCAGCTCCTGGAACACTGGGGCTCTGTGCTTTCCTTGCTATGGAAAAGAACCATTCCTCTTTTCAGATATGCATTGCCAAAATTGGTACTCTTCCTAAAAATTTCCTATATGCAACGGTATCTCTCAGAACAAAATCTGCCTGCTCTGGCTGGCCTTGGCCTCTGGTGGTCACCTCTCATCTGCCCCTGAAACACTGGGGCTCTGTTCCTTCATTCCTATGGAAAAGAACCAGGCTTCTTGTCCAGGGACCATGGCCAAAATTAGAATTTGGCCTCCCAAATTCTGTATATCCAAGGATTGCTCCCAGACAAAAGTAGCCAGGACAGAGAGGTCGGGCTAGCCCTGTCCTCTGGTGATTTTCTTTTCTTAAAAGCTAAATGTTTTCATTTAAAAACACCTTGGAGAGGGCCCAGAGACCTCCTAAGGAGGGGTTTGGAGGCCTCAGGCACATAAGCACTACATATGGACAAAGGAGCTCTGTGCTCTTGTGGCGGTTTTGCATCACAGAAGTGATGTTCTAAGAGAAGATGCTAGGAATGTCCTCCGTGTCTGACAAAAAACCAATCAGTAATTAGCTTGGAGAATTGACAATCTGCTAAACTACTAAGGAAACTGTACATGCCTCTGTGGAAACACATTTTAAAGATGAAAACACCGCTGGGGCTTGCCTGCAAGCCCCGGGCAGAGGGAAGAGAAGCCATCGGCCCCCGGCCGTGCTGCTGCTGTGTTCTGGCCTGGCTCCTGAGATCCTGGCCCTCCCCCCAGCACGGCCCATCCTGACACAGCCCCAGCGCAGCCACTGCAGAAACCTCCATCGTAAAACAGCTCCGGCCGCAAGCACCGAGTCCGGCCGGGGTCATGGAACCATCTGCAGGCCCCGGGTGAGATATGAACTCTTTCAGTGCTTCTATCCTCCCTCGAGGGAGAGAAAAGGACAAAGTGCAGACACATAGAGGAGCAACATGAACACACCAAGGTCAGTGAAGAGGAAGTCGAGTCCCTGATGGAAGGGATGAGGAGATGTCCCGATCTTGGGGCTGAAATCCTCTTGTAAATCTATGGAGAAGGATGTAATTGATACATCAGACTCTCTTTTTCTCTAAAAGGCATTGAAAAGTATGAGGAAATGACTTGTTCAGCTTCTATGGCAGCAGCTCTCCGGCCACAGAGAGAAACAAAACTTTCCCAAGCATTGTTTTGGAAAAGCCTTTGGAGAAGATCAGAAAAAAGAAAAAATTCTCAGCTTGACTTGCTGCACCTGGTATTTAAACAAGTTGAATGTGTTGCAGAGATTTGTTTACCAAAGGGTGGGTTCTTAATTAGCCAATTGTGATGGTATTTGGATTGGAGGATCAATTAGGTCAACTTGTAGCAAACTAGGGTATAAAAGTATGGGTTTCTTAATAAAGATTATTGATCAGCCTTCTGTGAATCATTGAGTCAATGTCTATTATTACCCAGCTGGGAGCCCTTAACGTGACAGGCCTCCATGCTAAAGTAAGCACATGTTGAAGTAGCTGTGATCGCATGAGAAGTTTGAACAGAGAAAGAGAGAAGAGTGTTGAGACCCTGTGCCCTCATGAAGAGATCATCTCTGTATTCAGAGATGAAGATAATTTCAGAAATACATGAAGAGGACCTTTGCTCTTCAACAGCTCATTTTTAAACTAATACCCCATAAGCAGACATGTCCCATGAACACTGCTGTGGGAAAAGTTGTGGAAAAAATGAGAGGGACTTCACAACTGCAGATTTGCTGGGCAACTGCCATTCACTGAAATTGAGAGCAATGAGAGAATTATTTTCTTATGAAGAAGTCTCCATAGAATGAAAGAGAGACTCCTCTCCCAAGAAGAACTGAAGAAAGGCTCTTATAGAAGTGGTAAACTGACTTAAACTTTTAGGTTTTGTCTCATTACATTGTCAGCAACAAAGAAAAGTTTGAAGGAAGAGGAGAAGTATTCTAAGAGTTTTGTTCTGATTCTTATTTCTCTTTCTTTGAGATACTATTAATAATCTTTTCTTTATACCCTTTTAAAGTTTTGAGCCCACTTTGCCTTCCTCCTAATTTGATCTCACAGCCGAAAATCAGTAAGAATATTCTAGTGAGTGCACAGGTAATTAGCCCACACTTACCCCACCACACTAATGCATTGGCTAAGAAATCTCATATTGGTGATCCAAAACCACTGCAGAGAACTTCCTGATGAACTGCATGAGAGCAGAGGGAAATCAAGGCAGAGCCATGGTTTGTCAGGACTTGCTTGATCCTAATGACCCCCGTGGTGCATTTGTAGCTGAGCCCTGGAAGTTCAGGGCCTGAGAAGAGATTGCACAAACCTTTCCAGGAGTCAAAGTCAGAGGAAACACCCAAAGTGTCTCAAAGCATGAATGGGTCCCACTGAGGTCCATCCCCAACACAGGCTCCTCATGGACTCCTTGGAGGACAGAGTTGGAGGCCAGGATGGCACTAAATGCTCTCAGAGACTCAATGTGGAAAGGAAATTCCAAAGTACCTTAAAAACCTTGGGTATCTCAAATCATTGATGAGCCCCACTGAGTGTCAGTACAGAGCTCTCAAGGGACTCATTAAAGCAGAAAATTGGGGCCATGATTGCACAAACTTGTCATAGAGTTTGTATGAAAAGTGAAACACCAAATACTTTAAAATAACTGAAGTACCTTAAAGCATTAATGAGCCCACTGACTGTTGTTACTGACAAAGACTCTCCAGGGACTAATTACAGCAGATAACTGGAGGCCATGATTGCAATAAACCTCCTAGAGACTCCAAGGCAAAAGCAAAACCCAAAGTCCTTTGAAATACTCTGTGAGCATTCAGGAGGCCCCAGGGCCATTCCTGAGCAAGGCTCCCCCAGGACTCCTTCCAGCAGATCCTTGAGGCCACTGGGATGTGGGCGAGGGGGGGATGCTGAGGGCAGGACAAGGGGCTGACAGTGCCCAGCCTGGCTGGGGCTGTGCCAGGAGGCCCAAGGGCCTCAGGACAAGGTGTCTCCTCCCAGACCTTGGTGGCACAGACCCTGCTGCTGTGCCCCAGGGCACCAAGAACTGGCTTCTCTTTGTCCTCACCTGTCATCACTACCATCAGTTCTCTGCTCTGCCTGGGGCCTGGGGACACTTTCTCTGTCCTGTCCCGCAGTGGGATGCATTAAAAGTCCAAGAAACTTTGAAGTTGGATTCTGGCTTGGAGTTCTGGAGAGGTTTCTTCAGCTCCCTCTCAGGGACTGATGTTCAGGGCCTGAGCAGAAAGCCCCAGAGACTCATTAAAGTCCTTGTGCTGTGCCTGTGCTGCTGAGCTGGGCCGGGCTCCTGGCCCAGAGGCAGCTCCTGGTAACCAAGAAGAGCTTCAAAAGCACATTTCTCTTGATGAGCAGCTCTTCTGCCAGCCCAGCAGGGCTGGGGCACTGCCTGCAGCCACCCCAGGCACAGCACAGAGGCACAGAGAGCTTCAATCAGTCAGGGCTGGGAAGGTGCTGAGAAGTGCCTGGGGCAGAATCACTGCCAGCCCTTGGCAAAGGAATCTCTGGCTGCAGGACAATGCAGCTGCAGCTCCTGGAATGATCTCCAAAAACTGGAACATCCCAATGCCTATAGACCCTGTGAGTACAACTCTGGGTATTTCTGGTGCAGGGGAGGTGAAATGCTCATGAAGCTCTGACATGCAGAGGGGTTCTGCTAAGTCATAGAATATTTCCAAGAAGGGTTTTTTGACAAAAATGTGGAAATGTCCTAAGACTTTGTATTCAGTTTCCCACTATTGGAGACTAACAGGAAGGGAGGGTTAAATATTAAAGATAGAATGTATTATAAGTTATGAATTTGGACAAGTGCCTGAGACATCTGAACTGTTACTTTTATTGATCCATGGGTTCACAGGAGATCCCTAATGTGCTTTCAGGCACTCTGCCCATGGACAGCACCAGCATCACCTTTGCTCTTAACCATCAGGCTCAGTCTGAGCTGTCCTTTCTCCAAGCTGCAAACAGAACTTGCCCCCAGAAAGCGCCTGCAAACAGCCAGAGTTCTGTGAGTCCAAGGAGAGTGCACAGAGATTTGGGGTCTGTGAATGCTAGCAGGGAGAGATCAGGCACAGGGAAACACCTGCGGGAGGGAAAATCTGCAGGAAGCAGAGAGAAGATCAGGCAATGAGAGAAAACAAAACCCAGAAATGCTGTGGGCAGGGACAGTTTAGAGATGCCCACAGAATCCTCTCCAGTGCAGCCCCTCCCTCTGAACAAGCCCCCTCCCTCCTGTGCCCCCAGCCCAGCCTCTGCCCTCAGGGCCGGGGCTCCAAGGCATGCAGCCCCTCCTGTGCAGGCAGAGCTGCAGCAGAGCCGTGGGCCAGCTCTGCAGCCCTGGGCCCAGTTCCCTCTGCAGAGCACAGGGCTGAGAGCAGCTGCCCGGCCCTGGGGGCTCTGGCAGGGGGCACAGCTGGCTCAGGGTGATGCTGTCCCCAGTGCCCGGCTCTGGGCAATGCTGTCAGGGCAGCCAGGGAAGAAGTTGCATCTCCCTTCATCCAATGCCAACATAAGGACACTTGGAAGTCTCCCTGAGATTTCAGTCCAGGCTGGGAGCTCCAATCCAGGGTGCAAACCTGTCCTAGAGCATCTCTGAGTTATAGGATTGATGGGAAAATGCAGAGGTGTTCTGAGAATGAAAATGCTGCTGGGTTGGTGAAATGAGCCCTGTGTGTCCTTGGCTACAATTGTGGAACTAGGCTGTTGTGGAAACATCTCCTCTCACTAGTGCATTGGCCTTTTTTAGGGGAAGCATGGGAAGGTGATCATCCTCCCCAGGAGAAAGATTAAAACCCAGAAAAATTCTGAAGAGCTCAAAATGACAGACCATCTCCCCTCATTCTCCACTCATCACTTTACCTCAAAGAACTTGCTCTGTTCTCCCTGAGGGCAGCAGAAACGCTGAGGATTTATAAACAAGAACACCAGGACAGTTCTGGGAGAGCTTATAAAGAACTCATGAAGACAAAAGAATGTCTGTGTGTTACAGAGGAGGGTGTATGGGAAATGGCTGTGATTTTGGTTGCAGATATCTCCTCTAAATCTGCACTGTCCTTAGTCCATGAACAGGTCCCCATGTGCAGCTCCAGCAAATGTCCAACAGCAGCTCCATCAGGCACTTCCTCCTACTGGCATTGGCAGACACGCGGCAGCTGCAGCTCCTGCACTTCTGCCTCTTGCTGGGCATCTCCCTGGCTGCCCTCCTGGGCAACGGCCTCATCATCAGCGCCGTAGCCTGCAGCCACCACCTGCACACGCCCATGTTCTTCTTCCTGCTCAACCTGGCCCTCAGCGACCTGGGCTCCATCTGCACCACTGTCCCCAAAGCCATGCACAATTCCCTCTGGGACACCAGGGACATCTCCTACACTGGATGTGCTGCTCAGCTCTTTTTCTTTGTGTTCTTCATCTCAGCAGA
Organism: Melospiza melodia melodia; assembly: GCF_035770615.1. Lineage (NCBI taxonomy): Eukaryota > Metazoa > Chordata > Aves > Passeriformes > Passerellidae > Melospiza > Melospiza melodia. The sequence goes on from NW_026948600.1 coordinate 10,530,108, forward strand.
GCTTTCCCTCCTGACCATCATGTGCTACGACCGCTACATGTCCATCTGCAAACCCCTGCACTACGGGACCCTCCTGGGCAGCAGAGCTTGTGCCCACATGGCAGCAGCTGCCTGGGCCAGTGGCTTTCTCAATGCTCTCATGCACACAGCCAATACATTTTCCCTGCCCTTGTGCCATGGCAATGCCCTGGGCCAGTTCTTCTGTGAAATCCCCCAGATCCTCAAGCTCTCCTGCTCACACTCAAACCTCAGGGAATTCGGGTCGATGGTGTTTTCCATCTCTTTAGCATTATGTTGTTTCGTGTTCATTGTTTTCTCCTATGTGCAGATCTTCAGGGCCGTGCTGAGGATCCCCTCTGAGCAGGGACGGCACAAAGCCTTTTCCACCTGCCTCCCTCACCTAGGCGTGCTCTCTCTGTTCCTCAGCACTTCCACATTTGCTCACCTGAAGCCCCTATCCATCTCGTCCCCATCCCTGGATCTGGCCCTGTCAGTTCTGTACTCAGTGATGCCTCCAGCCCTGAACCCCCTCATCTACAGCCTGAGGAACCAGGAGCTCAAGGCTGCAGTGTGGAGACTTATGACTGGCTAGTTTCAGGACCATTAAACTGCTGGCCAATTTCTGCAACTCACTTATAATAAAAGACATCTTTCACACTTCTGGTTTCTTTCGTTGTGCTTTGTTCTTTTTTCCCTTTGTATTCGTTTTTTCACACTGTCCACAAAGGACTATCACGCTTTATACCATTTCTCATTTTTTTTCTTTCCACCTTCCCTGTGGCCACAGACTTTGTCAATGAGGAGCTGCACTCTTGGTGCCTTTAAAAGAAATAAAGGATCTCCCACAGCAATTTTTTCTGCAGAGATGCCCTTTTGTTGCCTTCTCTGGAGCTGCAGCCGCAATGTCTGTGTGCAGAGCTGGGGGCAGATCAGCGCTGGCACATCAGCCCTGCTCCTGCTGGCCACACCATTCCTGATCCAGGCCAGGAGCCATTGGCCTTCTTGGCCACCTGGGCACACTGCTGCCTCATGTCCAGCCTGTTGTCCATCAGTTCCTGCAGGTCCCTTTCCGCCTGGGTGCTCTCCAGCCACTCTGTCCCCAGCCTGTAGCACTGCAGGGGTTGTTGTTGGCCAAAGGGCAGGACCAGGCACTTGGACTTGTTCAACCTCACCTTGCTGGATTTGGGCCCTGGATCCAGCCTGTCCAGGGCCCTGTGCAGGGCCCTCTTACCCTCCAGCAGATCCACACTCACATCCAGCTTGGTGTCATCTGCCAAGATGTCCTTGGTTCCAAGGGGCCCCTCACTGTCACAATGGCCTCTTGGTTACACCAGGCCCGGCACTGTCACAATGGTCTCCTTGGTTCCATGGGGCCCCCAAATGTGACAATGGATTCCTTGGTTCCATGGGTCTTCACAATGTCAATGTTCTTGTTGGTGCTGCAGTTTCACAGTGGCCCCTTGGTTTCATGGGGCCCCAGGGTGTCACAATGGCCCCATCGTCACATGAGGTCCCACACTGTCACCATGGTGCCTGTGGTTCCACAAGTCTCCTCAGTGTCACAATGGACTCCTTGTTTCCACAAGGCCCCACAGTGTCACAACGTTCTTGCAGATTCCTGGAGGCCCCATCGTGTCACAGTGGGCCCTTGGTTACACAGGATCCTGCGATGTCACAATGTCCCCTTGGTTCCATGAGGCCCCGCAGTGTCAGAACAGCCCCTTGGTTCAACTGGGCCCGGAGTCCCCCAATGATCCCCTTGGTTTTCCAGTGTCAAAATGGTGAAACCACTTGGTTAGACAAGGCTATGCAGTGTCACAATGGTCTCTGTGGTTCCATGAGGACCCAGAGTGTCACGGCACACTCCCTGGGTCCATTTGGCCCCAGAGCACCACAGTGGACCCCTGGTTCTATGGGGCTGCACAGTGTCACCATGGTCCTCTTAGTTCCACAAGGCCCTGCAGTGTCACAATGGCCCCAGAGTGTCCCAATCATCACAGAATGACAGAATCAAATAGGCTGGAAAAGACCTTTGGGATCATTCAATCCAACCAATGCCCTAATACTGCCTTGTCACCCAGACCATGCCACTAAGTGCCAATGGAGAGGGACAGTGACTCTGCCACCTCCCCCATGGCCAGCCCATTCCAATGCCCAGTCACCCTTTCTATGAAAAACTTCTTCTTATTGTCCAGCCTGAACCTCCCCTGGTGCAGCTTAAGGCTGTGTCTTCTTGTCCTGCCCTCCAGCAGATCCACACTCACACCCAGCTTGGTGCCATCTGCAAGTTGTGAATGCTGGACTCGATCCCCTCACCCAGATCATCAGTGAAGATATTAAACAGGACTGGGCCCAACACTGATCCCTGAGGGACAGCACCTGTGCCTGGACACCAGCTGGGTGCAGCACCATCCCCACCACTCTCTGGGCCCAGCCTCCAGCCAGCTCTTAAATCTCCCAGCGAGGAGGGAACCTGCCCAAGCCATGGGCTGCAGCTTTTCCAGGGAATGCTGTCAGAGACAGTGTCAAAGGCTTTGCTGAATTTTAGGCACACAACATCCACAGCATTTCCTGCATCCACAGATGGGTTACCTTGTCATAAAAGGAGACCAGGTTGGTCAAGCAGGACCTGCCACCCCTAAATCCATGCTGGCTGGCTCTGATCCCTGGGCCATCCTGTGGGTGCCCTGGGATGGCACTCAAGGTGATCTATTCCGTAACCTTGCTGGGCACCCAGGTCAGGCTGACAGGCCTGGAGTTCCTCAGCTCCTCCTTCCAGCCCTTCTTTGGAATGCGCTCACACTGGCACCTCCAGTCCTCTGGGCCCTCCCCACTGAGCCAGGACTGATGGTAAATGATGGAGAGCAGCTTGGGGAGCTCATCCACCAGCTCCCTCATCCCCCTGGGATGGATCCCATCTGATCCCATACACCTGTGAGCATCTGAGTATCTCAGCAGGTCACCAACTGCTCCCTCCTAGATTCCAGGGGCTGTTCTGCTCCCTGTGCCCATCTGCCAGCTCAGAAGAACACTTGTCCTGAGGACAACCTGTCCTAATATTGAAAAGTGAGGCAAATAAGGTGTTAAGTAGTTCAGCCTTTTCCTTATCTTTAGTTTCTATATTCTCCAGTGCATCCAATAAAGAGTAGAGGTTCTCCTTATCCCATTGTTTGCTATTATATTATTTATAGAAATATTTTCTATTATTTTTAACGGAAGCGTCCTGGGTAATCTCTAATACAGCTTTCACATCTCAGCTTTTCTTTCAGCATGACCTAATAACATCCTTAAACACTTCCTAAGTGTCCTGACCTTCTGTCTAAAGGTGATGCTCCATCTTTTTTCCCTTGACTTCCCACAAAAGCTCCATGGGCAGCCAGGCCAGTCATTTTCCTTTTTAGCTCATCTTTTGCCACACTGGGACAGGCTGCTCCTTCCCCCTTAAGATTCCTTTCTTGAAATGTCTCCATCCTTCCTGGACCCCTTGGTTTTTAAGGGCTGTTTCCCTTCAAAAAATCAGTACCTGATTTGGTACTCCCCAAATCAGCATCCTAAATAGGCCAAAGTCTGCCCTTCCTAATTCCAGGGTAGAAGTTTTGTTGCTGCCCTTCCTTCTTTCACAGAATATTGAAAACTTGATTTTTTCATGGTGACTCTGTTCCAGGTAGCCTCTGAGCCCCACATCTGCCACCAGCCCTTCTCTGTTTGTGAAAAGCAGGAGATAGAGCTTTCCTTGGCAGTGGGAATGTTACCAAAAATTCAGTAAAACAGAAAACTCCTTAACCCCGATGCAGCATTAAGAAACAGCATTCTTTATTCAGCTGGATGCACGGGGGAGAGCTCCTCCCAAAGCCCTGAAGGCTGAGTGCAGGAAACTTTCTGTTTACATTCTGTATATTGCACACATATTCATTGATTTTCCCAGACTAAACATAAATATGATAATCATTTCCCCAGAATCATTAACATATTTTGTGGAGAGCCTGGTTCAAGCATGGCTTAAAGAAAGAGGCCATGAAGGCATACAGTTGAGGGAAAAGTAAAAGGTATTTGTAAAGCATTTCCCAGGCTTGATTCTATAAATAATAAGGCTCTCTCAAGCACCACTTTATAAACAATAGGATTCTCAGACAGTCTTCTCATAACAGTCCTTGGCTGCTCTGGGAACAGCTGTGAAGGTTTTGGGAACTTTTCATATCACAGTGAGAACGCTGTCCTGTTCTCAATAAACAAATCATAGGTATTGTAAAACAACAGGAGGGGTTAGAGTTTTCTCTGTTAACCTATTGTGAGCTTGGATTTTGCAATATGCATGAAGTTAATTAACACTGTTATATAAAGTGGCTGATTTAATCAATAAATCAAAGTCAATGCTGATCAACGACAAGGTGGGTTGGCTTCCTTCACCTTCAGCAATATTTCCCCTCCCCTTTACCCATGTGTTCTTCTGTCCTGGGGTCTCTCTGGTGGTCCCTGAAGGTTGTGGACCCCAATATTCCAGTGGGCCTAGCTGAGCTGGCAGGACACTGAGGTTGCTGAACTTCCAGTTCCTCTTCTCCCACAATGGGCATTGTGTGGTTTCCATAGGCCTGGGGTATTGGAGAACAAGCTCCAGTTGTGAGTTCACCTGGTGTAGATAATTGATCATCTGGAAACATGAGGTCACAGAGTGGGCTCTGACATCAGAGAGTGGAGCATAGGAGGTCATGGAGAAGCTACAGCATCATAGATTGCATTTATGACATCACAGAGAAAGCTGTGACAGCACAGGGCAGCAGTCTGACATCACAGAGCAGATGATGACATCACAGAGTTGGCTGTAACATCAGAGACCAGTTGTGTGACATTAGACAATGGGCTGTGCCATCATAGAGCAGGCTGTGACATCACAGAGGGCTGTGTGACATCCCAGCAGGGCTGTGTCAGGTCACTGGGTTGGTCACTCCGCCCCAGCTCCCCCTCACAGTTTCTCCCAACAAGTCCAATGCTGTTCATGCCCAGCAGGGTCCCTGTCCCCCAGGATCCCCCCGACCCACCTGGGGCCACAGCCTCCACCAAAGGATGTTCCACAGGATCCACCCCAGAGCCTGACATGGGGACAAGAGGCCAGGGCTGTGTGACCGGGACATCAAGGACATGGATTATCCAGGTCACTGTGGCCTGGTTTGGGTTGCCCGTGGCAGGAATGATGTCTGGCAGCTGGAGCAGGGTCTGGGAAGGGCCTTCAAGGTGGGGCTGGAGCCCTTGGGCTGTGAGCAGAGGCTGAGGGAGCTGGACTGGTCCAGCCTGGAGCAGGGAAGGCTGAGGGGCTCCTCATGCCAGCCTGGCAGTGCCAGCGAGGAGGGGATGGAGAACACAGAGCCAGGCTCTTCACCGGGGGGCCTGGTGGGAGACAAAAGCCAATGGGTGGAAGGGGAAAGAGGGGAGATCAGCCAGGACAGGAGGAGATGAAATGAGTCAGGCTGGTTTCAGCATTTCGTCAACACCAAGAGCAGCCTGACCTCCCTTCTCCATCCACCACTGACAGCTTTGCAAATCAGGAATTGTTGAAGCTGTTTTGCCCCACTCCAAAATTATCATCTTGATACAAGAACTTAATTGTGTTTATATCTATCACAGAACCACATTTGTCTGAAATTACTTTTAGTATGGAAATCACTTGTGGATGGTGGACACATCAGGTGCTACTGGGATGTTGCAAATAGCTCAGGGAAGAGCGTGATTGTTATTAAATTGTGTCCTGTTCAACTATGGTCTGTTGGCCATGAAGAGAAACTTTCTGTGTCTCTGAGTCCCACCAGTTCCTGACCCCCAAAGGACACAAACCTGATGAGCTGTGGCTCCAACCCCAGTGGTGGCACTTCCACCTCCCTCCATAGCCAGAGCAGAGCTCCCTTGTCCCAGAAAGTCCCTGGCAATGAAGGGATGAAGGAAACAGGACAGGCTGGGGGATCAGGGGCAGGGCACAGCCAGGGATTTGGGGTGGTTTTGAGCCCAGGGCAGGACGTGACCCTTGGCCTTGGTGAACCTCATCCCATTGTCCTGGGCCCATGGCTCCAGGCTGTCCAGATCTATCTGCAGAGTTTCTTGCCCTCCAGCACAGCCACACTCCCACCCAGCTTGGGATCCCCTGGGAACTGACTGAGGGTGCCCTCGGTGGCCTCGTCCAGATCAGCAATAAAGAGATTTCACTGACCTGGCCCCAGTCCTGAGCCCTGGGGACACCCCTGGATGTGACTCCATTCCTCAGCTGCTCTGAGTGCCAGGGCTTGGATGAGGGAAATGGTGGGGAGGGGGTAGGGACAAAGTGTGCTTCATTGTCAGCCATGAAGGGTCTGGATTTTCATATCTGTTCAGACTGCATGAGGAGGGGCTGGGAATCAATATCAACTGGGGATTGCTGATAGCAATCTATAAACAGGAAAAGAAAACTAAACAGGACAAAACACTTCTCTTTTTATTGTTTTCAATGTAGTAGATTCAGTTTGAGTACACTTCTGAATTCTCTCTAATTAACCACAGAAGAACTGAAGATTTGAATTATTCCCATGGGCTTGTCTTGTTTGGGTGTTTTGAACAAATATTTATGAGCTTTTCTCACTGAATTCTTGAACTGAAGAGATCAAGAAAGAATAGACCTCTGGAAAAGTAAAATTCATCAGCAACCTCCAAAGTGCTGAGGATCCATCCTGATCAGATCAGGAATGAACAGAAATGGGCACAGCTTTGTGGCTGCCTCAGCTTTGGGATGGGCCCTGGGCCTGGAGCACGAGCAGCTCTTGAGGGCCCCAAGGCTGGGGCTCTTGTGCTGCCCTGGGCAGATCGGATGGCAGCAGGGGCTGCAGAGCTCTCAGCACCTCAGCCCGAGGGGAGCAGGGCAGCCAGGGAGCCTCCTTTGGCCTTGGCCAAGCACCTTCCCCCACGGCTGGGGCTCAGTCCTGTGGCAGCTGCAGCTGCTGCTGTGCCCTTGCCAGGGGCTGAGGCCGTGGGGCAGTGCCCAGAGTAGCCTGGCCTGAGCAGAGCTGTGGGGCCAGAGCCTGCTGGGCTGGAGAGAGGCCCTTGGTGCTGCCCAGAGCTCAGGGCAGCTCGCAGAGCTTGCAGGGAGCTGGGCTGGGCTCAGAGAGCCTGGCCCAGAAAACATCAGTGTCCATCTCAGCCTGGCTGAGCGTACAGGGGCCAACAAGAGCAGCTCAGGGTCTGCAAGTTCTCTGGGTGGGAGCTGAGCTTGTGAACCCCTGAGCCCTCCCAAGTGCTGGGACTGCACCTCCAGCTCCAGAGGAGATGGGACAGATGGGAGCAGAGACAAATCATTCCTGCTGCATTCTTTCTTGTGTTTGCTTGTGCAGGTGACCTGGATCCATATCTAGACAAGGTGTTTTGTGTTAGATAACACTGGTAGAGGGATAAGAATAATATTATGTAGCTAAAAATAATATTTCATGCATAATACACAATGAGGGAAAAAAACATATATTATTAGAAAAGCATCTGAGGTTTTCAGAGGAGGAGAGGATCATTGATGTTCCAGTGGTCAAACCTGTTCAAATACTTTCCTCAGGGCATCCTTGAGTTTAGAGGTGACCACCAGAGGCCAAGGCCAGCCAGAGCTCTCTGTCCTAGCAGCTTTTGTCAGGGAGAACCCTTCCATATTGGGTATTTTCAGGAGGAGTATCAATTTTTGCCATGGGCACCTGGACAGAGGGATGGTTCTTTTCCATAGGAAGGAAAGCACAGAGCCCCAGTTCTCCAGGGGCTGATGAGAGGCAGCCCTCAACATTCCAAGGTAAGCTGGACCTGTCCAGTGGCCCCTGGGAGGCCAAACCAGCCAGACCTGTTCCATCTCCCCTTGGTTCCAGGAGGCCCTGCAGTGTCACAATGTTCTCCTTGCTTCTGCAGTGTCACAATGGCCCCGTGCTTCCACGAGTCCCTGCAGGGTCACAGTGGCCCTTTGGTTCCATGGGGCCCCACAGTGTCACAAGGGTCTCCCTGATTCCATGGGGCCTTGCAATGCCACAGTGCTCTCCATGGATCCATGGTGCCCTGCAGGATCACAACAGCCCTTTGCTTCCACGAGGCCCTGAAATGCAGCAATGGCCTCTTGGTTCCACAAAGCTCTGCTGCTTCGCACTGGGCCCTTGGGACCATGGGGCCAAACAGAGCAACAGTGATGGCCTTGGTGCCACGAGACCCCACAGTGTCACAGTAGCCTCTTGAATTCACCAGGCCCCACAGTGTCACAATGGTCTCCATGGTTCCACAGGTTCCCTACAGTGTCACCACAGGAAGGAAACCACAGAGCCCCAGTATTTCAAGGTCTGTTCAACTGCAGTCACCAGAGGCCTATGACAGGCAGACCTGTCTCTCCTGGCAGGTTTATCTGGGAGCAACTCTTGGATATTTGAAATTTTATATGTGGAATCCCAATTTCAGTCATTTTTCCCTGGAGGAGAAGTTCTTTTCCACAGAAAGGAATGCACAGAGCCCTTGTGTTGGAAGGCAGGTGAGAGCTGGCCCTCAGGAGGACAAGGGCTGCCAGACTCATTGGTAACGGCAGCTTTTCTCTGGCAGCAATCCCCGGATATTGGGAATTTTGGAGAGGGAATCCTGTTTTGGCTGTAGATGCTTGAATGAGAAGGGCAGTTCTTTTCCATTTGAAAGTCAGCTCAGACCCCAGGGTTTCAGGGGTACATGAGAAGAGACCCTCGACATGCCAAGGGCAATTGGAGCAGTCAGGCCAAGCCAACCAGACCTGTTCCCTGCTCCTTTGGATTCATGGGGTCCTGCAGTGTCACAGTGGTGGTATCATATTGGATCCTTGGTTCCATGAGGCTCAGATGTGTCACACTGGCCTCTGGTTTCCTTGGGGCTCCACAGTGTCACAATGATCCCTTGCTTCCATGAGGCCTGGCAGCGTCACAGGGGTCTCCTTGGTGCTGCAGTGTCACAATGGAGCCTTGGTTCCATGGGGACTCACAATGTCAGAAGGGTCTCCTTGGTTCCACGAGGCCCTGCAGAGCCCCTTGATCCAACGAGGCCTCCAAGTGTCATCGTGGCCTCCACGATTCCACGAGGCCCCACAATGTCCCAATGGACCTTTGGTTCCATGGGGTCCTGCACTGTTCCATGAATCCTTAGTTCCATGGGGCCCTGTAGTGTCACAATGGCCTCCTTGGTTCCATGGTGCCACACAGTGTGACAACTGCCCTTGGCCTGCTAAGCCTCCAGAGTGTCACAATGGTTCCTTGCTTCCTTGAGGCCTTGCAGTGTCACAATGGTCTCCATGATCTCATAAGGCCTTGCAGTGTCACAACAGACCATTGGTTTCATGGAGCCCCACAGTGTCACTGTGGTCCCCTTGGCTCCCCAAGGCTCTGAAGTGCCACAATGGCCCTTTGGTTCCACAAGGCCTCCAAGTGTAAAAATGGCCTCCATGGTTTCATGAGGCCCTGCTGTGTCACAATGGACCTTCGGTTCCATGATGCCCCAGAGCGTCACAATGGTATCCTTGGTCCCAGAGTGTCAGCATGGACCCTTCATCCCATGGACACCCATAGTGTTCACTGCAGTCCCCTTGATTCCACCTGGCCCTGCCATGCTCTAATGGCCCCTTGGTTCCAGTGGGTCCCAAAGTGTTAGAACAGTCTCCATTGTTCCACGAGGCCCCAAAATGTCACTGTGCTCCCCTTGGTTCCACAGGGCCCCACAGTAGAACAATGGACTCTTGGTTCCATGAGGCTCCTCAGTCCCAATGGTCTCCTTGGATCTGCAGTGTCACAGTGGCCCCTTGGCTCTGTGTGGCCACGCTGTGTCACAATGGCTCATGGTTCCATGAGGCCACACAGTTTAACAAGGGACCCTTGGCTCCATCAGGCCTTGCTGTGTCACAATGGCCCCTTGGTTCCAAGAGGTTTCTCAGGGTCACAATGGTCTCCTTGGATCCACACTATCACAATGGACCATTGGTTCAATGTGGCCCCCAGGTGCCAAAATGGATTTTGGTTCAATGGAGTTCTGCTGTGTCTCAATGGACCCTTTGTTCCATGAGTTTGCACAGTGTCACAGTTGACTCCTTGGTTCTGTGAGGAACCTCGGTGACCAAATCTGAAATATCAGAATAAGGCGCCTCCACACTAATTTGCTCATTCAGAGGGTGTCATTTATTAAGGTCTGAGCTCTAGTGAGGAATAACTCCTAGCCTTATGTGGACTTCTATGGAATTCTAGCAGTGTGTTACTTATATACAGTCCTTAAATGTGAATTACAATTTACCCATTTCCATAAAACCTGCCCCAAGTTCCCAGATTCACTCCTTGTTTTCTCTATCCCTGCGCACTTCAGCCAGATGTCCTCTTCTCTTCCAATCATCCTTGCTGTGAAAGCAGCCCCTGCATGCCTTGTTCCTGTGCTGAAACTTCACAGGCAGGGTAAAAATGGAATGAACCTTTTTGGTATCAGCCCCGGGTTTTGTGTGGGCAGGCAGAGGCAGGCAGGAGGCAGAGCTGTCAGCAAAGGAAGGGCCCAGCCAGGTGGGGCAGCCGGGGGATGCCGACAGCCTGCAGGGACAGAGGCGCAGGGCAGGGACACCGTGGGACAGCCTGGGCTGCACAGGGCACAGGGATGGGCAGCAGCTGCAAGACAGCCCTGCCAGAGCCAACTTGGGCAGCACTTTGGCCATGGCTGCTGGGCCTGGGCCTGAGGCAGGAGCAGGAGACAAGTGACCCTTGCAGGGCTGGGGCCTCATTGCCTCCTTGTCCCTGCTCAGCAGCCTGGCAGGGGCCGCCCCATGCTCCTGCCCTTGCCATTGCACAGCCCCACTGCCAGTGCCCATCCCGGGAAGAGCCCTGAGCAAGGAGGGAGGGACAGGATCTGCCTGGCCAGGGGCTGGGGCTCAGGCCTTGGCCCTTTGCATTCCTGAAACACATCCAGCTTTTCTAAGCACCAGAGATACCTTTGCCTTGTTTGTCCCCAGTTGTCACCACTGCCTCCAGTGTTCTGCACTAACTGGAACCTGGGGACACTTTCCCAGTCATGTTCCTCAGTGGGAGCCATTAAAATTTCAAGAAACTTCAGAGTTTCAATTTATTTTTGAGTTGTTGAGAAGTTTTTTGAAGACACTCTCAGGGACTTAGTCTGATGTAAACAATACAAAAACTCTGAGAGAGTCATTAAAGTTTTCCAAGTCCTGTTATGGAAAAAGATTTCAAGGACCTTGTAAAAAAATACACATTCTTATTTTAAAAGAAGTATTTTATTTTATTTCGCTTTAGAGCAGAGGTGATTGCAGCATTCTGTGATTGATATTGACCCAGGGTCTCTCCTCAGCAGCTCTGGCCTGAGGAGACAGATGGTTCTTTTGAACCAGAAGCTGTGCCTGGAGCTCTGACCCAGTGTGGACAACTTTGCTTCACATTGCCCAGCCCCATCCTGTCTGTTCTCACTGCCCTGGGCCCTGCTGTGCTTGCAGAGCTGGCTGCACCCAGCCTAAGAGGGGTTTTCCCTATTTGGGGTTTTTTGCAGCAATCTCAAACTGCTGAGTTTCCCCAGTGCAAACAGACACACTGCTCAGGTGTGTGCCAGCCCCAGGTGCCACCAAAGGCACTGCAGAGCTGCCCTGGGCCAGCTGTGAGGGTGGATCATCAGTCCAAGCTGCACTGGGCCACTGCAAGGGGCTGTGGCCATGGGCACTGCACTGACCCCAGTGCTGGGTTTGGCTGCCACGGCCATCGAGAGAAATGAAACTGTCCTTGGAAACACTGGGGAGGACTGGGACATACTGGGGAACACTGGGAACGCTGTGAGAGACACTGGGACATACTGGGAGTGACACTGGGGAGGACTGGGACAAGCTCCGAGTGATACTGGGGGATACAGGTGCAGTCTGGGGACACTGGAGCCATTGTGGAGAAGACTGGGCACAATGGGGCATCCTGTGGATGACATTGGGATGAACTGGGAGGGACTGGGAATGGAGTCAGGTGTATTGGGAGGGACTGGGCTGTACTGGGAGGGATAGGAGGGGCATTGGGGTTGTACTGGGTTCTACTTGGGATCAATTGGTCTGTACTGGGGTTGTACTGGTCTGTACTGGGGATGAACTGGGCTGTACTGGGAAGGACTGGATAAGTTGAATGGGCTTTTCCCGCCTCTGCTGCACCCCATTTGCTGAGGCTTCTGCCCATCACCACCCAAAGCCAATCAGCGCTTGGTATAGGACGTGATATTGGCACCACCTTTTTTCGCCTACAACTCCCCGTCATGCCCCGCAGCCCAATTGAGCCCCATTGGAGCTGGGACTACAACGCCCGTCATGCCCCGTGCTCCACAGAATTCCCGGGATCCGCCCACATCTTTCCCATAATTTTCCCCCAGACCCTCCAGGATCCCTCCGTGCTCCCTCAGCGCCCATTCGGGACCCCGCAAAGTGTCCCCGGACCCCCTGTGTGCTCCGAACCCCGCAGATGCCCAGTACAGCCACTTCTGGGAATTCATTTCCTGTCATCCCCGCAGCTCCATGGCCCCTCAGAACACAGTCCCGCGCCTAAAACTGCTGCCATGTCCCGCACCCTAAAGAGCCCGGTTAGAGCTCCCCGAGCTCCCGGCAAGCGCTCCCAAACAGTTTAAGTTTCCCCAAAGACCTCAAGTCACGGCTCGGATGCAAAAGTGTCCCCCAAGAGCCTTCCTGGACCCCAAACATCGTGTTCGAGCCACTTCCGGGACTACAGTTCCCATCATGCTCTGCGCCCCACCGAGAGCCAGAGCAGCTGCGCCCAGAATTCCCATGATGCTCCGCAGCCTCTTTAAACCGTTTGATAGCCGCGCCTAAAACTCCCGTCACCTCCTGCACCCTAGAGAGCCCCGTTCGAGTCCCCCAAGGGCCCACTCGGACCCTGAAGGGCCCCAAATTCCCCTCCCTGATGTCCAAGGGCTCCCCTGGACCCCCAAATTTTGCCCCGGACCCCGACTGTCCCTCAGAATCCCTGAGTGCCCCTCCAAGTTCCCACCTGGCTCCCCCAAGTGTCCTCCAGACCCTCAAGTTCTCTCTGAATTCTCTCCCCAGACCCAAAACTGCCCCAAATGTGCCCCAGAAATGTTTTAAGGGACCCCAAAGTGGCCTCTGTGAGACGCAAACTGTATTTCGTGTCAGGTACAAACAGGCAATATGTGCATTTGCGAATGCAAAATGTGTGGACCCCGACAATGGGAGAGCTGTGAATTCTAATAATAACTGAGGAAAATAGAGCATGGAAAAAGCCTTTGAACCTATCTTTTGTTTTCAATTAACCCTGGTTGATTTAGGAGCATTGGAATTAAGGTGTTAAGGATGTTGTTTTTTGCCTGCATTTAATCCATAAAAAGCTTTGCAATAATAAACTTTTGAAGTGTAATTTTAGAATATTACTTGTATCCTTGAAACTATAGCTTTGGAATACATATAAAGGAAATATGCTTATCTCACGGCTTATTGAAGCAGAGAAAAACAGCTTGAGAAAGGAAGATGAACATCACCTCAAGAATTTATGGCTTAGACCAAAGGTAAGCAAGACATCACTGTTATTAAATTTATAGTCTCAGCAATTAAAAGGTGGACACACATCTGGGGAGCTGGACCCCAGCAGATGGGATTCGTCTTTCTTCTTTTGGAAACTGGACCACCACCATCTGGGGATACTCCTTTGAGAATACATCCTGAGAAATTAAAGTCACAATTTTGATATAATAATTTGGAATAAAAATTGCTGATGAGTAAAAAAAATTGGAAATAGAAACTGCTGAAAAACCTGATGAGTACCCCTATAAATACCTGTAAGCCTCAACTATCAGTGTGCAGTTGGAGGGAAAACTTCCCCCATTGTACCCAGTGCTGTATTGCTCATACTTTACCATATTAAATAATAAATTGATTGCTGCTTGAATATTGGCCTAGTCAAGCTTCTTATTTATAACACTGTTAGCTGTGCTCTTGTATGGGCTGGCCATGGCACTTGGTAATTCATATGCTGTAATGCTGTGAACTGAATTTACACCTTAAATGAAATAAACAGGGCCAGGAGACTTCTTCTCCTTTTTAATGCCTTTATATAAGTGATCAGCTCAGGATTGGGCAGCTCGGACGGGGCTGCAGCTTCCCGTCGTCTCTCCCAGGGCGACTCCAAGGAGGAGGATATGCGCAGCTTTGTCCATTAGGGGCAGAGCTGGGGAATCAGGTCCTCGTGGGAGCCTTTTAGGGCGTGGTGATCCCTTTCGATGTTACTTTTGCTGGCTGTCTTAGCCAGCCCTCGGCGCCAGGGACGACTCCCGTGCTCAGGGCGAGAGGGACTCCGAAGGTGTTCAGCATCTCTGCAGGCCCAGCACTCCGCTCCTCTCGTCCAGACATCGCTCCAATCTCTCAACTCTTAGGCGGCTCATAGAGTCCCTTCTACCCGCTTCTCTGGTTAAACCTCTCTTGGTCTATTCCCTACCAATTTTGGTTTCTCCTAGGGGAGTGCTCTGCAGAGGATTAACCTGGAGTCTTTAGAATTAACTTGAGGAACTTAACCATAATTACTTATTCACAGTCTTAAACTTTTTACCAACATAGTTTACACAGAATCATCTTGAAACATTTTAAGCAATGTTAGAGCTCTGATACCAATTATTTTCCCATACAGTTCAGTCTTTTTGATTCTTCCTTCTTAGAGTCAACTTTAAATCACAGTATATTCAGATGAATTAACTTGTGATGTGGATGAATCCTTATCCAGTGCCCGGGGGTGAGAGTGGTGTGGACTCTGGCCCAATGCCAGAAGGAAAAACTGGGAGTCTGGCCCAATGCCAAAGGGAGAATGGGGTGGAGTCCGGTCCAAGGCCAGAGGGAGAATGGGGTGGAGTCCGGTCCAATGCCAGAAGGAGAATGGGGTGGAGTCCAGTCCAATGCCAGAATGCCAGAGGGAAAAAAACTGATGTTGAATCCTGCTCCAATGCCAGGGGGTGAGAGTGATGTGAGTCCAACCTTTTTCTTTTGGTCTGCACAGTCGAATTAGTAATGAAGAGTACCTGAAACAGACTTTCAAACATAAGCATTAATGGTCTGCTATTTTATGATTCTGTCAAAACTCAGTTTCTCTGTTTAATGTTATTGGTTAACTTCTCCAGAGCTTGAATGTTTCTCTTATCAACTTCTGCACACTCTGAATTTTGCAGGGATGCGCTGGGGCGTATTTGGCCCTAATGTCCGGCTAGCAATGCGGGAGGGAGGTGGCCGACACCCCCGGCACATGTATTGCCAGCCCCCCTCGGCGTCTCGGCCTTGGGCTGGGCTGGATGCACGGTGTGGATGGAAAGCGCTGAAGGACGAAGGAAAGAGGCGTTCACTAGCTGGGGGCTAACTCCGATTTATTGAAGGGTCGGATGACACAGACACGGGACGAGAGTGCCAACCAGCAAATGGCCTCGAACGGGGGGGGAAGCAAGTTTTTAAAGGGTAGGGGGTGGAGAGAGGCGGGAAGCCCAACTAGCCAACCAGGGAGAGGTACACACATAACTGACATAAAGAACTAACCAATTAATACAACATAAAGGAGGGGCCCCGGGACCACAGCCAACCACAGCCCCCAGAGAGACGAAGCTTCCAGAAAGCTGGGAGGAGTGGGGGGTGATTGACTGGGCCCAGGGAGGAGGAAAAACTTACATATAAGTTGTGCAGGGGAGGGGTAATTATATAACAAAGGGAGATTGGCAGTTGAGGGAGAAGGGGGTAACCAGGGAAACCAACTGTCAGGAGAGGCAGTGGCGGGAAAATCAGGAAAGGGAGGAACCATTTGTACATATGCAGGGGGGGAAATACATAAAATGGGGGAGTAACTGGGGAAATTAAATAACACAACACAACACAGGGAGTTGTATTTTGGTTAGCTAACTTAACTCCCAGAGTGCTTTTATTCTCTTATTTTTCTGTGTATTTAATTCACTGGTTTTCTGTTCTGTTTTCAAGATCTTATTTATTTATCTCTTTCTTCTGTTTCTTACTTTCACTTACAGCTTAAATACTACTTTTCTTTCAACTCCTTACACATAAATTTTTTATTTTTTTTTCTTACACCATTCTTCTACACAATACTCTCCCCTCTAAGGAAATGTGGTAAAACTTGTAATGCACAATCTACATTACCTCTATTCTAATTTGTCTATATTCACTGTCTTTTATTTCTCATTCACTATCACCCATTCCTTCACACCCTCAAGACACAAACTGGATCATTATTGCTAGAAAATCACGGGTCCCTGTAGCCCCCCCTCACCTTGGGATTGGCCCACAGGTTTCAGTATCTCTCGGCCTCTTGGAAGGGCCCTGACTCTGGTTGCCTCTGGTGCACATTCACCTGTGAGGCTGTCTGCGTATCACTCACACTCTTACAGCTACGGCCCCCTCACACATCTGGGGAGCACTAGTCTGGTTTGCAGGTCACACACACACACTTCAGCCACAGCCCCCACCTGCTCGGGGGACACAAGCCTGATTTGCAGGTCACACACACACTTCTACTGCCTCCCATCCCACCTGCCCGGGAAGTTGAGGCTGACTTTGTGACTCTCTCTCACACACACAACAAGACAACAATAAGGTACCTTTTATTTTCACATTACTTATTACACATTTAGTGTTACTGGCCAGTTTTGGTGCTATTGGATATCCTTTCTACCTAGCTGTTTTTGTCTAACTTCAGATGTTTTTTCACTATACTGTACTTTTTAGTACTTTGTTGAGACAGGACTTACCTGCTCCTGTATCTACTCAAAAATTCTAATTCTTCATTTAGGGGTCCCACCTCAAAGTTTACCAAGGGCTCTTCTAGATGTTGCATCGGGTCCCCTAAAGGGTAAAGCCCCTGACCCTCTAATCGTCATCTTTAAGGATCTTCCCTAAATTATCTTGTTCCCTCGCTACTGCCGCATTGAGACTGAGCTTTCTATAAAACCTCCTGATGTGTCCTGCCTCTCCACATTAATAGCAATGTTGTTCTCTCAAAGGGACTTGAGGTCTCTCCACCCCTCTTGTACCTGACAGTACTGGCCTATCCTTGTCTCCTCCTGGTGGTGGACCTGCCCACCCCACACTTTCTCTAGCTACAGCAACCATGATCTTAGCCTTGGCCTTTGCTTTTTTTTCGTCCCTCCTTAAATGCACCTTCAATGCTTCTCTCAATAACTCATTGATATCCTTCTCTTGCCAATCTTCAATCTTTTCCAGTTTTCTCTGTACATCTGGCCAAGATTGGGTAACAAATTGGACTTTTAGTAGCGCATGTCCTTCTGGGGTGTTTGGGTCTATTCTAGAGTACAACTCGAAGTTCTGCTTTAGGCGATTAAGACAGGCCGCAGGAGCTTCATCCTTCTCTTGCGCACTCTCAAATGACAATTGAGTGTTAGTGCCTTTGGGAACTGACTCTTTGATCCCCCGTGTTATCAAAGACCTGTATACCATCATGGCCTTCCTCCCCTCTTCCTGGTTAGGGTTCCAGCTGGGAACCGTTAGTGGCAATTTCTGTTCACCTGATGGCACCTGGGGTCCTGGATGGTTCTCTTCCTCCTAAATTCTTATGCCAGCCGCCCTAATCATCTGGACCTCTTCTGGGGAAAATAATATACTCAGGATGGAAATCATCTCCCCTCAAGTGTAGATATTTGGACCTAAAACTTGATCCACTTGATTGGCTATGCCCATTGGGTCCTCAACTAGATGCCCCAACTCTTTCTTGAATCCTCTCACCTCAGAAGCAGTTAGGGGAGCATTCACAAAGCCAACCCCTCCCGCTACTCCTCCCATAGGAACTTCTCTGAGGGGAAAGAGTCACTCTGCCTTAGAGGTCTTGGATCTGGTGCTACAGTACAGCCCATCTTCAGATGCCAAACTAGTTTGAGGGATATCTGGGTTACCCTGAACTTTCTGCACATCAGCAGGTGTATTTGCTGATAGCTGTTTACTGGGCAAGGAGATGTTTGTGTCCCAACTAGGAGGAGGTAAAGGGACAGCAGTAGGAGGGGAGAAGAGCCTGAGTGGATATTAAGTGGAGCTGGAGAAGGGGTGGAGAATGCAGCAGGTGGAGTAGGTACTTGTGGTGATGCAGAAGGAACCGGAGGAGCTGAAGGTGGTGAGGGAGTCGTTACTGGAGGAGATACTGGGTTTATCACAGGGGAAGCTGAAGAGGTAGAAGGAGGAATTTGAGCAGGTGGTAATGAGATGGCAGTCGGGGGAAGAACCGGACCTGCCATCTGAGGTGCTTGAAGAAGAGGACTATAAGGTGGAGGGGCAGAAGGAAGCAAATAATCCAGGGGGTCCCATCTTTTACTAGTCCTATCATCCCCTCCTTCATTCCCCTCCTTCTTCTTTTGTACCTTACAAATTCGCACCCCTTCATCCCCACTAGCGTTCTTTAACCAGCAAGATACATACAGTAATTACTCAGGATCAGTATCTCCTCAAGCTGTCAGATAATGATTTTGTTGTTGGCACATTCACTTATCCTTTGTCCCACACCAAGGCCATCCTCCTTGCACCTCTAATTCTGGCCAGACTTCTACACAATAGTGAATCATTTTCACTTTATCTAATCGCTCTGTGGCCTCTATAGAATCCCATTTCTCTAACAGTTCTCCTAAGGGACTATTGGGAGGTATATTCCTCAGTCTCTTGCCGGTCTTTTTACTATTACACCCTCCCATTTTTCAGATGTCAACAGTAAAAAATCCCAAAGGTGCCTCTACTGACAGGTAATTTCAAAAAAAACCTCTTGTTTGAGGAGCTTTAGCCTCCTCCACCGAACTTCAGATTTTTGCCTGATGCTCAGGACTTTATACTGAAACAACTGCCCGATCTTTTGATTGCCCAACTTTCCCAACGTCAGAACTTACATCTATCAGGACTTGAACACACAAGACCTCGGCCTAAGAATCCAGGTCGTGCCTGACTCCCTCAGTCAGGAAAAACAACTGCCTGATTTTTAGTTTGCCTAACCTGCCAATTTTAGGCTTCCTCGTATCAGGAGTTAAAAACAAACCGCAGCCTCCTTTGCTTAGATTTGTGCCTGACCCCTTTGTCAGGACTTACTTTGCCTGCAGGGCTTGTGAGCTTACCCGAATCCTTCTCGGGATTTACAATCTTACCCGAATCTTTCTCGGGACTTACAATCTGCCTGACTTCCCTCTGTCAGGACTTACTTTGGGTGCATGCCACTCATACAACTATTCCCTCCGCACGCCCGGAGGGGGGGCCCTCTTTCCCCCTTAGGAGACGACTCACTCACGCTAATTCCACACACTTCCCCCCCTTCCTAGCCGGCCCCTTCGCAGGGGTACGGAAACGTGGTACTGAGGGGCCACTCTCACTCCGAAGGTCCGGCTACAGACCTTCGTCTCACTCACACACACATGCGCACGTCTCCCACTCCTGCCACCAGATTTCTCACCAGTCCGGTGCTCCGGTGCTCCTCTGCGTCACTGGTCCTGAGCCAATCTCTCTGGTCCTGATAGCCAGATGTCCTGGAGGTCCAAGATGGCCAGTCCGGGTGTCCTCTTCTGGCGTGGCTATCCCAAACAAGCACCCCAGCTGAAATAAACAGGGCAAGGAGACTTTTTCTCCTTTTAATGCCTTTATTAAAAGTGATCAGCTCAGGATTGGGCAGCTCGGAGGGGTCTGCAGCTTCCCGTCATCTCTCCCAGGGCGACTAGGAGGAGGAGGATATTTGCAGCTTTGTCCACTAGGGGCAGAGCTGGAGGTTCGGTCCTCATGGGAGCCTTTAAGGGGTGGTGACCCATTCCGATGTTGAATTGGTCCCAGTCTCGCCCCCTCCAAGACCCGGCCCAGGGCCTCTCAAACACAGGGTGAGGAACAACGAAGGTTTTCAGCGTCTCTGCAGGCCCAGCGCTCCACTCCTCATGTCCAGACATCACTCTAACTTCTCAACTCTGCATTGGCTCATTGTTTTGGGGTTTTCTCCGTACATTTGGAGCAGCAGTCCCCCACAGCATGCTGGTCCTGGAGTCACTTTGCATTGCCCCCCCCCCCCCCCCCAGGTCTCTTCACTATTTTGGGGAAAAGTACAATTTAGCCTCGGGCAAGGTTCTGCTGATACAAAAGGAGCAATTAGCCACAACGACCCGTGATTACAATAACAAAACAAGCCGAACTTCAGCAGCAACAGTGATCTGGCTGATTTTTGTAACCTTTACTCACAAAAATTTAGCAGAATTTTTGTTCATAACACTGGGCCTCATGGAACCAAGGGACCATTGTGACACTGTTGGGCCCTGTGACACTAAGGGACCATTGTGATACTGTGAGGCCCCATAGAATAAGTAAAGCATTGTGACACTGTGAGGCCTCATGGAACAAGTCAGACCATTGTGACCCTGGGGAACCCCACAGAACCAAGAGGACCATTGTGATACTGTGGGGCCTCGTGAAACCAAGAGGCCTTTGTGACACTGCAGGGCCTTGTGTCATCAGGGGTCCATTGTGACACTGTGGAGCCAAAGGAGACTATTGTGGACCAAAGCTCCAGGGTGACACAGAGGGGTCTCCAGTCATCAATGGTCCATTGTGACACTGAAGGGCTTTATGAAACCTAGGGGCCATTGTGACATTGTGGGACCCCATCGAACCTAGGGACAAGTGTGACAATGCAGGTCTTCTTGTAATTGAGTGCACCATTATGACACTGCAGGGTATGAATCCAAGGCACCATTGTGACTATGGGGGATCATAAAACCAAGGGGACACAGAACAGGTCTGGCTGGTTTAACCTCCCATGGACTGCCTGACTTGTCTACCTGATCTTGGCATGTTGAGGGTCACTTCTCATCTGCCTAAACACTGGGGCTCTGTCGCCTTCTGATGCAAGGCGAGGTGACCTGGTTCTGAGGAAACGGCACGGCGACCCAAACTCTCCAGGGTCACTCGGGCCAAGAACACACACAGACACCAGTATGGTGGATGGTTCAAGACCTTTATTGTCCCGTTTCGTCGGGTTTTATACCGGGAAAGTTTTTTCCCTACGTCAGGGGGCTTTACTTTACTGTAATTGGTTAGTAAGGAGTAGAAAGTTACTAATGTTAGGGGGGACTACATTCTTGGGTGATCCCTTATCACTAGAAGTTAGGGGGAGAGGAGCTCTACTGCTTTCCGTAACATCGCGAGACTTTCCGAACGCCTGACCCTATTCTACTACATCTCCCCCCCCTTTTTCACAAATGAACGAAGTAGTCATATACATAGGTACTGAGCTGAGGCATAGGGTTGTTGACAGAGAAAGGGGTTCGGTGAACCTGGGTAGAAAATCTTGTGACTGGCAGTGTTCTCTGGTCGAATTCACAGCAGTGAATTGCCGGCCTATGAACAGGATGTTGGCCCGTTCTAGGCGGGTCTGAATGAATGAGATCAGCTTGTTCAGCAGGCATGGTCCGAAGGTGACAGCTAAAAGTAGCATTGCCAATGGACCTGTTAGGGTAGAAAGTAGGGTGGTTAGCCATGTTGATCAATTGAACCAGGACTCGAACCAACCCTGTTGGGCTTCCCTGTCTCTCTGTCTCTGAGCCGGTCTGTTTCGGAGTTCTGCCATGGAGTCTCTCACGACTCCCATGTGGTCTGCATAGAAGCAGCACTCCTCCTTCAAGGCGGCACACAGGCCCCCTTGTTGCATGAACAGGAGGTCTAGTCCTCGCCTGTTCTGCAAGACCACTTCTGAGAGTGAGGAGACTGACTTCTCTAAAAAGGAGATGGATTTCTCGATCCTCTGTGGGTCCTCGTCAATTGTTGTCTGCAGCTGTGACAGTCCTTGGTGCTGTGTCGCTACGGCTGAGACACCCGTGGCTGTTCATGCTGCTCCTGGGCCCAGCAGCATTGCGACAGCTACACCTGTTGCTATTTCCCTTTTGTGGAGCCGGCTGGGCTCCTCGAAATGGCAATACACTTCTTCATCTGCGCGGCACAGGGCCCTAGGAACAATCAGAACTTGGACACAACAGTCGTTAGAGTCATTGAGTTTGGCAAGGAACACACAGGGACTCACTCCAGATCGCTGGCAAACCCACATCCCAGATGTGGATGGGACTACCCACTTACTGTTTTTCCCGTTGGGTTTGACAACTTTGGTGCAGACGTTGCCTTTCCGCCTAGCTAGGGTTGCATTGCCAAAGCATCTGCCTCGGCCCGTGACTTGACTCAGGGTGATTCCTTTGCGGGGGGTGTCCCCTCTACATTGGTTGGGTGCATCGGCTGTGGGGTAACTGAAGGGAGTGTTTAAAGCGACTCCTTTGCAAAAGGGAGATTCGACATTGTAACAGAGCCAGCAGGATTCGGTTAGGTTAGGGTTAGATTCGTTCAGGGATAGGAAGGTAGCTTCTAACACACGAAGGATTGGATCTAAATCTGACTCGGCTAAATGGTCTACCCGAAAGGACATGTGTGTGGAGTGTGGGGAATTGGGGTCTACCTTTGGCCGTCCTGGGAACAGGTCAGTGATGCGGAGCACGAAGGATGG
The DNA here is from genome assembly GCF_035770615.1 of Melospiza melodia melodia. Taxonomy (NCBI): domain Eukaryota; kingdom Metazoa; phylum Chordata; class Aves; order Passeriformes; family Passerellidae; genus Melospiza; species Melospiza melodia. Next base: position 10,552,622 of record NW_026948600.1, read on the forward strand.
GGTGTTTGGTGTGGTGATTTCTGTGAGCACCTTGTCACTACAAAGGTGTCGCATGACCCACCTGAATGGCTGATGGGGGTAGTGGTCTGGGCTGACTTGCCCTCTGGCAACAAGCCCCAACAGCAAGATCACACAGAAACACCATTGATGCCTGGGTCTCACCCGTGCGGGTCTCTCGGGTGCTGCCTGACGGCTTGGTGGTCTGTCACTTTCGTCTGGAACCGGGATGTACGCATCACGAGGACATCCCACGAGCATGTCCTGTAAACAGAAACTTGCAACTCTCGTCAGTCTCATTCTGCTTGCTATGGAGGTCCGGCTTAATTGGCTTAAGTGGACACCACCTAATTTGCCGTCCTTTTTGACAGCTGCATACCCTCTCCCTGTGAGCGTCAACCTCCAGCCCCATCCCCATTCGCCTAGCTCGTTTCTAATTACCACCTGTGGGCCCTCCGCTCCTGTTTCTGCTCCCAGGCCTTCTGATCCTCCCTTTCTCATCTGCTCCAGTCGCTCCAGCTGCCTCTGGCCCTCCTGGTACAGCTCCTCAGTCCTCAATGCCCGCTCCTCTGCATTCTGCTCCGTCTGTTTCACAATGCCCTGCCGGGCTCTCATCAGCTCCTGCTTCCTCTGGCACTCCAGCTCCTCCTGGACCTCCATGTCCTTCTCTCGCTCTATTTCCATCATCTTGTTCAGGCGCTTCTCTTCCTCTGTCAGTTCCTCAAGGATCATCTGCTTCTCCAGGACTTGCTTGTCCCAGATCATGTCGCACTTGGCACTGAGGAACAGCGCGTTCAGTTCCCACACATCTTCCTCCTCCTCCAGCTTCATCCTTGTCGCTCGCTGCGGCAGCTTCTGCTTCCCCTGCTGCAGCTCCTCATCCACGTCTCTCCCGCGGTCCCTCTCGTCCTCCAGCTCTGCCTTTGCTTCTTCCAACATTAGGGCTGCTGCTGATGTTGACACTCCTGGTCCCTTTTTCGTGTGAAGCGTTAAAGCCACCGACTGAGTGCTTTTCCACGCCCGGGACTGCCCTCCCACTCCGTTCACTGGAGGGACTTCTTTGAATTGCCAGTGTCCGGGCCAATGTGCTTGGGGAAAAATCGTGCAGTCTGATCCCGTGTCTGCCCAGAACTGAAACCCTATGACGTAGGGATGCTGACTGCCGTAAAGGTGGCATGTCCCCCACACCATCAGGGGCTCCTTCCCTATTCTCATGGCCAAGGCCACCCAGGGATCCCACGCTGGGGCGTCCCCTGCTGTTCCCGTGACTCCGGCGCGGCTTGTGGCAGTGGGGGGTGCGAAAGCATTACTGGTGGTGTTGTGCAATTCTGGCACTGCGTTGTAGGTGGGGATGTAAAATTGACTGCTCCCTGTGGGGGCATGGGGTACGAGGGACCCCTGCCCCACTGGGGGTTGCTGTAGTTGGGCCGCTGCACATTCCAGATGGGAGGGGGCTGAACACGGCCCGGCCACCCCCTCCCTCCCCCGTTTCCCTGGAGCCTGGATCTGCATTCCTCAGCTAAATGTCCCATCTTCCCACATGCCCAGCACGGTCCCCTAAGTTCTCCTTCTCGTGGTGGAGCAGCTGCTGATAGGCACCTTGGCTGGGGACAGTTTGCTGCCACGTGGCCTGCCTGGCCACACTCAAGGCATGCCATCGCACTGGTTATTGCAGTGTGGATCGCTGCTTGGATGGGAGCAAGGTGTTCCTCCTTTGCCACGTGTCTGATCATGTCGGCTATGTTAGCCCCAGGTGGCAGTGATCTTAAAATGTCCTTGGTGGCTGAATTGCATTGCTGGCGTAGGCAGTCTGCCAGCACGGGACCCTTCGCCTCTGAGGGTAATGAGGAGGAATCTAATGCTGCCTGCAGCCTGTCCACAAACTGAGTGAAGCTCTCACTGTCACTCTGTCTTATGGTGGACCACGGGACAGGGTTAGCCACTACTTTGGAAGCAGAACGAATGGCCTCTCGGGCAGCCCGGGTGGTTGTCATAACTTCATGGGCCCTTAATCCCTCAGCCTGGGCCTGGGGGGTGATCATAGTGGGGTCTTTACCCATCAATCTCTGTATACTGGAGCCGTGTAGTGAATGATCAGGTCCCGTTATCTGGGCTAGCTCCTTTGTGCATTGATCCTCCCACTCTTGTTCAAAAACAATCATTCCTGCCCCATCGAAAATCATCCTACACGTCTGTTTGATGTCAAAGGGAAGCATGTCATGCCCCCCAAAAACCCCGTCTATGAGTGTGTTAACCATGGCAGAATTAATTCCCTTGTCTGCAATCGCTTTAACAATTGCCTGCACATCTTTCGGATTGACCGGTGAATAGGTCCTTTGGTTTCCGCCTGCCCCCCCCACACGGACAGGGAACACTAGCTTGGCTGAAGGGGTGTACTCGGCGCAGGCTATCTTTATTTTTCGCCAATCTGTAAGCGGGGTCCGGTCTTTCTCCGATGACCCCTTCACCCATGCGGGAGCGCTGTGACTGGAGACTTTATATGCTGCTGTTCTCCCTTTGTTAAGGCTAGTATCCGAACCGGAGCTCCCCAACTCCCTCTCGGACTCGTCCCGGCTCGCGTCTGAGTCGGAGTCGGATGTGGAATGGCCGAGCGCTTCCGCGCTGCTCTGCCTTTTTCTCGGGCTCCGACCCCGCCCCCACCTGCAGAGGGCGGACTGTTCCCTCCCCCTGGGGTCCCCCCGCCTCCTGCTGGGGGAGGTCCTTGCCTTATGTGGGTTTAATTTGAATAGAGCGCTCTGATTGGTCTCACCCTCCACCGCGGGGACCGCCCCCCCTCCCCGCTCTCCCGCGCATGCGATGTTAGGTGCGCTGACTCCATTTCCGCCCTTTTCCCCCTCTTCTCTTCCTCCCTGACCATGCGGTCGGTCGCCATTTTCGAGCCCATACGGCGGCGGAGAGATCGTATCGATCCGGGCGGTTTCTGACCGTCCCGCCGCTTCCCGCGCCTCCTCCGCCAGACCCCCCCAAAAACACTGTGCCCGTTGCTCTGCCTCCTGCGTCGGGTCGGCAATCGGTGGGGGGGAGATGGGTAGAGGGGCCGCGGTTTTGTCGAGGGGCTCCGGGGGGGGACTGGGATCCGGCGGGCTCCACGGGGGGGTTGGGGGGTCTCCCGGGGGTTCTGGGCTGGGGTTCGGGGGGAGGTGGGACGCGCCTAGCCCCCACACATCCCCGTCTGCAATCTGATCACTTTCCAGGGTGGTCTGTGTCGCTGCCCCCACCCCTAGCTGCGGAGTAGCTATTAAGCAGCTTCTGGCAGCTTTCCAGGTTTCTTGCTCTTCTCGAGCTTTTTGCAGAGCCCGGATGACTCTGCCCCACGATTTTAGGGCTTTCCCCGAGCCCGAAGACATGGTCTCCTCGGCCAGGGTTTTCGTACAATTATCCCACACCTCCAGGTGTAAAATATCCCCGGGGCTCTCTATAGCCCCCAGCTTAATCAATCTCGACAATGCGAGAGTCGTATCTTTAAGCTTACAATCAATTCCCCATCGTGTGCACACTTCACTTACGACCTTTGTTATAGCTTCCATGATTCGAGGGCGTCCCCTCCGCTGCACAAGGCCAGCTGTGCAGCCGCCGTCCTCTGTCCAGGCGATACCCGTTCCCCGAGCACTGGTTCGATCCCGGGTTTCCGGCACCACTTGTCGCCTTCTGATGCAAGGCGAGGTGACCTGGTTCTGAGGAAACGGCACGGCGACCCAAACTCTCCAGGGTCACTCGGGCCAAGAACACACACAGACACCAGTATGGTGGACGGTTCAAGACCTTTATTGTCCCGTTTCGTCGGGTTTTATACCGGGAAAGTTTTTTCCCTACGTCAGGGGGCTTTACTTTACTGTAATTGGTTAGTAAGGAGTAGAAAGTTACTAATGTTAGGGGGGACTACATTCTTGGGTGATCCCTTATCACTAGAAGTTAGGGGGAGAGGAGCTCTACTGCTTTCCGTAACATCGCGAGACTTTCCGAACGCCTGACCCTATTCTACTACAGGGCTCCATGCTTTCCTTCCCAATGGAAAAGAACTGTCCTTCTCATCTAGGTGCCCATGGCCGGAACTGGGGTTACACTTCCAACATTCCCTATTGTGACAGACTGGAGGAGATTGTTGGCTCTAAACATTTTGTGTGGGGGAGAGGAAGGGGCAGGTCCAGCCTTGCCCTGCCCTGGAACCCCAGTCCCCCCAGAGCCTCTATCCCAGCCCAGAAGTGTCTGCCAGTCCCTGGCACAGCACAGGCAATGCTCCACAGCCACCTCTGCAGCCCCTAGCCCAGCACCTGAGGGACCAAATGAGCCACAGTCCCACCTGGGGGAAGGGTCCAGCAAGACCAAGGGGTATTTAAGGCTGACCACAAGGCAAGCACACATCTTGACCCTGCCTCCTCTTGGAATTTCCACCTGAACAGTGCTGGAATCCAGGAGTTGGTAGCTGTGTATGTCCTTCTCTGAATCTTTCTGTGTCTTCTTCTTATAACCTCTTCTTGCAAATTTTGAGTAACTTTAAATTGAACAAGCTACGAGTTTGTGAAGTTAAATGAGTCAAGTTAATGCTTTGAGAAGTGTTTTGTGTTGATTGAATGTCATATTAAACCATTTGCTAAAGTTTCTCTTCTTTTCTAAAGGTGCCACTAAAGGCAGTTTGGTTGTTTTGACCTCTTGATGATCTCGTCAGTATTTCTCCAGTGAGTCCAACTCAGAGGACACAAACAATTGTAATTCCTTTTAAATGTCTCCTTGAGTGAGTTGTTTGGGGGATATGGGTCAGGGCTTGTCTGTCCTGCTTGGCACAGCCCAGGCAGGGCTTTCCCAGCCACATTCCACACTCCATTTCCCAGCTGGAGCCGCTGGTGCCTCTAAGTTGTGCTGCCCCAGCCTCAGGGACACTCTCCTTGTCTGCCTATTCCCCCACGGTCTCTGGGCAGGGATGGCCTCAGTGGGGGCTGCTGACATCCTCAGCAACTTGGAGGCTGCTGCTGAATTTTCCTGCTGCAGAGGCTTGTTCAGCCTTCAGCTCTTCAGTGCAGCAATTCAGTGTGCCAGGGCTCATTAACATTCACAACACCTTAACAAGCCAAGCCTCTGGGGGTAATTTGATTTTAATTTTCAAATCATTGGTGGTTAGGTAGATCTCAGTAGTGATTCAAAGTGAATACATGATATTTAAAAAAACAGTGAGAAAAGATTTTTTTAGATCCTGTTTAGTTTTGTTTTCCTGTTAATTTATTGATATGTGCAATCTCCAGCTGAACCTGAATCCAAGGACCTCCTCATGCAGTTTGAATAGATATGAAAATCAAGACCCTTAATGGCTGACAACCAATCAGATTCCGTCCCACCCCACCATTTCCCCCATTCAAGCCCTGGCACTCAGAGCAGCCTTGTGCAAATCTGAGCTCCCTCCAGCCCAGGCTGCACCTGCAGCTTTCAGCTCCTTGCCTCCAACTCCCATCTGCTTTCCTTGGAGAAGGAGCTGCCCGAGACAAAGAGGGACGTTCATTTCTTGTCAGCCAACAAAGCCAAGGGAAGGCACTGCTCCATCAAATGCAAAAGTCATTCCTCTGCTGGATATTAAATCCACTTTCCACAGCAGACAGTCTCAGAGCAATGGAAGACACCTTCTGAGCCCAACACTGGTCCCAAGGTCCCCCCAAACCCTTCCTGCCCCAATTCTTCCCAGATTTGCTCTTTGCACACACAAGCCCAGGCAGAAGTCTGGAGCTCCCTCCACGGCCAGAGGAAGGAAAAGAGAGAAAGGGGATGAAGAGCTCTCCTGTGCAGAGCCAGGGTCCGAGAGCCCCTGCAGTGGGAACCACAACTCATCAGGTTTGTGTCCTTTGGGCTCAGGGCCTGGTGACACTCAGAGGCACAGAAAGGTTTCTTGCCAACAAACACAAGTTGAACATTTGAGCAGTTTAATAACCATCACAGCTCTTCCATCAGCTCTCTGTGGTGTCCCAGCAGCATCTGACATGTCCTCCATCCCCAAGGGATTTCTGTACATGAGCAGTTTTAGACAAGGACATAAGGTAATTAACTGATAGATAAAAACACAATTAAAATTATATTTATTACATATTTATTTGAACTTCAGAAATATTGGGCAATTTCTTCCAGCTCAAAGCATGAAGCCAGTCAGTTGAGAGGCACTTGAATGACCAAAGAGCATCTAGAGGAGGAAATCAGAGAGCAGTAGAAGTACATAGATCCACCTACTGTAAAAGAAGTCGTTAGACATTGCCATTTCAACAGAAGAGCTGAAAACACCTGAAGGAAAAGGGAGAGGAAGTAATAAACAGAATATTGGTGACACCAGTAAAAGGGAAGGTCAGTATTTCTCCTCCTGCCATCTGTACACCTCCAGGAAATTCCTGTTTCTGTGTGAAGGTCCGCCCAAAATAAACGGGTGATGAATGATTTTTGGGTGCAAAAATAACCAACACAAGGCACAGGGGTTTTGCAGTAACAAATCAACAAGGTGCAATTTATTGATTATAACCACAGCTAATATGCGTTTGGTTAAGGGATCTGGGGAAGAGAAGGGTAAGACAAGGAAAAAGGGAGGAAAGAAGGTCAGGGAATGGGGTATAGCTACCAAAATGTGATGTCTTCGGGGTCCCGCCGCCGAAACTCGCTGGTACACGTCTTGGGGAGTACTCAAAGGACAGTCGGGCCGAACCCCAATATATACTGTTCATGGTTGGGGGAAGGGTGGCTGAAATTAGGTTTCCATGGAGGGGAGAAGTCCATTGTTTTCATGGCCGAATGCTCACATGTACGTTAAGTTTTCCCCCTCCCTGAGTTGGGAGGGAGTACAGTCCCAGTCTCTGGAAGGAGGTTGCCATGGGGGTGCCATGGGGGTGCCATGGGGGTGTCAATAGGGTGCCAGAGGGGTTCTTGGTTCCTTGATGAGGGGATTCGCATCTCTGTTGGTCCGTCACGGTGGTTGAAGACAGGCAAGAGGGGTCTTCTCATGGAGCGGGGGGGAGCCACCCCAGAGCTCAGTCCAGCCAGATCAGGAGTTTGGAAGAAAGTCCAGTTCAATTGTCCAGAAAAGGGCAGCATGCCCCCTTCGAGTACAGCATGGCGTGTTCTGCAAACATCACTTGTGAACACACTAGATAAGCAGGAGACTTTCTTTCCCAACTGTCCCAGCAGCTTTAACCCTTCGGTAGTCTTTTTCTCATGACAATTGTGAGGCAAAAAATGAAGGGTTTTCAGATGGACTTCTACATTCTGGTGGGAAAATTGTGCCATTTCTTAAAAGTACTCAAATGATCCAGATAATAAAGATTTGCTGGTATATTATGAAACTAACAGGTATTAACACCTGTGCCCCTTTTCCAGGCAGGCATCAGTTGTGTTCCCATGAACAGGCAGTGCCACTTGTGCCCTGAGGTGCCCAGCTGGGATTGGATCTCTCCGACAGCACCTGAGGGAGAGCACAGCACCTTGCAAGCTGCAGGTCCCTGACAGCCCCGCAGGGATCCTGTCCCAAACATCAGCTCTGCTCCAGTCTGAAACAGGGCCCAGCATGGTGCCGGGATCATCAGAGAGCTGAGGTGTGTTCTGGAATTCAATGCCCTCCCCATCCCACAGCAGCCCTGCATTTCCCTCCTGCAGCCTTGGTCTCCAGGCCAGCCATGGAGGCTCTTTGGGCTCTGGACTGTTGCTGCAACCCCCAACAGCAGCTGAGCTCCGCCTTTGGCACAGTCAGGCCTGGCCAGAGCAGGCCATGCTCAGCAATTGCTTGTGTGTGCCTGGCCTTGCTGTAAGCCCTGGCAGCGGCTGCATGGCCCCTTTGTGGCCCTGTGTTGGCCCAGCCATGGTGGCCCAGGCCCTGTGCAGGCCCAGCCCAGGCCAGGAGCATTGCGGCTGGGAACGGCCCCTGTGCCGTGGTGCCCACAGCAGCCTTGGGGCTCTGTACCCCATGGCCTCCCGGCTGGGCAGCCTCTGCCAGCTCCTGCAGAGCCCGTGGCACCTCTGGGGCTGCACAGACAGCCCTGCCCCAGGCTCTGCCAGCCTCTGGGCCAGCAGAGAGGCCAGCCAGGGCTGGCCATGGCTGGGAACAGGCCCTGAGCCCTGCAGGAGGATGGAGCTGGGCCACAGCCAAACTCAGCCCAGGACAAAGCTGGGCTCAGCAGCCAGGGCTGCCAAGGGCTGGGCACAGAGGCTGGCGCTGACAAATGTCCCGGGCCCCCTCCCTGCTCTGTCCATGCCACCAAGGGCACAGAGCAGCCTCCTCTCTGGGCCACTTGCCTGTTTGCAATGCCTTGCACAGGTGCTGGCCCTGCCCCACAAGGCCTGGCCTGAGTCCTGCCCCTGCACGCTCAGCCAGGCTGAGATGGACACTGATGGTTTCTGGGCCAGGTTCTCTGAGCCCAGTGAGACAGAGTAAAGATCCATTCTGAATTAGGTGAAGTGTCTAAGAAAGGCGAAAAGTCTGTGAGGCCAAAGCTGAAGGAAAAACTCTCATGCCGAGACAGCAAGGAGACAGAGAAAGAAAAGCAGAAAAGACCACAAGGTCGATTTGCCCCCGACTTAGAAATTCCTTTGATAAAGAAGAACTGGTGCTAAATGTCACGCGGAATGAATATGTATGAACTTATTGTGAAGCTGTATGCATATGCATTTAGAAGGGGGATAAAAGAAGACCCGAGGTCTTCAGAGGCACGCATGCCTTGTTGGGGGGCTTGCGTCCGGCGCGCGTCCTAATAAAAGCATACTGGGCTTTACAACTTTTACGAAGTTGTGAGGTTTCTTCTTTTCTCCGCAAAACATTATGGCGACCACGAAGGGACTTCTCTGTCCCCGCAGGGGCAGGGGGGATAGACGGACCTCCAGAGCGCGCCCTAAAATTTTTTCCTGGTGGGGCTCCGCTCGTCTCAACTTGCCACCTGCGAGGACAGACAAGGACCTGCTGGCCTGCAGAGGAAGATACAGTATGTACTGAGGGGCCCCTGGGGGGGGAGAAAGGAGAGCAAGAGAATAAATCACCCAGAGACGTCTGAGTCCAGCTGATAGAGCAGCTGTATAGAGACAGAGTTCATCGTTCTGATAGAGCGGAACCGCCAGCAGCTCTGGGGTGAGCTGAGTGGACCCGTGTATGAGTGTGTTGGGGATTCATCGTTCTGATAGAGCGGAACCGCTAGTGGCTCTGGGGGTGAGCTGGGTGAACCCCTGTATGCGTGTATTGGGGTTCATTGTTCTGATAGGGCAGAGCTGAACCCGCGTATGTTTTCTTTGCTTGTGTGTGTGAGTGGTGTCCAGACACTGTGTTGCTGTATTTGTAATTGTGCAAGTGTATGAAGTGTATGTTGTATAAAAGATAGTAGATCCATAGTGCTCGGCTGCGCAGGGAGGAGAAGGCCCTACCCGCCGCTAGAGAGGCTGAGTAAACACCGGCCGAGGTAGGCTGTGGGGGTGGGGAGCGCCCGACAGAGAAAACAGAGTAAACTGCAGAAAAGCGAGTAGAGGAATGTCAGTGATAGTATTTATCATGTTTAAATGTAGTGATTTGTGTAGATTTGGTACATTTTAACCGTGAATATGAGCTCAGAGAGTTCCTTTGCCTTAGATGTTTAGACTTGTTCTCTAGACTGTGTGCCGTTATTCTGATTGTGTCCAGGAAAAATTGATGTGAGTAAATGCTGAATTATGGTATGCTGTGTTGTGTTGAGAAAATTGAGCACTTTGAGAAATATGCCCTTTCCCAGTGATTTTGTGTAGTGATTTTCTTCCGTTGCATTGTGGTAATTTGATTCTCAGATTGTATAGTGGTCTTTGTAGAGATTTTAAGATTTTGTTTGCAACAAAGTTAGCATTTTACATAGGAGAACTATAGTACGGTGATTTATGCTTAACTACGATACAGCGAGTTAAAGGAATTCCAAGAATTCTCCCCCTCACAGCAATTCAAGCCTTAGCTCTAGTGAATTTGAGATAAAGGGGGGGTACGGGTGCATGTGTCCATGTCTGTAGGCATATCAGAGTTTCGGCTGTGACTAGCAACAGCCTTTTTGCAAAGCAGTAAAACAAGTGTAAGCAGACACAGTGCTTAATTAGATTGTGCAAGAGAACGAGAAAAGACTGATATTTTGTTTGATCAGAACATAGTGTCTATGTCAGGTTTTGATTAGCATGCTATGTGAGGTGACAGTGGCTGCCCCCTGGGCACAGGGACAGCTCTGGCTGCCCCGTCTCCCCAGGGAACACGGGAATGGCCTGTGAGCAAAAGCTAAATGTGCAGGTATTATTGCAGTGTAGTGTTTATGAAAAACACTAGTATTGCTGTTTTGCTGTCAGGGCACATGCCCCGAGTGTAAATTAGAGGTTTCTGGTAAAGCAGATTCAGAACTTAAGGTCTTAGAGCTTGTGTGTAGGAACCACATCTGATACCTGCCACCTGGAGCTGTGTGTATAGGAGGAAAGTTGAGAAACTACTGTGAAAGTCTGTAAAAAAGTTTGAGTGGAAGCGAGATAGGGCAAAGAGAAATAAATAATGAGAACTGACCAGAGCAAAGAAGTTCCTAAATTAGCCCCTTTTGAGAAGAGCTCACTGGGAGAAGGCTGCCAAGTAGGAGCAGCTCAGAAAATAAAAAAATTTATAATACTTCATTGCTGTTAGTACTGTTTTAAAATAGGAGGACAAATGAGATAGAGTATTTTTGTATGCTGAAATGTCTTTTTGTTTTAAGAAATCACCCGGAATGGCAAAGAGACTGTGAGATCAGACCACCCTCTGGTCTTAGCCCTTGAAAAAGGAAAACAAGGCAAAGAGAAAGCAAATCAAATGTTGTTCAGCATGCAGCATAAGATAGCAACGTATGAAATCAGGCAAGGATTATCATGCTGAAATGCAAAGCAATCACAATTCGCAAAATGAGTACATATGATTTGCTAAAGGCTCCTCCCAAGGTAAGGGAGGAAGAGTAAAGATGACCTCCCCAAAAGAGAAGAATTTTTGTTGACACAAGGGCCATATATTCAGTTTTAATAAAGCTTTAGTACCTGTGGAGAATGTTTATGTTGTAGTGTGGAGAATGAACAACTAGCCAGTTTGAGAAGGCATACTTGTGCAAACCTTTAAAGTAACATGTGTACTATGTGTACCTAAAAGCTTTTGTACAATTCGCTCAATTTGCTAAACATTCTCAAATGAGAAAAGTTACTCTGAAGGCAAATGATATAAAGATGTTAGGCTTAATATTAACAGACACTGAAATTAAGAAAGACATTAGTAAAGAGATATTAGAATAAGTAAACAAGTGTTTTCAAAGGTATGGGCCTCTGCTGTACCAAGGAGAGTGAAAGATGCTCCCCCATGAGCATCAAGTTTAAGGAAAGAACACAACTAGTGAGAACTGAGTAGTACCCTCAAAAGGAAGATAAAGAATGAATCAGCCCAATAACTGATAGTACTGGATTAAGGGCTGTCAATAAGATAACACAGAATTTATACCCTGTGGTAGCAAATCCATATACCTTACTAACTTGTTTAACACCTGAGCTAACCTGGTTCACTGTTTTAGGCCTAAGAGATGCCTTCTTTTGCCTCCCTATCCACAAAGCCAGCCAGAAAATTTTGCATTCAAACTCAAGCTCACATGGTCCGTGTGCGTGAAGGCTTCAAGATTCCCCACTCCGATTGGAGAACAGCTTGCAAAGACCCAGAGACCCAAGAAGCTCCACAAGAAGAAAAGAAGCTGTTGCAGTACGTAGACGGTCTTCTAGTAGCCACTCAGACGAGAGAAGCAAGAGAAGCCTAGACGGTAAGCCTTTTGAATTTCCTAGACCTCCAAAGATGCAGAGTCTCAAAGAAAAAGGCACAGGTTATGAAACAGAAGGTAATCTACCTAGGGTAAGAAGTGAGTGCTGAGCAGCAGACTTTAAAGCAAAGAAGCCGTATGCCAAACCCCGAAACCCCAGACAACGAAGGAACTCTGAACCTTCTTAGGCATAGCAGGGTGGTGCCAGCTGTGGGTTTATAATTATGGACTGTTCGCCAGACCCCTCTATGCTCTTATTGCCAATGGAAACTGAGATCTCCAGTGGACAAAAGACACCACATGGGCCTTTCGCCAGCTAGAGAGAGTGCCCTCATGTCGGCTCCAGCTTTGAAACTTCCAGATGTAAGTAAACCATTCTTTCTATTTTTCCACGCAAAGAATTGCCCAGAGAATATTGGCTCAGGACTTGAGCCCATACTGAAGGGCAGTTGCTTACTTCTCTAAGCAACTAGATGCAACAGCCAAAAGATAGCCAAGTTGCCTCAGAGCTGTAGCAGCAGTCGTGCTGAATATTCAAGAGGCATGCAAGTTTACCCTGGGACAAAAATGACTGTGCTGGTGTCCCACACAGTGTCTGCAGCACTGGAAGTAAAAGGTGGCCACTGGCTCTCACCACAGAAGTTTCTGAAATGCCAGGCCATCATAGTAGAGCAAGACGATGTAGAGATAGTAGTGACTAATATTGTCAACCCAGCTTCTTTTCTCAGTAGAATCAAAGAGAAGCAGTACACCATGATTGCCTAGGGACCATTGAAGCTACCTACTCCAGCTGCCCAAACTTAAAAGACTCCGGCAGATGATGCAGAGACCTGGTTCACTGACAAGAAAGCGACATTGCAAAGTTCACAGTGACTACCTGCAGAGAAGTAATAGAGTCTGGACCCTTACCAACAGGTACCTCTGCGCAGAAAGCTGAGATAATTGCCCTGACCCGTGCCCTAGAAAGGGCAAAAGAGAGGAGAATAACCATCTACACAGACTCAAAGTATGCATTCGGAGTCTACATGCACATGGAGCCATCTGGAAAGAGAGGGGACTGCTGACCTCACAGGGAAAGAAGAGACAATCCAGCTGCTAGAAGCAGTTCAGCTACCTGAAAAAGCATATTAAGGCACACCAGAGAGTGAGCTTAAAATTAGAAGAAAAAATGAGCTGGCAGATAGAGAAGCAAAGAAAGCAGCAAAGAGTGAGGTACAGATTTTCCTCGAAAGTAAGCCATAATACAATAATACTAATCAAAAGAGACGTACAACTGCAAGGGGTGGGCTACTATTGAAAGAGAGCTAGCAATCCCTTCCCATTTTCGTAGTTACTAGTAAAAGAAGGGCACTAGCAAACACACTAGGGCCTAACTACTTAACTACTTAAGCATGTTTTTATAGAGTGTGGCTCCTTTTTCAAAATGACCAAGGCTGCGAGTGATACGGAGTGCGTTGAAATGAAGTGTTGACTTTGAAGTAGTAATTTCTACAAGCTTTCTAAAACACACATCTGATTGAAAGAATCGTTGTATCGTTGTCAAGAATTTCTATGCCACTATCACTCAAGTGAGCCGACAGTGTGATCCTTGCCTCCAGACTAACCCCAAAATACGCCCCCGGCCAAAACTCAGTCAGACTGAAAGAGGCCATAGGCCCATACAGCAGTGGCAAATTAACTTTTCAGAACTCCCAAAGAAAGGGGGGTATCAGTATTTACTAGTATTGATAGATACATTTTCAGGGTGGCCAGAAACATTCCCCACCAGAACTGTCAAAGCTCAAGAAGTGACCAGATTATTTTTATAAAGAATAATACCACGCTTCAGAGTTCCATCCACGATATCCTCAGATAAAGAATCACATTTCATTTCCAAAATAGTGCAACAGATTAGTAGCCATCTGAGAATAGATCAAGAACTTCACACCCCATACCACCCCCAATCAAGCGGCCAGGTAGAGAGAATGAATCATTTGATTAAGCAGCAAATCATAAGACTGGGGCAAGAAGTTAATCTACCCTAGCCCAAGCTCTTCCACTAGCACTATTGCAAATTCAATCTAAATCTTGAGCTAAAAGAATGCTGAGTTCTTTTAGAATGCCTTATATAAGACCACATAGAACACAAACAAAATGTCCAGAATGTCCACCTACATGGTGGCATTAAGCAAACAGCTCAGAGTAATTGAGAAACATGTGGCTGGAACTCGGAGCAGAGAGTTAGACAGCCAGTTAGATAGCCTGGAGATGATGTATATGTTAAGTCTCTTACAGAGAAGACTTCAGAACCACAGTGAGAGAGACCACTGCAAGTACTTCTCACCACCTTCACTGCAATCAAAATCAAAGAGCAAGACGCCTAGATTCATCACTCTCAGGTGAAGAAGGCCCAGAAACCCCTTAAAGAGTGACGCCAAGAAACAATGAACTGAGATTAAAACTTACTCGGGCAAAATGAGTACATTGCGGTCAGGAGTAGCTCATATTTTAGTTTGTAGAATTGTTTTGTGTGTAATCATAACTGAAGTTTTAGAACTTGAGAGTACCTCTATTCAAAGTAATGCTGAATGGCCTTAGTCCCTAGCATTTAATCAGTATACTAGATCCATAAGAAAACCTTCTGAGATAAAAGATTTAAACATATCTACTGTAGTAATCCACAAGAATCAAGTATGAAGAGCAAGAATAGCAGGAACAGGAACTGTAGACACTTCAAAGAATCAGAAGAGAAGAAATCAAAGTAGAGTTCCAAGCCATCAATAGGATAGCTTATGAGAGACCAGATGTAATTAGTGTCTGAACCTCCCCTGGTGTATATGAACACCAGGAAGTCTGTGATAACCTGAGTGAATCAGACTGTTGGTGTAATTTCACCTTGATACAGCCTGTAGAAGTGACCAGCCTTTGAGCTCAAATTACTATCAGACTTTCATTTGAATTCAAAGTAGACACTACACTTTTTACCACAGCAGAGCCTTATACACCCCATACTAGTTCAGACTCTCAATAGCTAGTAAAGGGTGCTGAACTGCAGGTAGTAAATTAACCCAAGCAAAGAAAGTGATTTTCTTTATTTATAGCTATCCCTTTTCCGACTGAGATCTAGATCAGTGACTGTCCCAGTCTGAGGCAGTTAGATTCTGCTTAAAAGAAGTAGAGAGAGAGACCCACCCCCCTCAGAGCTCAGCAGCAAGCTGTAAGATTTTGAGCATCACTTTTGTGCTGAGTGTTTCAAGTAGCAGAAACCTGATCCCAGTTTCTTCTGAGGCACTGCAATGAATTTAGGCTCTTCTCTTAGACTTCCCCTTCATTATTTACTTGAAGCTTAGACCTGAAGCTAAAGGCAAGGTGAGTGAAGTTTTGTAGACCAAGAGAGACATTCCTGCTTGCCACACATCTAAGAAATCAAGTGCTTTAGAAGAAGAAGGAGATTCCCTGAAGTCTCTACATTTCAGAACAAACATCTGCCTCAGATATGACCTAAACCTCTGTCAGATACACTTGTGAAGTGTGTCTGAATTTGCAGTGTGAGCCCAGCACATCCCTCTGGCAGAGATTGTCATAGACAGAAAGCAATTCCGGTTCCCCATAACAAACATCTAACTGGCATATTAAAGACAAGATTAAGAGTTTTAAATAGAATTGATTCAGAAATACTGGTGAATAAACTGGCCACTGCAGCAGGTGGCCTAACAAAATTGAAGCAGCCTTTATAGTAATCTCTATTGGCATTAAGAACTAGCCAGTGACAAATTTCAAAAGTACTACCAAAGTAAAGAAGTATGAAAAGGCCGGAGACCAAGACCACAAGTTGATAGTAGAAGCAATTAGTATAGTTCAAAATAATGTGTCTTTAGCTTTCAGTTGTATATAAGCACAGTTATGGATACAAGCAACAGCAGCTCTGATCATATGAGAAAGAAGTGAAAGTAATTTTCCAGCTGAAATTCAAGAAATTGTGTTAGATAATGCAATTGATTTTGAAAGGAACTTTCAATCCTAGCAGACTATAGTGAATTTCACCTATGATTCTCTTTCTAATGTGGCAACTGCCTTTGTGCTTACCATACATAATGCCACTGTTTGTTATCCATCCCATCATTGCCCTAAGATTAAACCATGAAAAAACAATACTCTATCCTTCAGAACATAGAGTGTGGGCACGAAAGATGAATAGAAAGTAGCAGACAGTAAACTTAGAATCCTGCATTACTAGAGAACAGATGGGATTCATTTGTGAAAGCAATACTATTAATGCTTAGGATGTGTGTTTGGACACTGAACAGAGTATTTGTCACTTTGAAATTCATCCAGTCACTGACCAGAAAACTGTGCTTGTATATACTGAAAAAGGGTGTATGCTTGAGAACTGCTTGTGCTGCTGTACAAATTGATAGCAATGATGTTATTCTGTCTAGTAGAAATCATTCTAATCTCTGTATTTGTAATTTTGTTAAGATTATTAAGTGTAATTTTTAGTATTTAGTACCAGTACCATCCCACCAGCTGATTTAAGCCAATTACACAATGTATCACAAACTACCACCTACCCCTAGTGAGATGAACCTTACATTAGTAAAACAATTAATTAAGCACCAAGACCTATTAGAAAGCTTGAAAAGAATCCAAGAAAGCAGAAAGAAAACCTTAATTACTGTCCAACATGATACAAAAGAGGTAACCAGAGTTCTACAAAGAATAAAACAAAATATGGATCATTACTAGTGAGATGTAATCTTTAGGTAGTCACCAACTGCAAATAGAATCTTTAATAAGTTGTGCCATCCCATTGTAATTTTACTAATATTAGTTGAGATAAGCTTAAGATTATCTATTATATTGTTAATTTAGAACTAGAGAATGCTACAACGAATAGCTGTATTAACATCTTTGTAAAATGTACATGGTGAAGCACTAAAAGACACTTACTGTCATGAAAGTTTTCATTAAGTAAAAGAATTTACTTATTTCCTAGGAAAGGGGGGAATGAGACAGAGTAAAGATCCATTCTGAATTAGGTGAAGTGTCTAAGAAAGGCGAAAAGTCTGTGAGGCCAAAGCTGAAGGAAAAACTCACATGCCGAGACAGCAAGGAGACAGAGAAAGAAAAACAGAAAAGACCACAAGGTCGATTTGCCCCCGACTTAGAAATTCCTTTGATAAAGAAGAACTGGTGCTAAATGTCACGTGGAATGAATATGTATGAACTTATTGTGAAGCTGTATGCATATGCATTTAGAAGGGGGATAAAAGAAGACCCGAGGTCTTCAGAGGCACGCATGCCTTGTTGGGGGGCTTGCGTCCGGCGCGCGTCCTAATAAAAGCATACTGGGCTTTACAACTTTTACGAAGTTGTGAGGTTTCTTCTTTTCTCTGCAAAACACCAGCCCAGCTCCCTGCAAGCTCTGCCAGCTGCCCTGAGCTCTGGGCAGCACCAAGGGCCTCTCCCTAGACCAGCCCAGCCGGCTCTGGCCCCACAGCTCTGCTCAGGCCTGGCTGCTCTGGGCACTGCCCCACTGCCTCAGCCCCTGGCAAGGGCACAGCAGCAGCTGCAGCTGCCACAGGACTCAGCCCCAGCCATGGGGGAAGGTGCTTGGCCAAGGCCAAAGGAGGCTCCCTGGCTGCCCTGCTCCCCTCGGGCTGAGGTGCTGAGGGCTCTGCAGCCCCTGCTGCCATCCCATCTGCCCAGGGCAGCACAAGAGCCCCGGCCTTGGGGCCCTCAAGAGCTGCTCCTGCTCCAGGCCCAGGGCCCATGACAAAGCTGGGGCAGCCACAAAGCTGTGCCCATTTCTGTTCATTGCTGCTCGCATGGGGATGGATCCTCAGCCTCTTGGAGGTTGCTGCTGAATTTTCTTACTCCAGAGGCCTCTTCTTTGCTGAGCTTTCCTGTTCAGGAATTCAGTGACAAAAGCTCATAAATATTTGTTCAAAACACCCAAACAAGAAAAGGCCCTGGGAATATCTTAAGTGTTCAATTCCTCTGTGGTTACTTAGAAAGATTTCAGAAATGTTTTCAAAGTGAATATACTTTTTTGAAAACAATGCAGACGTTCCACTGTCATATTTTCTGAAAAATCACTTTGTCAGGATTTCTTCCCCTGGGAAGCTGAGATGTATCAGAAAAGAATGAAAACAATAATTATCTGATTGCTTCTCGGTGTTTGCTGCTTTGGAATGTGGTCTGGAGATTGTTTACCAACAGTTGCATGTTTGATTGGTTTCCTGTTAATTGTTTTTACTTAATGATCAATCACCATCAGATGTGTCAGACTCTAAGGAGTTAGTCACGAGTTTTTCAGTAAGATATGATTGATATGATATGATATGATATGATATGATATGATATGATATGATATGATATAATATAATATAATATAATATAATATAATATAATATAATATAATATAATATAATATAATATAATATAATATAATATAATATAATATAATATAATATAATATAATATAATATAATATGATATAATATAATATAATATAATATAATATAATATAATATGATATGATATAATATGATATAATATAATATAATATAATATAATATAATATAATATAATATAATATAATATAATATAATATAATATAATATAATATAATATAATATAATATAATATGATATAATATAATATAATATAATATAATATAATATAATATAATATAATATAATATAATATAATATAATATAATATAATATAATATAATATAATATAATATAATATAATATAATATAATATAATATAATATAATATAATATAATATAATATAATATAATATAATATAATATAATATAATATAATATAATATAATATAATATAATATAATATAATATAATATAATATAATATAATATAATATAATATAATATAATATAATATAATATAATATAATATCAGCCTTCTGAGAACATGGAGTCAGATTCTCATCCCTCACCTTGTCCTTGGGACCCTCACAAACTCAACATAGACTGAACTGTTTTGTCGTGCTTTTGTTTCCTGTTTATAGATTGATATCAGCAATGTCCAAATTATATTTATCCCCCAGCACCTTCAAATGCAGTCTGAAAATATATGAAAATCAAGGCCCTCCAACTGGCTGACAAACAATATCACTTTGTTCCCCTTCCCCACCATTTCCCTCCAACCCCTGGCACTCCTATGGATCAGGAATGGTGTGGCCAGCAGGACCAGGGCAGTGATTCTTTCCTTGTGCTCAGCACTGGTTGGGTAGCATCTCGAGTGCTGTGTCCAGTTCTGGGCTCCCAATTTAGGAAGGACATGGAGGGGCTGGAGTGTGTCCAGAGAAGGGCAACAAGGCTGGGGAGGGGTCTGGATCAGAAATCCTGTGAGGAGTGGCTGAGGGAGCTGGGGTTGTTTATCCTGGAGAAGAGGAGGCTTAGGGAAGACCTCATCACTCTCTACACCTCCCTGATAGGAGGGTGTGCAGCCAGGTAGTGGTCGGGCTCTTTTTCCAGGGACCATTGACAGGACAAGAGGACACAGCCTTCATCTGCACCAGGAGATGTTTAGGCTGGACATAAGGAACTATTCTTCACACGAAGGGTGATTGGGCATTGGAATGAGCTGCCCAGGGAGGTGGATGAGTCACCATCCCTAGAAGTGTTTAAGGAAAGACTGGATGTGGCACTCAGTGCCATGGTCTGGGTGACAAGGTGGTGTTGGTTCCCAGGTTGGACTTGATGCTGTCCAAGGTTTTTTCCAGCCTGGTGGATTCTCTGATGATTGTGGCACTGCAGGGCCCTGGGGAAGCAAGAGGCCGTTGTGACACTGCAGGGCCTGCTGGCACTAAGAGGACCATGGTGACACTGTGTATGACATGGCAGCACAGAGCCAAGGGGCCATAGTGACACTGTGGGGCTGAGTGGAAGCAAGGAGTCCATGGTGACAATCTGGGTCCTGCTGCAACCACAGAGGCCACCGTGACACTGCGGGGCCTTGTGAAACCAAGGGGCCAGTGCTGCTCCTCAGGGACTCCTGGAATGAAGGAAACATGTTTGACACCATGGTGGCCCTTGAGACCAAGAGGCCATTGTGACACTGTGGAACCAAGGAGAGCATTGCTGCACTGCCAGACCTCACGGAATCAAGGATTCACTGTGGCACTGCAGGGCCTTGGGGGACCAAGGGGCCATTGTGACACTGCAGGGCCCAAGGATCCCAGGGACTTTGTGACACCCAGGGGTCCCATGGAACCAAAGGGACATTGGTACACTGGGAGGCCTCATGCAATCATGGAGACAATTGGGACACTCTGGGGCCTCATGGAACCATGGTGACACCAAGTTGGCTGGGAGTGTTGATCTGCTGGAGGGTAGGAGGGCCCTGCACAGGGCCCTGGGCAGGCTGGATCCAGGGCCCAAATCCAACAAGGTTTAACAAGTCCAAGTGCCGGGTCCTGCACTTTGGCCACAACAACCCCTGCAGCACTACAGGCTGGGGACAGAGTGGCTGGACAGAAGTCATGCAGAAAGGGACCTGCAGGGACTGATGGACAGCAGGCTGGACATGAGGCAGAAGTGTGCCCAGGTGGACAAGGAGGCCAATGGCTCCTGGCCTGGATCCGGAATGGTGTGGCCAGCAGGAGCAGAGGTTCTAGTGTGCCAGCACTGATCTGCCCCGCAGCTCTGCACATGGACATTGCTGCTGCAGCTTCAGAGAAGGGAACACAAGGGGATCTCTGGAAAAAACTTTGATGGGAGATCCCTTAGTTCTTTTAAAGCCACGAAAAGCACAGCCCCTCACAGACACATTCTGTGGTCACAGGGAAGGTTGAGAGAAACAAAATGAGAAAAGGCAAAACCAATGGCTTATTTTTGTGGACAATATTAACTGAAACATGGGGTAAAAAAGAACAAATTCACAACCAAACTCAAAAGAATTACCAAAGCTGATTTATATTACCTGGCCTGTCCCTGCTGCAGCCCCGGCACTGCAACCCCCAGGGCTGTGCCCGGCCCCGAGAGCACTCAGGCCCTGCAGCAACACCAGGGCCACCAGGGCAGCGGGGCAGGGCCACGGCAGCAGCACTGGCAGCACCAAGTGCTGCTGCTGCTGGGCACAGCTGCTGTGCCAGCCCTGATCTGCCCCCAGCTCTGCACACAGACATTGCTGCTGCAGCTCCAGAGAAGGCAACAAAAGGGCATCTCTGCAGAAAACTCTGCTGGGACATGCTTTTGTTCCTTCAAAGCCACCAAGAGCACAGCTCCTCATTGACACAGTCTGTGGCCACAGGGAAGGTGTAGAGAAACACAATGAGAAATGGCACGAACAATGATATTTTTTATGGACAATATGAAAAAAGTTAAACCAAAAACAAGACCTTCAAAGATGAAATAAAAAAGAAGTATGAAAGATGACTTTTATTGCATGTGATTTGCACACCCTGGCCAGCAGTTTAATGCTTCTGAAACCATCCAGTCATCACTCTCCACACTGCAGCCTTGAGCTCCTGGTTCCTCAGGCTGTAGATGAGGGAGTTCAGGGCTGGAGGCACCACTGTATACAGAATTGACAGGACCAGATCTAGGGATGGGGAGGAGATGGAGGGGGGGTTTCAGGTGTGCAAATGTGCCAGTGCTGATAAACAAGGAGACCATGGCCAGGTGAGGGAGGCAGGTGGAAAAGCCTTGGTGCTGTCCCTGCTCAGCGAGGATCCCCAGCACAGCCCTGAAGATGTGCACATAGGAGAAAATGACAAAAAGAAAACAAACAAATAGCAGACAGGCACTAACAAGAATAAGCCCATGTTCCCTGAGGTAGGAATTTGAGCAGGAGAGCTTGAGGAACTGTGGGATTTCACAGAAGAACTGGCCCAAGGCATTGCCATGGCACAGGGGCAGGGAAAATGTATTGGCTGTGTGCAGCAGTGAATAGAGAAAGCCACTGGCCCAGGCAGCTGCTGCCATGTGGGCACAAGCTCTGCTGCCCAGGAGGGTCCCGTAATGCAGGGGTTTGCAGATGGACACGTAGCGGTCATAGCACATGATGGTCAGGAGGAAAAACTCTGTAGTTGCGCAGAAAACAAAAAAGAAGACCTGTGCAGCACATCCTGTGTAGGAGATGTTCCTGGTGTCCCAGAGGGAATTGTGCATGGCTTTGGGGACAGTGGTGCAGATGGAGCCCAGGTCAGTGAGGGCCAGGTTGAGCAGGAAGAAGAACATGGGTGTGTGCAGGTGGTGGCCACAGGCTACGGCGCTGATGATGAGGCCGTTGCCCAGGAGGGCAGCCAGGGAGATGCCCAGCAAGAGGCAGAAGTGCAGGAGCTGCAGCTGCTGCGTGTCTGCCAATGCCAGCAGGAGGAAGTGCCTGATGTAGCTGCTGTTGGACATATGTGGAGCCTTAGCTAGGGGATCTGTAAAAAAAGTAATCATGGAATAGTTGTGTTTGGAGAAGACTTTAAATATCCCAGTACAGCTTGGGGGCACTTTTCCCCTGCCTGCCCAAAGATCTGCTGCCTGGAGCTGTCCCTGCCAGCAGTTGCTTCCCTGTGCCCAGGGCTGGGCCCTGCCAGTGCTGCCAGAGGCCAGCCCAGCCCTGGGGGCTCAGCTCTGCACTGCAGACCCCTCCCAGCCCTGGCACTGCCCAGGGGATGCTCTGGCTCTTCAAGCTCTGATGGCAAAGTCAGAGCAACCCTGAGGAGGCTGGAAAAGTGACACTGATGCTGCCTCTAAGGGGTCCTGTGGTGATTCGTGTCACAGCCTGGTTTATTTAGGTTTAGAAGAAATTTTTTTTTGTTGTTTTTTTGCTCCACCTGAATTGAAAAATGAATATCTAGGTGCAATTTCCCATTCAGGCAACCTAGAGCGGTAAACTAAAAAAGCATGATTTTCCCTTTTATGAAGCCCCTGGCCTTGTTGTGCTCCCTGTATAATGAACTCAGAAATATTGTGCAGTTAAATGCCATGCTGGGAGCAGTCCTGAACAATGCAGCATCCTCTCCACACAAGGAGAATACTTCCAAGCCTTACCAGCTGTCTCCCCCAACCCAGACCTTGTCCCCCAGTGCTGGGAGCAGCTCCCTGGGCTGGCTGAGAGCTGTCCCTGGCAGGCAACAGGGTCCCTGCCCCAGCACAGCCCCCTGAGCAGCAGGACCCTGCTCTGCAGGACAGCCCTGGGCACCCCTGGCTGCTCTGCACAAGAGAAAAGCAGAGAATGTACTCACAGCGTCTGTAAGGGATGTTGGGATGTTCCAGCTTTTAGAAATCACTCCAGGAGCTGCAGCTGCATTGTCCTGCAGCCAGAGGTTCCTGTGCCAAGGGCTGGCAGTGATTCTGCCCCAGGCACTTCTCAGCACCTTCCCAACCCTGACTGATTGAAGCTCTCTGTGCCTCTGTGCTGTGTCCGGGGTGGCTGCAGACAGTGCCTCAGCCCTTCTGGGCTGGCAGAAGAGCTGCTCATCAAGAGAAATGTGCTTTTGAAGCTCTTCCTGGTTACCAGGAGCTTCCTCTGTTCCCAGAGCCCAGCCCAGCTCAGCAGCACAGACACAGCACAAGGACTTTAGTGAGCCTCTGGGGCTTTGTGCTCAGGCCCTGAACATCAGTCCCTGAGAGGAGCTGAAGAAACTTCTCCAGAACCGCAAGGCAGAATCCAACTCCAAAGTTTCTTGGACTTTTAATGGGTCCCACTGAGGGACATGACAGAGAAAATGTCCCCAGGCCCCAGGCAGAACAGAGAGCTGGAGGCAGTGATGACAGGTGGGGACAAAGAGAAGCCAGTTCTTGGTGCCCTGGGGCACAGCATCAGGGTCTGTGCCACCAAGGACTGTGAGAAGACACCTTGTGCTGAGGCACTGGGGCTTCCTGGCACAGCCTCAGCCAGGCTGGGCACTGTCAGCCCCTTGTCCTGCCCTCAGCATCCCCCCCTAGCCCACATCCCAGTGGCCTCAAGGATCTGCTGGAAGGAGTCCCTGGGGAGCCTTGCTCAGCAATGGCCCTGGGGGCTCCTTAACACTCCTATGGCTTTTCAGAGGACTTTGGGTTTGGCTTTTGCTTTGGAGTCTCTGAGAGGTTTGTGCAATCACATCCTCCAATTATCTCCTTTAATTAGTCCCTTGAGATTCTTTGTCAGTAGTAACATTCAGTAGGATGCATTAATACTTCAAGGTACTTCAGTTCTTTAGGGTACTTGTTTCCCTTTTGATACAGAATCTGTGAGAGGTTTGTGCAATCATGGCCCCAATTATCTGCTTTAATGAGTCCCTTGAAAGCTTTGTACTGATAGTCAGTGGGGCTCATTAATGCTTTAATATACTCAAGGTTTTTAAGGTACTTAGAATTTTTCTTCCTACACTCTGAATCTCTGAGAGGTTTTTGTGCCATCCTGGCCTCCAATTCTCTCCTGCAGGAGTCCATGAAGAGCCTGTGTTTGGGATGAACCTCAGTGGGACCCATTCATGCTTTGAGACACTTCTGCATTTTCCTCTGACTTTGACTCTTGGAAAGGTTTCTGCAATCTCGTCTCAGGCCCTGAACTTCCAGAGCTCAACTCTAAATGCACCACAAGGCTCATTAGGATCAGGCAAGTCCTGACAAACCATGGCTCTGCCTTGGTTTCCCTCGGCTCCAATGGAGTTCATTAGGAAGATTTCCTTTTACAGTTAGGGAGAAATATTTCAAAATGCTTCTAAGAAACATGTAATCCTCTTTTAAAGAGTGTATTTTATTACTGTTCTCTTTGGAGAAGAGCTGATTGCAGCATTCCGTGATTGATATTGATGTAGGGTAGCTCCTAAGGAGGTCTGGCCAGATCAGAGAAGTTGTTTACCTTGAGAGCTGATCCATTGTTTACAACCTTGCTCCACATTCCCCAACCCCATGTGAGAAACGACTTTTACTTTCAAAAATTGAAATGCTTCATTAAAACCTTGTGAAAATACAACGGAGGACTGAATAAAGGAAAGAATACAGCACCACGGGCAAAGAATTCAGTCACTGTGTGTTCATCCACAAAATGGATGTTCTGTCTTTTATACCTCTGCCCCCTCCCAAAGTCTTGCCAAGAAATGATCTACTATCACTGGCAAAAACTTCCACCATTGAACCTGAGAAGATCAGTAAAGTCTACTTGGATGTTTTGGAAGGGCCATAAGGCTAGTTCTCACCCTCCTCTGTGTGTTTTCCTCATGATTTTCTTATTCAGTTATTGACATATCACACATCGTTCAGTTACTTGCTTAGGTATCCTGAAAATTCCTTTGCATCCCAAATCCCTTAGAAATTGATCACTTAGCGCTTGTGTACCCGCATGTGTTGTTCCATGTATGCCTTCTAGCATTTTCTTGGTAAGGGGTTTATTCAACATTTGCCTCCCATCTGCTAATCTCCACTTCCCTTCATTATCTTTCTTGGCTCCTATTTTAAGGAGTTTTTCCTCTTCTGTCCCACTGAATAGGGGGACATTATGCATTTCTCTCATGGGGGTTAATACTACTATTAGTCCTTTTGTCCCTGATTCAGTTGCCTTTTTAGCTTCTAAATCGGCTAAATTGTTCCCATGCGTCTCTTGCATCATCCTTTTTTGTTGCCCTTTAACATATATCATGTCCAGGTTTAGAGAAAATTTAGGAAGAATTCCCCAAAGGAGTTCCGGTGGGAAAAGCAGATCCAATCGGCCCCTCCCCCCAACTGGTCTGGGAGGAAAAAATGCCTCCTTGGAGAAAGGTGGAAAAAAAATGGTTATTAAATAAAACCAAAACAATATCAAACAATGAGAATCTCTTTCCACTCTAAAAGAGATGACAAACTGAGAAAATCCTGTCCCTGGGTTGCAGCTCACTCAGTCTCTGATCAGTCCCTCCAGTGCTGGAATTGTCACAGGCCAGGCCTGGCCCGGTGGGCCACAGCTGCAGCTGCCGGTGCTCTCCTGGGTGTTCAGTCCAGAGCAGGTTTCAAGAGGTCCAAAGGAAAAGGAAAAAAAAAAAAGTCCAGGGAACTTCTCTGCTTCAGCTAGCTAGAATTAACTAAAAAAGCAAAAGAAGAGCTCTGTCCTGCTGTCTGTCCGTCTGCAGACAACACAGGCCAGGAGCAGGAATGTGGAGGAGGAGTGCAGTGTCTGAAAACAAACTGCGCTTCTTCTCTCCCCCCCTTCACTCTCTGGAACACTCTTAAAGGTACAAAATTTATTATTCAACATAAACAGAATGAGACGATTTGGTATAGAAGCATCATATAGTCAACCCAGGACACACGGCCACTCCCCCTGCAGGTTTAACTTAGGCCAGACTTCCAGACAATAGTGAATAATTTTTATTTTGTCTAAGCCTTTTGTGGCCTCCTGAGTGTCCCATTGATCTAGCATCTGTCCAAGAGGACTATCGGGGGGAATATTCTTCTCCTTTTTCTCATCTTCCCTTCCAAATCTTCTTCTTTTACTGAAACACTTTCCCATACTGACTCTAATTTGGTTCTTAACTGAAATCTTAAGGTGCCCCAATCTGAACAAAAACTACAGACGGGCAAAACCACACTTAATATACTTTTACTGCTCAAGCAGTCATTCACTTTCACACTGGTAAGTATGGGGAATTTACTCATATACTCGGTAAAAGGAGGGAAACCTCACCCACACTCACAGGCTTGACCTTTCACTTCCCAGGGGTTAGGTCCCAACGGGGCTACCTCTGGCCCCAACCTTGTACCCCTAGGCTAGGTCTGGTGTTAGGTCCCAATGGGGCTCCCTCTGGCCCCTCCCTTGCACCCCTCCTAACCAGGAGGGGGGGTCCTACCCCTTTTGGAGGCGCCTCAACCACCAATTCCACTCACTTTCCCCCATTCCCGGCTGGTCCCCTTGGGGGAGTCCAGAAACGAGGTACTAGGGGCCCTCACTGACATCGGGGGTCCAAGCTGCCAGCCCCTGTCTCACTCACTTGCCACTCGCTCGCCTCCAACTCCCACCACCGGTTCTTCCCAAGTCCCGGTGCTCCTCTGCGTCGCCAGTCCCAGGCTGTCTTCCTAGGTCTGGTGTAGCCAGCTGTTCTCTGGAGGCCCAAAAGGGTAGGCGGCCCTCCTGTCCTCAGTCCTCTTCAGATGTGACTATCCCGGAGGAGTCACCAAGCCGTGATAAATAGGGCCAGGAGAGCAGCTCCTTTAAAAAGGCCTTTATTAAAGACAGCTCTGGGTGGGGAACCCGAGGGGTCGCGCACACCGCCACTGCTCCCACTGGACGACGCTGAGGAGGAGGAGTACAGCTTTGTCTCTCGGCAGAGCTGGGGCTTCCATCCTCAAGAGAGTCCTTCGGAAGGCAAATATTGGCTCGCAGCCGAGGGGTATCTTCCAAGCTGAGTACTGTCAAAGTTATGGTGACAGGGCGAAATCTGGCTCTGGCCAAGAGTGGGTGATTTAGTGTGGTTCTGATGGGCTAAAGTCAAAGTTTGTGTGCTAGTTTGTTGTTTTGAGAGGGTTCATAGAGTTCCCACCGCTTCTCATTTAAATTCAGTCTGGGTGCAAGTCCTCCTGGGAGCAGGGGAGTAGGGGAAGTGGTTCCCGAGGGGAATGGATACAAATCCTGGGTGAGATGGAAAGGGGAACAAATACAGAGTACAACGGGGAAAGATACAAATACAGGGTAAAAGAGCAACATCGAACAGCAGCAACTAAAGGCAAGTCTTAGAATAATAACATTCAAAGTTTAACAAAAGACTAACAATGAGTACAAATACAGAGTATGACGAGGAGAGATACAAATACAGGGTAAAACAGTAACAGTTAGCAATGGCAACTGAAGGCAAGTCCTAGAACTCTAACACTCAATGTTTAACAACAGACCAACACTTCAAAATAAGACCTTATCAACTTCATTAACATCAACTACCAATTACTACTCTGAAAAAGAGCTCTCATCCCTACGATTTCATTCCTCACAACTGCCACCTCCTCTGCCTGTGCATATCCCTGAGCTGCATTTATCTCTTTTTTGATCTTCCTCTGTCCCGTCCCAACCCATTCCTGAGTTCTTTTAGAGACCCAAGGAGCAGCCCAGCACCATCCAGCCCCTCCTGAGTCCAACATGTCCTTTCCTCTGCCCCTGAGACCCCTGGCCATGCCCTCTAAACAACACCTCTGCAGGAGTAGCTTCTTCTATTGCAATAAAGAGATGGAGCTGACAGCCAGTGTCCGGGTGGCAGCAGCAGCAAAGCCGGGCCGGCAGCAGCACTGGCTGAGCTCCATGGACAGGAGCAGCCGTGGATGCCCACGGTGTGGGCAGGCAGGAGCCAGGCAGGGGCTGCTGTGACCAGCGGCGGGGTCCGGAGGGCTGGGGGAGCCCAGGGGGCAGGCAGCAGCATGGGGCTCCTGAGAAAAAGCAACCCCATTTGTGTAGTTTTTCAGTTTTAGAAATTAGAAATTTGTAGAAATATTTAAAAAATTTTTTTCTGTAGAGAGACACCCCCAAATATATCTTCCCAAATGCTATAGTGTTTAAAGATTTTTGTCAGTAGTTTTAGAATCAAGAGAACAAGTGACCCCATTTTTTCATTCTTAGAAATATTTAGAAATATCTTTTGTAGAGAGAAATCCCCAAATGTTTCGTTCCTGTTTCCACAATGCATCTCTATTTTTGAAACTAGTTTTAGTGTTTTGGAAAATACTTTCCCCTTATACAATAAAAAATAAAATTGCATTTCAGTGGTAATCTTTATTCTCGGAAGAAGTAAGACCCCTTCAGCCAGCCAGCCTGCTGCAAAGGCTCTTTTCCCGCAGGAGCTTTGTACCTAGTCACAACCAACATACATAAAACCTTTTCCCTGATACTTAAGATTTTTGACAAGCTCATGTCTTAGTCATCTCAGGATAACTATGAGCACAGTGGGAATCTCTTCAAGGTACCATCATAGTTTGCTCTGGTGGAACTCCCTCAGTTCTAGAGCAGGGCCTTCTCTCAGCTTCGTGCTGCGCCCGGGCTCTCTTCCCAGCCTGCTGGGCTTTGTTGGGTGGCACAGCCTGTGCCAAGGGGAGGCAAGGTGCCTGCAGGCCCCAGCTCTGGGGGAAATGGAGAATGTCCTGCCCGCATCCACCATGCTGCCAGCTCAGCAGTGCAGCACAGCACGGGCTGACCCTCCCCATTGCTCCCACAGGTGCAGCTGGAAGCACAGTACATGTTCCTGATTCCAAGAAGGGCCTTTGAAGGGGTTTGTGTCAGGGAACAGGCTGCTGGCTGGGGTTCCTGGCAGGCCTGCTTGTTTTGGAGCTAATTTTCATCTTATGCTCTATCCGAATTTGGACTTAAGAGAAGACAGTGAGTGTTAAGTTCACCTTTCCCTCAAACAGCTTTTTTCGAAAGTCTACTCTACATAGGAAACATTCCCAATGAGGCTGCAGTGTAGGTGTGGCCAGTCCATGATTGTTTAAAGAACTCTGCTGACGGCTCTGCTGCTGCCCAGAGCTTTCATTGGCCTCCTAATTGCTGGGCCTTGTCCTGGGGGGTCCGCTGGGGCTGCAGCCAGTGCTGGCTCCCACTGAGGCTGCCTGGCCAAGAGCAGCCCCAGGGGCACAGGGCAGAGGCAAAGCACGGTGGGGAGGAGAAAGAGCAGGGACGAGATTGCCCTTGAAAGGCAGAGGCGCTCCGGGGCCTGCTCCTGGCCAGGGAGCCTGCCAAGAGCCGTGCCCTGCTGGCCGGGGCCTTGAGGGACAGCTGTGCAGCTGGGCCAGGCTGTGCCACCAGCTCCAGCCGTGCTGGGGAGCCTTGCCAGCGCTGGGCCCTGCTGTGTAGGAGGGTCCCTATGTGCCACTGGCAGCTGGGGCCTCAGCCACCCCTTCTCTTCACAGGAGCGCCTCTGCAGCTTCACAAGACCAGTCAAATAACTCAGCCAGGGTGAACTGGACCTGTCATCTCTCATTCCCGTGCCAGTGTCCATTGTCCCTGCCATGGCTGCAATACCAGTTTGTTGCTGGGGTCATGCTGTTGCCACCAACCACCCAGAACAGGACCCTCTATCACCAGTTGGGCTGGCTCTGCTCTACAGCCAGGCCAGGAGGTGCAGCCCTCCAGACAGGGATGGGCCTGAGTACAGCAACGTCTTTGGGCTTCAGCTCATGTGTCTGTGAGCTACCACCAGCACAGGCTGAGCTGCTTGTCTGGGCACAGCCGTTGGTGGGCAGGCAGTGGCCAATCATGGGGCTCCTGAGACACCCTATTTTGGCTTAGTTCTTCATTTTATTAATTAGAAACTTTTAGAAACAGGTAGGGTTTATTTTTTTCCTTATAAAGAAATTGTCAAAAATTTGACCCCTTTTTCCATAGTCGGTAAGGATTTTTCAAAGTAGTTTTATAATTCAGAATAACTTTGAACATTTTTACACTTCTACAATCAACTGGACTTGTCATCTTGCATTTCCGTGCCAGTGTCCATTGTCCCTTCCCCACAGCTGAATTACCAGCTTATTGCTGAGGACATGCTGTTGCCTCCACCACCCAGAACAGGACCCTCTGTCCCCAAAGGTGATGGCCCTGGTGTCCAGCCAGACCAGGAGGTGCAGCTCTCCTGCCAGGGAAGGGCCTGAGTCCACCAACATCTTTGGCCTTCAGCTCAGGTCTCTGTGTGCTACCACCAGCGCTGGCAGAGCTGCTTGTCTGGGGACAGCCAGGGCTGGGCAGACAGCTGCTGGGCACGGGGCTCCTGAGAAAAAGCAACCCCATTTTGTCTTCATTTTACATAGCAGAAATTGTTCAGGATTTTTACATAGCCGAAATTGTTCAAAATATTCAGAAACAGTTTTTGTAGAAAAAAATCCCCATATATTTCTTCCCTTTTCCCACAGGAGTTCAGGATTTTTCAAAGTAGTTGTAGAATTCTGAAAAAGGTAGAACACTTTAATACTTACAGAATAAAAAATAAAACTGAATTTAATTGGTGATCTTTACTCTAAGAAGAACTAAGTCATCACAAGGCACCCAGCATACTGGAGAGGCTCTTTTCCCACTGGACATTCTTACCGAGTGACAACAACCAACCTAAAACCTTTTCCCTGATATTTTCTGAGATTTCTGAGAAGCTCACCTCTCAGACTTCAGAGGCAAACTTTGAGCACAGTGGGAATCTCCTGCTGGGCAGGAGGGTCTCTGTGTGCCAGCTGTGACTGGGAGCTCAGCAACCTCCTGTCTCAACAGGCGTCCGTCTGCAGCTTCACAGGAGTGGCCAAACGCCTCAGTCTGGGACACATGTACCAGACATTCCCCATCGCGATGCCCATGCCCGATGCCCCTGTCACAGTTGCTTTACCAGCTTGTTGCTGTGCAGGTGCTGCCACCACCCAAACAAGGTCCTCTCCTCCTGAAGGCACTGGCCCTGATCTCTGGCCCCTACTGAAGGTGGGCAGAGCTTGGCCCAGCATTTCTGTTGCAATAAAGAGCAGGAGCTGTCACCCCAGTGTCCGGGTGGCAGCAGCAGCAAAGCCCACCTGGCAGCCGCACTGGCTCAGCTCCATGCCCAGGAGCAGCCATGGATGCCCACGGTGTGGGCAGGCAGGAGCCAGGCAGGGGCTGCTGTGACCAGTGGCGGGGTCCCCAGGGATGGGTGAGCCCATGCTGAGCGTCCCTGGGCTGAGGGCACATTTCCTTCCCTGGCATCATCTGGGCCTGGACCTCCTCCAGTGGCAAGCCCAGGAAAAGAGGGAAGCCATCAAGAGCATCTCCATGGACACAGTCTGACCCACAATGTCAGCAGGAGACAAATAAGGTTTTGCTGAGCAATGGACCTGGGATACACAAAAACAATCAAGGCAGTCCATTTGTACAGATGCGGGCACACTCTGGGGGTACAGCTGAGGCCATGAGGTCACAGCAGGGTCAGGGCTCACAGCAGGCTGAGGTCACAGCAGGCTCTAAGGTCACAGAGGTGCCAGACCCAGTGGTTGCACAGCAGCACAAGGAGCGAGCACTCAGCCCTTGAGCACAACTGTTGCGGCAGCAGCGGCGGTGGCAGCAGTGGTGCTGACATTGGGACAGCACTGTCAGGACAGCGGTGGCAGCAAGAGCTGCAGGACTGACAGACGGCAAGGCACCGTGGCCCTTGCTCTGCGCCTCTTCCTCCTGCTCCTCCTGGCCGTGGCCCTGCCTGCCAGGGCTGCCCAGGCTGCTCCGCTGCCAGCATGGCGAGCAGGTGAGCCGGCAGCCTGGCTCCCCTTTCCCGGGACAGCGCTCCCTGCTCCCCAGGAAGTGCTGGGGATGGTTTTCCCCAGGCCTTTAGGGAGGGTTTCCTCTGGGGGAGGGAGAGAGCCCCCATGGCCCTGGGCAGCCCCAGTTTCCTCTCCAGGGATGTGTCACAGGGCCTGCAAAGAGGGTGCCGAGTGACCAGACGCCAGGCCAGAGCTCCCCAGGCCCCTGTGCAGTTTGGCCTTGTCCATTCACACCTGGCTACCGTGGCCTTAACCAACCCCCTTGCAGTGCCCTGTTCCCAAAGGCAGAAGGGGATCCCAGCACACAAAGGAAATGGTTCAGGTCTTTGCTCCATTCTAGATTTGGATCACGCCTTGGAAGATTTGGAAGTCCAGGTGAATGACACTTTGAATGCCTTGACGAATGCCAGAGGCAAGTTCTGAATTTCCCTTTTTACTGGCAAAATAATCAGTGTCCATGTGGCAAGAGCTCACCCATCGGCCATTTTTGTTAACGTTAAATCAGGGCTGAAGAATTCTGTAAACCTTGCCCCGTTCCTTTCTGGAGCACTGAGGGATCCCACAGGATTGCTGTCAGTGGGAGGAAGGAGCATTTAGCTGTCTATCCTCCTCCCATGTGCAATGCCACTGTGTCCTTCCATGTACTCTGTGCAGCCACAGAGAAGTAGAACGGGCAGGGGCCAGGCCCAGGGCTGTGCCCCAGGGCTGAGCCTTGCCTGCAGCCTGAGGATCTCCTACAGTGCCACAGGTGATGTTCTGTCCTGCCTTTCTTTGCAGCTGAACCTGTTGGTGAAGGTGATCTGGCTTCCCAAACCACATCCATGACTGAGCCTCTGGGAGATAGTGAGGGTAGGTCAAGGCCTTTCCCCTGGGAGAGCTGCCAGCTCAGAGCCCAAAGCTCGGCCATGGGGGCATCGCTGCAGGTGCCAGGACAGAGCCATGCACGTGGGTTCCCTCACCCTGCGCGATCCCCTCACTGCTCCTGCGGCTCAGTGGTGCCCGTGCAGCTGAGCAGAGATGGCAGAAGCTTCTGTGGCTGATGTGTTACAGATGTGTCAGCAGGGAGGACTTTTCCTGTCCCTGTGATGATTCCTACGCAGAAGCCAGGCTCCCATTGCAGGGGTGAGGATCAATATTGTTCACCAACCCATATCGGGGAATGATGTTTTCTAAGATAATCCCGGCAACTATTTCCCTGGTTTCTTTTCTAGTTGGAAAGGCTTCTACCCAATGAGTAAGGTGGTCAACTATTACCAATAAATGTTTCTAATTCTGTACAGGTGGCATTTCAGTAAGTCTATGTGAATGTTTTGGAATGGTCTTTGGGCTAATTCTCTTCCCCTGGTATGGTTTTCTCATCACCTTTTGATCTACTTTTTGGCAAATTAAGCACCCTTGAGTTACTGCTTTTGCTAACTGATATATTCCCATAGAGTTTCTCTTAAAAAGTGATTGCATAACCCTTGGACCCCCCAATGGGTTTATTCATGTATCTTTGTTGACATTTTCCGGGCTAGGGCTTTATTTAAAAATTTACGCCCATCTGGTGTCAACCACTCCCCTTGTTCCCCCTGATGCATTTTTAATTTTTTAATTGCTTTTAGTTCTTTCTCACTGAATACTGGTTCTCCTTTCCTTTTTTCACCTAACACTTTGTTTAACCTGAGTCATTTCACTGGCTCTCTGGGTCTAATGCTGCCTCCTTAGCCATTTGGTCAGCTAACTGATTCCCTTTTTCCTCGATGGTATTCCCTTTTTGATGTCCCTTAACATGTACCACTGCAATCTCTGCAGGTTTAGGTAGAGATTCTAATATCGATCTTATCAGTTCTGTGTGCACTAAGTTTTTTCCTTTGGAGTTCAGATACCCACGTTCCTCCCCAATCTTTCCAAATGTATGAACGATCCCAAAGGCGTACCGTGAGTCAGTGTAAATTGTCCCTTGGTCCCCTTTGAGTAAGTCAAGTCCCCTGTTTAAAGCACAGATTTCACAACACTGAGCTGACCAATTAGAAGGCAGTTTGCTCTTCTCGGTAATTTTCATGTCTTCCTTTTCTGTAGTTTCAATTCTTGCATATCCAGACATTCTTTTTCCCTCCACTACTCTTGAAGACCCATTAGTAAATAATTTTTTTCCATAAGGTAAAGGTGTCTCTTCCAGATCTTCCCTAACTTTTGTCTGAAAGTTCACCAGTTCCAAGCAGTTATGCTCTAGTTCTAATAATGGCTCTCCAGAGAGAAACTGTGCTGGATTTAGGGTTTTAGAGGTTACCAGCTCTAGGTTGTCAGCATCTATTAAGATTATTTCATATTTCAGTACTCTGGAGTCAGTAAGCCACTTCTGAGTTCTTTGGCTTAAAATTGTTTTTAGATCATGGGGTGTATGGATTCTTGTTTTGCCTTGCAGGGTCAGTTTTTGACTTTCTTCAATTAAAGTAGCTGCTGCAGCAACTGCTTGAATACAGGCGGGCCAGCCCCTAGCTCCTGGGTCTAGCAGTTTGGAGATGTAAGAAATTGGTTTCTTACACCCTCCCCACTCTTGGGCTAGCACCCCATAAGCAATTCCTTTTCCCGTATTTACAAATAGGTCAAATTCTTTTTCCAAATTGGGCAAACATAGGACAGGTGCTGAGGATAGTTTGTCTTTCAAATTATTTAGTTTTTCATCATCCTCAACTGCCCATTCTATTGGGTCAGGGTTTACTAATTTGTCATATAAAAATTTTACACTTTGGGTATTTTGGTCTAACCATAACTTACAGTACCCAAACCGGCCTAATAGTTTTCTGACATGTCGCTTAGTTGTTGGTGCTGGTATGGATAGTATGCCTGAAATTCTTTCAGGACTTAATTTCTTATATCCTTTCCCAATTATGTGTCCCAGATAAGTAACTTCTGCTTCCACAAATTGCAATTTATTCTGGGATATCTTTAAACCCTTTGCTCCTAGGAAATTTAGAAGACGTATACTTGTTGCCCTGACATTATTCTGTTCCTCTCCAGATATTAATAAGTCATCTACATATTGTAGAATTTGTACTTCACTCTTCGGGGTGAATTGTTCTAGAAGCCTTTCCAAGGTTTGCCCAAAGAGATTTGGGGACTTGGTAATTGGTTCCCACTCAAATGCGAACCAATCCCTACATTCCTCAGGAAGAGGACATGCCCAAAATGCATCTTTTAAATCTATAATAGTAAATCAGGCATGCTCCCTTGGGATCTGACTTAAGAGGGTGTAGGGGTTTGGGACCATTGGATGCCTGGTTATAGTTCTCTTATTTATTTCCCTTAAGTCTTGGAGCAATCGGTATTTTCTGCCTGCCTTCTTGATTGCTAAAATAGGGGTGTTATGTGGAGACATACATGGCTCCAGGATACCTTCCTCTAATAGCTGCTCAATCCCAGGGGTCAGTCCCTTTTTTCCCTCAATAGACATTGGGTATTGCTTTACCCGAATGGGAGGAATTCCTTTTTGCATTTCAATTTTTATTGGTGGGATGTCTAGATAGCCCCTCTTTCCTTCTCCTGCCCAAACCTCTGGGTTTATCTGCTCTGTATCTCCCAATGTCAATTTCATGATCTGGACTATCATTCTCCCATCCTTTTGGATATTTCCCACTCCTAATTGGACTTGTAGGTCCCTTCCTAGCAAATTACTTTCTAGATTAGGTAAATAGATAAAATCAGCCACACACCACCTTCTATTTCCTTTAATTTCTACATTTTCAACTATGGAGGCTCTAAATGGTTTTCCCTCCGCTCCCATCACCTCACAGACCTTTCTCTCAGGCGTCACTCCGGTGGGTAATTCCTTTATACTTGATCTATCTGCTCCAGTATCAACTAAAAAATCCAATTCCTCACTTTGGGGACCCACCTCAAAGTTTACTAGGGGCTCTTCTTGATGATACATTGGGTTCCCTAACATATAAAGCCCCTGACACCCCTAGGCATCTCCCCTCAGGAGTCTCTCAAGAGCCTCTTGTTCTTTTGCAATTGCCTCATCAAAAGAGAGTTTATTGCAATTCCTTCTTATGTGTCCTATCTCTCCACAATAATAACATTTCCTCTCACTCAGTGGTACAACTGGTCGTCTGTTTGTATCCAGCCATGGAACTAGTATAGGTTTTTCTTTGGGTGTTTCAAAGGAGGACTTTCGTCCACTTTCACTGACTCTCGATGGTTGTCCCCGCTGATCTCTGTTTACCCCTTGACTTTCCCTGGCTACGGCTACCATGATTCTAGCTTTAGCTTTGGTTTTCTCTTCTTCTCTCCTTAAATATATCATTAAGGCTTCCTTTAATAGTTCATTTATTCCCTTTTCCTGCCAGTCTTCCATTTTCTCTAACTTTCTCCGGATGTCTGGCCAAAATTTTGTAACAAATTGCACTTTTAGAAGCACTTGGCCTTCAGAGCTATCGGGATCCATGTTGGAATATAATTGGAAGTTCCTCTTTAACCTATTAAGCCAAGTAGCTGGGGTTTCATCCTTTTCTTGCATGCTATCAAAAGCTAGTTTTGTGTTATTACTTCGGGGAACTGATTCCTTTATTCCTCTAACCATCAGAGACCTATATTCTTCCATGTTCCTCCTATCTTCCTCTTCATTAGGGTCCAACTCAGGGCCCTGTAAGGGTAATTTCTGGTCATTGGGATCTCCTGAACGATTTTCTCGCTCCCAGATCTGCATTCCTGCGGCCCTGATCATCCTCACTTCTTCAGCGCTGAACCAAATTTTAAAAATAGAGTTCAGCTCTCCCCAGGTGTAAATGTTTGGGCCTAGAAATTGGTGTACTTGGTTCGATATACCTACCGGATCCTCCACTAAGTTCCCTAACTCCTTTTTAAAACCTCGAACTTTGGTGGCTGTTATTGGGGCTTTCACAAACCCAAGACTCCCACGTATCTCACCCATGGGGACTTCTCTAAGAGGAAAAAAAAAGCTTCTCCACTTTAGATGTTTTAGATCTTGTATTACAGTAAGGGCCCTCCATAAGGTTACCCTTCTGGGAAGAAACAGGAGGAGTGGGGCTAGTTGACTTATACTAACTGGGTTAGAGATGGAGGTGCTCACCTCCCAGTTAGTGGGAGGTAATGGTATAGCCGTAGGTAAGGGGGTAGGAACTGAAGCTGTAGGAAAGGACACAGGGTGGGGCTGGAGAGACAGTTGAAGAGGTTGAGGGGGAGACTGGAGAAATACCTGAATTAGAGGGAGCTGGGACAGTAGTATTTGGAGCAGATGAGGGACTTGGGGTTAAGGTAGGAGTAATAACCATAGCCTCCCAGTTAGGAGGGGGTAATGGTATAGAAGTAGGTAAGGAGGAGGAAACTGAACCCGTAGAAAGAGACACTGGGGGTGGGGCCAGAGAGACAGTTGAAGAGGCTGAGGGGGAGACTGGAGAAATAACTGGATTAGAGGGAGGTGGGACAGTAGTGTTTGGAGCAGGTAAGGGAGTTGAGGTTAGGGTAGGAGTATTGACCATGGGAGGGTTAATTGGAGGTGGTAATGGGATTGGAGCGGCTTCTGGTTCTGGGGATGGAGACGCCAGAGGTAAAAGGGGGGGATCTGGGAGAGGAGCCTGGGGCATTGCCAGGTAAATAGGAGGGAATGGAGAAGGAGGTACGTAATCAAGAGGGTACCACTTAACACTAACCTCTTCTCTCCCCTCATTCTTTTCCTCCTGTTTTTGTAGTTTACAGACTTTTATGACATTGCCGGTGGTATCCCTCTGCCAACATGCAGCACATGTTAACTGCTCAAGATTGGGACTTTATCAGGTTTTCAGGTGTTGGTTTAATTGGGAACACATCCATGGATCACTTGTCCCATACTATGGCTACTCCCCCTGCAGGTTTAACTAAGGCCAGACTTCCATACAATAGTGAATAATTTTCATTTTGTCTAAGCCTTTTGTGGCCTCCTGAATTTTGGGAATTCTGTCCATCCCTGCCCCAAAGACCAAAAGAGATGTTAGAAAAGTATTAGGTTTGTTTGAGTATTGCATATTATGACTTGATCAGTATTAAATCACTAAAAGTGGTAAATTTCCGTATGACAAATTGATAGACTTAGAGCCTGTAACCTGGACCTCAAATGATGAGGAACAGCTTCGGAATCTGAAAATGAAATTGTCCTCTGCCCCTGTACTGAGCCTACCAGACCTTATAAAGAACTTTGACCTATTTGTAAACGTGGAAGAGGGGATAGCTTGCGGAGTCCTTACACAGGACTGGGGAGGATGCAGGAAGCCGGTCGCATCTCTCTCCAAGCTACCAGATCCAGTAGCCAGAGGGTGGCCAGCCTGTGTGCAAGTGATAGAGGCAACAGCCATCCCAATAGAAGACACACAGAAAGTAACCTGAAAGGGGAAATCCAGGTTCAAACCCCACACAATGTAAAAGCTGTTTTAAGTCACAAGGGCCCTCAGTGGCTAACCGACACCCAAATACTAGAGTATGAAGTCATTCTAATAAGTACCAAGGGCCTCGAATTAGTCACTTCAAAATGTTTAAATCCAGCCCAGTTCCTCATGGGAGAGCTGTTAACAGACCTGGAGCATGATTGTTTGGAAATTATTGAAATGCAGACTAAAGTGAGAAAGATTTAGAAGAT
The DNA here is from genome assembly GCF_035770615.1 of Melospiza melodia melodia. Classification (NCBI taxonomy): domain Eukaryota; kingdom Metazoa; phylum Chordata; class Aves; order Passeriformes; family Passerellidae; genus Melospiza; species Melospiza melodia. The sequence goes on from NW_026948600.1 coordinate 10,591,152, forward strand.
GAGCCCCTCCCATATGGGAGAATTTTATTTACAGATGGATAATCGCAAATGGTAGCCAGTAAACAGGTCTCAGGGTATGCAATCATAGATGGGCAGAACATGCAAGTTCATGAAATGGGAAAGATACCCACAAATTGGTCTGCCCAGTGCTGTGAAATCTGTGCCCTGAAGAGAGGGCTAGATTTACTAGAAAAAGATAAAGGAACAATCTATACTGACTCCCAGTACGCATTCGGAATTGTCCATACATTTGGAAAAATATGGGAAGAATGGGGGTACCTAAATTCTAAAGGCAAAAATTTAATACATGAAAAGTTAATAAAATTAGTACTAGAGTCCCTGAGGAAACCAATAGAGATAGCCATAGTTTACATAGAAGGACATCAAAAAGGGGACACGGTTGAAATAAAGGGAAATCAAGTAGCAAAAGAAGTAGCCTTGGAACAAGGTAGTCCAATTAAAATTCTTAAGATAGAGGGAACACCTAGTAGAGAAAGAAAAGAAGAAAAACCAATCTTTCATGAGAAAGAATTAAGAGAGTTAAAAAAGATGAGAGGACAGAAAAAAGAAAATGGAGAATGGTGGACCCCTGATGGACAGCAAATTTAAATAAAGCTCCAGCCTGAAAGGTGATGACGGAGTTACACGAGTTGACCCATTGGGGAATACAAGGCTTATGTGACTACCTTCCAAGGTATCGTATGTGCATGGGAGTACGTACCATAACAAAGGCAGTTACCAAGGGATGTTTAACTTGCCAACAAATTAATCAGAAAGTAATGAGAAGAGTACTGTCTGATCTGGGGGAAGAGAGTTGTCCTTGCAGCCATTCCAAAGTGTGCAGGTAGACATCACAGAAATGGCCCCTGTTCAGGGATACAGACACTTTTTAGTGATCGTGGGTCAACTCACCCATTGCGTAGAGGCGTTCCTGACCAAAACAGAGACAGCCTAAGTAGCCACAAAAGCAATCCTAGAAAACATCATTCCCCGATATGGGTTGATAAATAATGTCGATTCTGACCGAGGTCCACATTTTGCTGCCCAAGTCTTACAACACGTTGTTGAAGCCCTGGGAATGAAATGGAGGTTGCACAGCCCATTGGCATCCCCAAAGCTCCAGAAGAGTAGAAAGAATTAATAAAACCATCAAAAACATGTTAACTACGTTAGTTACAGAAACCCAGATGAATTGGCTTAAATGTCTACCCTTAGCACTGTTACAAATTAGAACAAGGCCTCAATCAGGTATAAGAGTCTCATCTTATGAAATGATGTTTGGACTCCCCTTCTTAACAACCCCGTATAGCACAGGAATTTATCCAGAAGGAGAGACAGCCACCCAAAAATATCTAAAGGCTATAGGAAGTACATTAGAAGATCTTAGGAAAAAGGGCTATCTCCCTCAAACCTCTCCCTTCGACACTAAGGGACATAACATCAATCCAGGAGACGGGGTGTTAGTTAAATCATGGAACTCTGCACCTTTAACCTCTAAGTTTGAAGGCCCTTTTCAGGTCCTACTCATCACCAATGCAGCCATACGACCCAAGAGAAGGGGTGAACACATATAACCCAGATTAAAGGACGTTTACCGCCTCCCACTGAAGAGTCAAAACCAACCACATCTCCTACTAAGTTTTCTAATGAATTTATGTGTTAAATCGGATTCTAAGATTACAAGCAGTACTTGAGATGGTATCGAACTGAACATCTCTAGCTTTAGACCACATAAATGACCAACTATCCCAGACTAGAACTGTAGCGTATCAAATCAGACTAGCAGTAGATTATTTATTAGCTGATGATGGAAGCATATGTGGAAAATTTAACTCTTCAAGTGCTGCTTAGAAATGGATGACCCCAGTGAAGTAATTAGAAATACCTCAAAGGAAATCTGGAAGTTAGTTTATGTTGGAACATAAGAGTGGACCCCTACATTCGATACCAGCTGGTGGGACAATTTCTGGTCATTAAAAGGAAACTGGTGGAAAAAAATAGCCTTTTTCATCTTACATGAAACTGCTGGTTTAATCCTCCTACCTTGCATGCTCCCCTGTATAATCCGAGTTGTAACATCTGCTGTACAAGCAAGTTTAACAATACCAAAAGAGCTTAATAAGAAAGAAGTAAAAGTATTCATGATAATGAATGATCAAGAACGTCCAGATGCCAAGCAAATTTACAAGCAATATTAAAAATTGTACTTTCAAGAAGAAGTAATTGCTAATTGATGCAGGCTTGAGCCCAATTGAACAATTAGAGGGGAAAATGGTAAAGAATGCATTGTTAAAGGAGTTGATATAAAGTTCATTGTTAAAGGAGTTAATATAAAGTTCCAATGTTAGTTATAGATTGTTTGTTGAATGTTTAACAGCTATGTGAAGTTCCAATGCTAGTTAAAGGATTTATAATTATGTAAATCCCCTCACTGTCAGGTGTTACCCCCACTGCTCCTGTTAGTGTTCAGAAGCACATAATCACGAGAGTGATTCTATGCAGGTGCTTTTACTGAAGAGCTCTGGGTGTCAGGGGTACAAACCCAAATCTGTCTCCAACCATACACTCGAGATGAACATGTTTTTATATTCTATCGTTGTATAACTTTCATGTTAATTATTAAACCTATATTGTTCTATTGTATACATAGATTTCATCCAAGCATGGGCTCCTTGTGGACCCCCCCTTAAACTTCTAACATAGTTTCTCATTATTCTTCTTATGATTATACAATAATTATATTTAATTACTAAACAATCATCACATTGAAAAATTATATCATTTATCATATACTGCTTAAGTAAATGCAATTTCACATGATCTGGCAAACACAAAGCCTAACATTTTCAGAGTCTATTTTTAACATTTTCCAGGGCCCCACTAAGTCTAGCTTCTTTCTAATTCCCTGAATTTTATGATTTTAAAACCTTTCACTATCACTCCCACTCTCATCTAAGATGGCGAACAACCCGACATCATAAAGAAGAGGATTATGTCACCCAATAACCAAATATGAAAATCCCATAAGACCTAACAGAAAAGAATGGCCTAAAGAAAACCCCTAGAACAACAAGCCACCATTCAAATGAAGAATTAAAATGACACCTCTAACCAGAGAAAACATGAGACAACATCAGGACCATGGTCAGAGGTTTTTGCCTTCAACACCCTAATCAGAACAGGCCAAGAGCAGTACAGGGACCATGGACCTGAAGCCAACAGTGTCTACCCAGAGACTCTTGAAAGGAGAGACAACCCAGCTCTACCAGGCCTGGCTCAGCATTGCAGTTCCCTGCTCAGAGCCTTGGGCTCCCTGCAATCCTGGCCTCAAGGATCTGCTCTCACCAGGCCCTGGGCAGCCTTTGGCACTCCCTGCCCTCACTGGGGCCCAGCCATGCTCCAAGGCACTTGGAGTTTTGCTGCTGACTCCTTCAGCAGCTTCTTCATCCTTCTCTGCATTCCTGAGGCTCCTGGACCCAGCCCCAAATCTACCGTGGGGCTGATTAAAATACAGAAAGCCCTCAGGAGCTCTTTGTCTCCCTTCCATTGTCTTGAGTCCCCAGGGCTTGTGCAAGGATTGGAGTCAGTTTGGAGTTCTCTTCAGGAGGAAGATTTCAAAGTGCACCTCATGAGTTTTGGTTTTAGTCAAGGGAATATATTTCTCTTTACATTTCAGAGAAGAGGGGATAGAAGCATTCCCCAATTGATCTGGATGCTGAATGTCTCCTTAGGAGGTCTGGACAGGGAGAAGAATGAGCCCCTTGCAGGCTGAGCCTGTTTGGCCAAGCTGCTCCTGACCCCAAGCCTCACCATGACTGACATTACGCCCCTGGGACTGACATCCCAAAACATTAAAAAATATGCATTTTACTTGAAAATTAAAAGATAATAATTCCTAAAATTAAGTTGTATTATTCTAATTTAGTTGTTCAATATTTTTATTACCCAAATTCTAAATTGATATGAAAAATAAATATTTTTAGAAACAAAAAAAATTATTCATCATTGGTTCTAAGTAACATAATTCCCTTACTTAATTGACAATTATCAGGTCTTGATTTCTCCTTCTTTATGCTAATAATTTAGCACTTTTGTCATCTTTTTTCTTATTTTCTCACACAGGGTCAAGGGGTGGCACTTTGGGATCCCTGGAGACATTTCTGGTGCACATTTGGGGCAGTTTTAGATCTGGGGAGGGAATTCAGAGAGAACTTGAGGGTCTGGAGGGCACTTAGGGGAGCCGGGTGGGCACTTGGAGGGGCACTAAGGAATTCTGAGGGAATGTTGGGGGTTCGGGGCAGCACTTGGGGGTCCAGGGGGGCCCTTGGAGGTCAGGGAGGGGAATCTGGGGCCCTTCAGGGTCCGGGGCGGCCCTTGGGGGACTTGAACGAGGCTCTCTGGGGCGCGGGGGGTGATGGGAGTTGTAGGCACGGATATCCTAGGGTTTAATGAGGCCGCGGAGCATCAGGGGAGTTGTGGGCGCAGCTGCAATGGCTCTTGGTAAGGCGCAGGGCATGACGGGAGAAGTCCCAACTGGAACAGCGCTGGACATGCACTGCGGAGCACGATGGGAGCTGTAGTCCCAGAAGTGGCTAGAACGCGATGTCTCGGGGTCCGGGACACAGCTCTTGGGGGACACTTTTGCGTCCGAGGTGCAACTTTAAGTGCTCGGGGAAACTTAAATACTTCCGGAGCCCTTAGGAGGAGCTCAAGGAGCTCTAACCGGGCACTTTAGGGTGCGGGGCATGGCAGGAGTTTTAGGCGCAGGACTGTGTTCTGAGGGGCTCTGGGGCCGCGGGGATGAGAGGAGATGAATTCCCAGAAGTGGCTGTACCGGGCATCTGTGGGGTTGGGAGCACTCAAGGGGTCCGGGGACGCTTTTAGGGGGTCCCAAATGGACACTGAGGGGGCACTGAAGGAACCTGGAGGGTCTGGGGGAAACTAATGGAACAGATGGGGGGCGGATCCCGGGTTTCTCTGGCTCGCGGGGCATGACGGGCGTTGCAGTCCCGTGTCCAATAAAACTCAAACAGGCTGCGGGGCATCACGGGCATTGTAGGCAAAAATAAAAATTGGCACCCATCTAGGCACCGCCCTTAGGCCTGGATCCCTGGTGCTGATTGGCTGCTGGCGACGATGGGAGGGATCGTCGGCAAATGGGGTGAGGTGGAGGTGGGAACAGCTCATTCACCTTCCTTTAGTCCCTCCCAGTACTACCCTAGTACAGCCCAGTTCATCCCAATTAGAACCCAGTTCAACCCCATTGCCCCTCCAATCCCTCCCAGTACAGCCCAGTCCATCCCAATACACCCGAGTTCATTCTCAGTCCCTTCCAATTCCCACCATTGTAGTCCACAGGATGCCCCAGTGTCCCCCAGTCTTCTTCACAATGTCCCCAGTTTCCCCGGTTTGCACCAGTAGAACCCCAGTATCACTCCCAGTATGTCCCAGTGCCTCCCACAGCGTTCCCAGTATTCCCCAGTATGTCCCAGTTCTCCCCAGTGTTTCCAAGGACAGTTTAATTTCTCTCGGTGGCCGTGGCAGCCAAACTCAGCAGTGGGGTCAGTGCACTGCCCATGGCCACAGCCCCTTGCAGTGGCCCAGTGCAGCTTGGGCTGATGATCCACCCTCACAGCTGGCCCAGGGCAGCTCTGCAGTGCCTTTGGTGGCACCTGGGGCTGGCACACACCTGAGCAGTGTGTCTGTTTGCACTGGGGAAACTCAGCAGTTTGAGATTGCTGCAAAAAACCCAAAAAGGGAAAACCCCTCTTAGGCTGGGTGCAGCCAGCTCTCCAAGCACAGCAGGTCCAGGGGAGTGAGGACAGACAGGATGGGGGTGGGCAATGTGGAGCAAGGTTGTCCACACTGGGTCAGAGCTCCAGGCACAGCTTCTGTGAGCAGGCCGGAGCTGCTGAGGAGAGAGCCTGGGTCAGTATCAATCACAGAATGGTGTAATCACCTCTGCTCTAAACAGAAATAAAATAAAATACTTCCTTTAAAATAAGAATATGTATTTTATTAGAAGGTGTTTGAAATCTTTCTCCATAACAGGACTTGGAAAATTTTAATGACCCTCTCAGGGCTTTGGTGTTGTTTACAACAGACTCATTCCCTGAGAGTGTCTACAAAAAACTTTTCAAGCACTCAAAATTAAATTTGGACTCCAAAGTTTCTTGAAGTTTTAATGGATCCCACTGAGGAACACAACTCAGAAAGTGTCCCCAGGTTCCAGTTAGAGCAGACACTGGAGGCAGTGATGACAGCTGGGGACAAACAAGACCAAGGTGTCTCTGGTGCTGAGCAAAGCTGGATGTGTGTCAGGAATGCAAGTGAGCCCCAGCCCCTGGCCAGGCAGATCCTGTCCCTCCCTCCTTGCTCAGGGCTCTTCCCAGGATGGGCGCTGGCATGTGGGGATGTGCAATGGCAAGGGCAGGAGCATGGGGCGGCCCCTGCCAGGCTGCTGAGCAGGGACAAGGAGGCAATGAGGCCCCAGGCCTGCAAGGGTCACTTGTCTCCTGCTCCTGCCTCAGGCCCAGGCCCAGCAGCCATGGCCAAAGTGCTGCCCAAGTTGGCTCTGGCAGGGCTGTCTTGCAGCTGCTGCCCATCCCTGTGCCCTGTGCAGCCCAGGCTGTCCCACGGTGTCCCTGCCCTGCGCCTCTGTCCCTGCAGGCTGTCGGCATCCCCCGGCTGCCATACCTGGCTGGGCCCTTCCTTTGCTGACAGCTCTGCCTCCTGCCTGCCTCTGCCTGCCCACACAAAGCCTGGGGCTGATACCAAAAGGGTTCATTCCATTTTTACCCTGCCTGTGAAGTTTCAGCACAGGAACAAGGCATGCAGGGGCTGCTTTCCCCGCAAGGATGGTTGGAAGAGAAGATGAAGACATCTGGCTGAAGTGCGCAGGGATAGAGAAAACAAGGAGTGAATCTGGGAACTTGGAGTGGATTTTATGGAAATGGGTAAATTGTAATTGGCATTTAGTGACTGTCTATAAGCAAGACACTGGTAGAATTACATGTCCATGTAAGGTTACTAGTTTTCTCATCTTGGACCTCAGGCCTGAAGAAATGATAGCCTTATAAACACCAAACGAGTATTAAGGAGACTTTTTCTGATATTTTGGACATTTGGTGACAGCAGAGGCTGACAGAACCAAAGAGTCAGCTGTGACACTGTGGAACCCCATGGAACAAAGGGTCCATTGTGATGCAGTGGAACTCCATGGAACCAAAAGTCCATGGTATCAGAGTGAGGCCTCATGGAACCAAGGAGAGCATTGCTGACAGTGTGGAAGCTCCTGGACCCATGGGGTCATTGTGACAGTGTGGGGCTGCTTGGAACCAGTGGTCCATTGTGACACTGCAGAACCTTCTGGAATCAAGGGGATCATATTCTGCTATGGAACCCCATGGAACAAAAGATCCATGGTGTCACTGCGGTGCTCAGACCATTGTTGACAGTGTGAAAGCTCCTCGAACCAAAAGTCCATTGTGACACAGCAAGGCCTCCTGGAACCAAAGGTCCATTGTGGCTCTGTGGGGCTTCCCTGAACCAAAGAGACCATTTGGACACTGTAGGGCCTCATGGAACTACCTGGCACTGTGACACAGCTGGGCCACATGGAGCCAAGGTGCCACTGAAACACTGAGGAACCTCATGGAACCAAAAGTCCATTGTTACCCTGAGGAGCCCTGTGGAACCACTGGGACCATGGTGACACTGTGGTGCTCCATGGAACCAAGGGGCCATTCTGATTCTGCTTTCCCTTATGGAGCCAAGCTGCCACCATGACACTGCAGGGCCTGGTGGAACTAAGGCAGCCTTGTGACACTGCAGGGCCCTTGGAACCAAGGGTCCGTTGGGATATTGCAGGGTCTCATGGAACCATGGAGATCATTATGACAGAAGGGGCCTCATGGAACCAAAGGAGCATTGTGACACTGCAAAGTCTCATTGAATCAAGGACACAATAGTGACACTGTGGGGCTCCGAGGGTTCAAGGGGGCATTCTTAAAGTGCAGAATCAACAAGACCACTGTGACAGGAAAGCACATCATGGAACCACAGGTCCACTGTGACACAGCACGGCCTCATGAAACCATGGAGGCCATTTTCACACTTTGAGGCCTTGTGAAATCAAAGGGCCATTGTGGCACTTTGTGTCCCCATGGAACCAAGGAGTCCATTGTGACACTATGAGGCCCTGTTGGGCCTAAGGGCACTTGTGGCATTGTGTGGCACCATGAAACCAAGGGACCGTTGTGACACAGAAGAACTTCATAAACCAAGGGTCTGTTGTGACACACCAAGGCCTTGTGGAACAAGGAGAGCATTATGGCAGTGTAGAACCAAGGAGGCCATTTTGACAGTACAGAACCCAATGCAACCAAGGGTCCATTGTTCTACAGCAGGGCCTCATGGAACCAAGGGGTCATTGTGAAACTGTGGGGCATAATGGAGTCAAGGACACCACTGATACTGAAACCCACTGGATAGAAATATCTGAACAGAGTTTTGAGTATTTGAAAGCAGGTATTCTTTATTACAGTATGGTGGTGACTTGGGCCATCATTCCACCATTTGAGTGCACTGAGGATCAAATGAACAGAGTTTTTATCACACACACTCATTATGCATCCATTAGCTATCCCCACTTCCTTTGAGTTTATTTGACATAGTTGCACCCCTTACCATAAATCCTTTTATGATTCTTTGGGGTCTATCTTTAACATCTGGTGTCCTTTTTAGTTGACTGTTCCTTGACCCCTCCTTTTGAGTAAGAGCAACATTATTGTTTTGCATAACTTCTGTTTTGTCAGCCTTGCAGAGCTGAGCTGTCATCCTGCTTGCATTTTGTGTGACTTCTGTTTGCCACAGGTACATCCTCAATCAGTTTCTCCAAGGCTGTTCTGTTCTACTGTCCTTGACAAAAGTAAATGTTGTTCTGTTCTCCTGTCCTTGTCTCAGTGCTCGCCCTGCATGAGGCGTCTGCAGGCCCCCAACCTATGGGCCTGGGGTGGGCAAGTGTTCCTGGGGAACAGGGATGGGACAGATGGGCTGGACTGACCCAAGGATATTCCATTCCATGTCACACCATGATCCACAATCAACTGAGGCAAGTTGGGGGACAAGGAGGGTAGTAGATTAATTTCTTTTTTCAGACATTTTTCTTTCAAAACAGCACCAACACATACAGAATCCTCTCCTGCCACAAGGTGGTCAAACATTTTCTGCTGTTAAGACATTTCCTGTGGATTTGCTTTTTTTCTGTTTGTGACCTTTTCTTCTTGTGAATGGTTTGTTTGTGGGGTTTTTGTATTGTTGTGGGTGGGTCTTGCTTTGGGTTTTTTGATTGGGTTTGGGCATTTGTTTTTTTGGTTGGATTTGGGTTTTTCCCTATTGAACTGCTTTTCTTCTGATGCATAAGTTTTTTCTGCCCTTTCTTGGGTTTGCTTGGCATCTGACAGCAAGACAAATTTACACAACTCAGTCATCTTGCCCAATTACATTTTGCAGTCACCATTAACTAGATCAGTTCAGTCACAGTCACACATCAGTTCAGTCCCTGAGATTTGGCAGCATCCACAAAGAAATTGAAAGTTCATTTCATGCCATTTTAGAGACAATAGAAATATTCCACAGTGGTGGCCAAGGGCTGGTCACTGAGGGATGTCACCAGGGCATGGCTGCCAAGAGGACTCTGTACCATGGATGACATTTGACCCTCATTGTTCAGCTGAATTCCCACCCAGCCCATGTTCCACTCCTTCAGCCCAGCTCTCTCCAGTCTGGCTCTGAGGAGGCCACAGCAAACCCTGTCCCACACCTGGCTGAAGTCTGGTCACACAACATCCCCTTCTTTTCCCTCCCACGTGGGTTCAGCAGTCTCTGCCTTGTCCTGCCAGTGTCTGGAATGGCTGCAGGAGGAGTTGCCATATCCCATTCCCTGCTGAGCCTGACCAGGCTGTCACTCTCCCAGTCCCCCTCCCTGCCCTGTGTGCAGACTGGTTCCATGTCTGCCCTTCCCAAGTGCCCAGGACCCTCTGGGATGGCTCTGGCCTTTCCAAGGGGTTTGAGAGAGGTCCCACAGTGACACTGCCTAGCCTTCCCAGCAGCCCTGACACCAAAGGCCTTTTCCACATCCCTCAGTTTCAGGTCAGTGCCCAGAACACAGCACACCCCTGTCCAGGTCCTCAGGATGGTTCAGAAGGGAGGCAGCTCTGATTTCTCCCCACAGACCCTCACTCTATCCAATGTCTCTCTGTGCAGTCCATGGCTGCCCTAAGCATTTTTTCCTGGAGCCTCCCTGCCTTGGATATTTCTCTCTGTGCAGTCCTAACCACAACCCAGCGAAGAATTCAGGTGTTTTCCCAGAGGACATTACTCTCAGAGTGAAGTGGCCTCAAGGCCCTGTTTGTGCCACTGGAATTGTGCCACCCCTGGGTGCTGCTGATGGTGTTTGTGCTCACTGGGGTTCATCTCCCCACACACAGACACGATGCACTGCTGAGATCCCCTCAGTACAGAGCAAACATGGCCTGCTGGCCTGGTCACTTGGTGTCCCTCCGTGCAGGGAGAAGCAACCTCCTGCAGGTGTGGAGAGGCCAGTGCAGGCAGTGGTGGTTGCAGGGGCTGGTGTGGAACAATTGCCCTGGGGCACCTTCCCAGGCTGTCCCCAGAACAAACACACGGCCCAGGCCCTGCTCTGTGGCTGCCTCAGGTCCATGTCAGGAGCTCTGGCTGTGCCAGGACACTGCTGTGAGCCCCCCCTGCACACTCCCCCCCTGCCCAGGCACTGGACTTTGCTGTGCCAGGGCATTCCTGGAGCACATTGCTGACAGCAGCCCTGGAGGGGAGCGAAGCATCCCTGCCCTGCCCTCAGGAGACGCCCTTTGCTGCTGGAGCTGCTGTGCTGGAGCCCAGCTGTGTCCCAGCAGTGCCCATGGCCTGGCCCTGCCTGTGGCCACAGCAGAACAGTGACCAAACTGCCAGAGCACTCCGGCCTTACAGCCACAGCAGGGCTGGCAAGGACAGGGTGGAGTTGGGCAGAGCAGATGTGGGAAGAGTCAGGGCCATTGTCCCTGGCTGTGCTACTGTGCTGGGAGTCTCTTCCCTCAACCTCTGCTCACAGGCAGTGCCGCTGCAAGGACAGAGAAGGGCTGAGGAAGAATCCTGGACACACAGGTCAAGGCAAGCACTTGTTTTTATTTAAATGCCAAGGGAAAAAGCCTCTTGCAAGTCTTTGTACTTCAAAAGAACGGTAGATATTAATGTAGAAATGCTAAGAGTAAAGCTGCACTATTTTGTAAAAAGCACAATAACAGTATAAAACAGTTACCAAATAAAAATGGACACATACGGGAAAAAAAAAGCTGAGCTTGTGAAGAGTTACATTCTGAAGGCTCTGCAGCAGAAAATGGTTCTGAAATGCTTCTGAAAATACAGTCCAATCAATTTTCTCAGGGCCTTCTTGAGCTCCTGGTTCCTCAGGCTGTAGATGAAGGGGTTCAGGGCTGGAGGCACCACCGAGTACAGAACTGACACTGCCAGATCCAGGGATGGGGAAGAGATAGAGGGGGGCTTCAGGTAGGAAAATATGCCAGTGCTGAGGAACAGGGAGACCACGACCAGGTGAGGGAGGCAGATGGAAAAGGCTTTGTGCCATCCCTGCTCAGAGGGGATCCTCAGCACAGCCCTGAAGATCTGCACATAGGAGAAAAGAATGATCACAAAACAACCAAAAGCTAAAGAGACACCAACCAATGAAATCCCACTTTTTCTCAAGTTAGAGTGTGAGCAGGAGAGCTTAAGGATGTGTGGGATTTCACAGAAGAACTGGCCCACGGCATTGCCATGGCACAGGGGCAATGAAAATGTATTGGCCGTGTGCAGCACAGCAAAGAGAAAAGCACAGGCCCAGGCAGCTGCTGCCATGTGGGCACAAGCTCTGCTGCCCAGGAGGGTCCCGTAGTGCAGGGGTTTGCAGATGGACACGTAGCGGTCGTAGCACATGATGGTCAGGAGGAAATACTCTGCTGAGGTGAAGAACATAAAGAAAAAGAGCTGAGCAGCACATCCTGAGTAGGAGATGCTGCTGGTGTTCCAGAGGGAATTGTGCATGGCTTTGGGGACAGTGGTGCAGATGGAGCCCAGGTCAGTGAGGGCCAGGTTGAGCAGGAAGAAGAACATGGGAGTGTGCAGGTGGTGGTCGCAGGCTATGGCGCTGATGATGAGGCTGTTTCCCAGGAGGGCTGCCAGGGAGATGCCCAGCAAGAGGCAGAAGTGCAGGAGCTGCAGCTGCCATGTGTCTGCCAATGCCAGCAGGAGGAAGTGCGTGATGGAGCTTCTGTTGGACATTCCTTCACTCTGGCCATGGTGGACTATTGAAACAAGACATTGACAAGCTCTTTAAGTCAATCCAATAGTGTTAATTTAGGAATTCTCTAAAAACTGCTTCTTTACATGTGGGGGAACTTCACTCAACATTTTAATTCTTGAGTTTGGGTTTATGCTCCGGATTACTGCCTCATCTTCAGCATTGCTCTCAGGCTGAGCCCCTGGGAAGCCCAGTGGGAAAACAGGGCTCCCTGTACCCCAGTGCAGTCAGACCTGCTGGAACCACACAGGAGTGCCCTTTCCTCATTACACCTCCCTCTAGTTCAGGGTCATTGAAAATAAATGTGCCTGAAAAATAAAGTTTAGTTTTTAAAGACTCCAGTTTCAAAGCCAGTTTCTCTAAGGCGCTCTCTCTTTCCCGGTGCAGCTGGACAAGATGGGATATCAAGGACTGGTCTGGCTCTCTGCTGCTAGGAGTTGTGCCTACTGGGAGCTGTTTCTCTCTATCCAAGCCTTGTCCCTGCCAGTGCTGCCAGAGCCCAACCCAGCCCTGGGGGCTCAGCTCTGCCCTGCAGACCCCTCCCAGCACAGGGCACTGCCCAGGGGCATCTCCCTGGCAGCAGGGCCTTAAGGGCAAGTCAGACGAACAGAGATGCTGCAAGCCAAGGTGCTGCTGCTGCTGTCTGTAGGGAGAGAAGGCTGAGGAGGCACTTTCTGAGGGAGATCTGAGGCACATCTGCTGATGCCCCGGCTGACAGTGCAGGAGTCTCAGTGACACAGCCAAAGCTGACAGCCCCTTTCCCTTCCCTTTAGGAGAAAGCTGAGAGCAGCCCTGGCTATGCAGCACAATCTCCAGAGTAGGAGGAATCTGCCCTGATGGGGGTGGCTCCTTCCACCTCCAACTTCTCCCTACCGCACCCATGGGGAGCTGCCAGGCAGGCTGAGAGATGTCCCTGGCAGGTGGCACATGCCCTGGGCTGGCCAAGAGCCCTGAGGGCTGCAGGAGCGGCTCTGCAGGACAGCCCTGGGCAGCCCTAGCTGCAGCCCCAACTTCACCCCCTGCAGCCATCCCTGGCAGCAGGAGCCGTCCTGCCCTGTCCCTCTGACGGTGCCCAGGGCAGCCCCGTTCTGCAGCACATCCACCTCCTCCTTCTCTTGTGCCAGAAAGAAACTGGGAGAGTCCTCCTGACACATCCCCCAGGCTATGGGGGGTGCTGGCTTCAGGAGATCCCTCCAGGAGCACAGGGGACATTGCCCTGCATCCACACACTCACCATGCACAGGGCTGTGAAGATCCTTCCCCAGGTGAAGTCTCAGCTCAATGTCTTCCCAATCCTGATTGCCTTCAGCCTGGCTCCTGTCCCCTCAGTGCCTGCAGGCAGAGCCCTCAGCCCTGCTGGGCTGGGAGAGGAGCTGGTCCTGGGAAGAGCTGTTCCTTTAAAGCTCAGCAGCACAGACACAGCACAAGGACTTTAATGAGCCTCTAGGGGATTTGGTGTTGTTTATATCAGACTCAGTCCCTGAGAGAGGGCTCAAAAAACTTTTCAAGAACTCAAATTTAAATTGAAACTCTGAAGTTTCTTGAAGTTTAAATGGTTCCCACTGAGGAAGTGTCCCCAGGTTCCAGTTAGAGCAGAACACTGGAGGCAGTTATGACACCTGCAGACCAACAAGGCAAAGGTATCTCTGGTGCTGAGCAAAGCTAGATGTGTTTGAGGAATGCAAAGGGCCAAGGCCTGAGCCCCAGCCCCTGGCCAGGCAGATCCTGTCCCTCCCTCCTTGCTCAGGGCTCTTCCTGGGATGGGCACTGGCATCAAGGGCAGGAGCATGGGGCGGCCCCTGCCAGGCTGCTGAGCAGGGACAAGGAGGCAATGAGGCCCCAAGCCTGCAAGGGTCACTTGTCTCCTGCTCCTGCCTCAGGCCCAGGCCCAGCAGCCATGGCCAAAGTGCTGCCCAAGTTGGCTCTGGCAGGGCTGTCTTGCAGCTGCTGCCTATGCCTGTGCCCTGTGCAGCCCAGGCTGTGCTACGGTGTCCCTGCCCTGCACCTGTTGTAAATGAGAAGCTTGACTAGGCCAATATTCAAGCAGCAATCAATTTATTATATTCAATGGTAAACTATGAGCAATACAGCACTGGGTACATTGGGAGAAGTTTTCCCTCCAACTGCACACCAATAGTTGAGGCTTACAGGTACTTATAGGGGTACTCATCAGCTTTCTCAGCAGTTTCTATTCCAATTTTTACTCATCAGCAGTTTCTATTCCCAATTTTTCTGTCGCAATTCTATACACTATTGTGATTTAGTTTTTCTCGGGATGTATGCCAAAAAGGAGTATCCCCAGATGGTGGTGGTCCCGTTTCCGAAAGAAGAAAGACAGATCCCATCTAGTGGAGTCCAGGTCCCCAGATGTGGGTCCACCTTTTGATTGCAGAGACTATAAATCTCATAACAGTGATGTCCAGCTTCCCTTGGTCAAATATGTAAGTCCTGGAGTTTATGTTCATCTTCCTTTCTCAAGCTGCTTTTCTCTTTTTTGTTAAGGTGTGAGATAAGCATGTTTCCTTTATATATATTCCAAAGCTATAGTTTCAAGTATACAAGCAATATTCTAAAATTACTCTTCAAAAGGTTATTATTGCAGAACTCTTTGAAGCCCCAAAACAGATATCCTTCAAGAAATAATGAGTTAAAACATAGAATGTGAGGCATTTGAAGAAAGCATAGCATTAAGAAACACATAAAGCAATAAATCAGCTAAAGCATGAAACACAATGACAGGAAAGAGAGATAGGGATAGGGGAACTGATGAGCTAAGCATGATCAGAGCCAACAATGTCAAACTGACCCTAAGAACTTTGCCAAGCCATAGAGACCAAGCCAAGTACACCGGGAATTGACCAAATTAGGAAAGAAGTTCAAAAGTTTAAGGAGGAAGACCCATCAGGAGACCCCAGCCCATGATGAAGGCAACCGGAACGACCACCAAGATGATCCTCAAAAGAGGTGTCCCCGCCCACGCTCCGCCTACGCCACGCCCCATATGAATATTCATGCAAAGATATGACTATGTATATGATCTGATGCAATTTTATATCCAAAAACTGTATAAAAGGCCTGCCTTTGTTACGGGAAACTCAGAAATCCATTTTGTGATTTCTCCGACGCGTCACAATAAAATACCTCCTGCTTACCTGACTTAAGCTGAGTCTCTTAAGCAGTTATTCTCGCCTTTTGGGGCAAAATTCGGCATCATTTTCTGGCGACCCAGATGGGACCAGACAGGAGATCCAGGCCTTGAGGGGTCCTCCTGAGCCGAGTCCGGGGTCGGGAACCTCTGGGCGCCCCTGACGAATTTTTGTCAGAAGAGACTCCCCCCCGGACCAGCGCTTTTCCGTGGACGAAGGGTTCCCTGCATCTCCTGCTCCAATAAGAAGTATTTTAATTGTTTATTGGTTTTGGGAAAAAGCGCTTTGTTGGGAAACGGGGGTCAGACGTGACCGCCCGAAGGGAAAGCTGGGGGACGCCCCGGTAAAGAATCCCAGCTGGGTTAGAGTCCCGGCATTGGTTTTGCTGGGTTACATTCCTGGCATTGGTTTTGCTGGGTTACATTCCCGGCATTGGTTTTGCTGGGTTAGAGTCCCAGCATTGGTCTTGTGAATGCAAAAAAAAAAAAAAGAGGAAAAAAAGAAAAAGAGAAAAAGCAGGTTAAAGTCCTGCTGGAAGGAGTATTTGTTTATCTTGGTATCTTTGGTCTGTTTTTACTGTGTGGGAAACTGTTTTTAACATTGTGTTTAATGTTATAACACTGTGAATTAAGGGTCAAGAACTAAGATTGCTCTCTGAGAGGTCTGTCAGCCGGTGATCTTTTTGTGTCTGTTCTATGTGTCTGTTGCAAAATCTTACAGGAAACATCCTGTCGCCCTCTCTGTAATCTTTTAGAAGAGAATAAGTTGATAGATGTCCAGGAAGAAATTTGTCACCCCCTGCAATTGTTATACTGTCTATGGTTGCGATTGCATGAATCTGGCAAACCGGTATCTCACGGTCTGTAGGCGACCTCTCGTGACAAAATCTGGTAAAAGTCTGTTCTGATATAGACCATAAGGTAGGAATTATTTCATAAAGGTGTGTGGGTATGGGTGAGAGTTAATGAGACGCAGCATCGCTGCGAAGCGAGAGGGAGTCCCACTCTGCATTTCCTGTTCTTCGCGAGAAGCCAGGTTGGAAAAGGACAAAGCGATTGAAAATTGTGTGTATGAAGTGTTAAAATAAATTGGCATACCGTACTTGCGAGAAAGAGACTGATCCGGTTAAACAGACACAGGGAATAGCCATGGGAGGTCAACAGAGTAAGGACGTGGATATGAAAACCCCCTTAGGATGTATCTTAAAGCACTGGAAGGATTTGGAGGGATTTCAGGGGGAAGCATAAGTAAAAAGACACTCCTTAAATATTGTACACAGTGGTGGCCATTGTACAAGTTAGATGACAATGAGAGATGGCCGCCGGAGGGAACAACTAATTATAACACTATTTTACAACTAATGCTTTTCCTCCGCCGGCTCAATAAATGGGATGAGGTAATGTACGCAGACATGTTCTTCACCCTAAGGAATAAACCTGAGTGGCAAAAAGAATGCGAAATTAATGTAGCCCCTCAAGATCCCCTAGTACTAGCCCTGGAAAGGGATAAGAAGGGTCCAAAGCCTAAGGAACGTTGCTGTGATGCATGTAGTAGAAATGAGAAAAAGAAGGGTGCGGGACCTACCTGTTTTTATTGTCATAAAAAGGGGCACCTGCAAAAAAATTGCAGAAAGAAACAGCAAGATGAGAAAACTTCTCAGAAAAATCAGAGAGGGCAAGAGTTTTGTTTAACGAAGAGGACCAAATTACTCCTAGAAGAGCCCTTGATAATAAAGCTAAGAGTAGGTCCTCAGAGTGAAGAATTTGTATTTTTAGTAAATACAGGTGTTTCTCGGTCAACAGTGACAAAATTACCCCAGGGATGTGAGATAAGTTGTGAGTGAGTTTCAGTAATCGGAATTACAGGAGAAGCTTTCCCTGATCCTGTAATAAAAGGAGTGAAAATTGAAACAAATGACAAATTTAGAGTAAATGATTTATTGTTGATACCAGAGGCCGAGGAGAATATGTTAGGCAGAGATCTAATAATAGCCCTAAATTTACAGATAAAACCCTGTGAAGGAAAACTTGGAATTCATTCTTTATCTGAAGAAGATAATCTAGAAATTAATGACACGGGTTGGCATTCAGGTGAAGTGGTAAAAAGTTTAGGGTGAAAGAGTCTAGTCCCCTTAGTCCCTCCTGGTCAGCGCGAGCCTGTGAATTTTAAAAAGGCAAGAAGGGACTATTTATACAGACTCCAAATATGTTTTTAGTGTAGTACATACTTTTAGAGAAATTTGGAAGGAAAGGGGACTTATAAACACTCAAAGGAAGGAGTTAATATATGGGAGATTAATAATTTCAAAAAAAAAATATAGCGATAGTTCATATAAAGGAACACCAGAGGGGGAAGGATATTAGAGTCAGAAAAATAATTTGGCTGATAAAGAAGCAAAAAGAGCGACCTTAAGAAAGGGAGATACTGAAATCATGACCTTACAAAAAAAAAAAAAAAAAAAAAAAAAAATTCAGCAGGAGACTCTTTCCCTTCCGCTAGTAGAATTGGCAGCTATAAGGAAATTAGGAGCAACATTTAAGGAGGAAAAGTGAGTTTTTCCTGATGATAGAATTATGATGCCAAAACCAGTGGCACATTAGATCTTAGATAACTTGTATAGACGGACATACTGGGAAACAAGAGCCTTTTGTGATCACTTCTTAAAATTTTTTCTGGTGTATGAGGATATTTGAAATTAGAAAGCAAATTACCCAGGGGTGTCTCACCTGTTAAAAGGTAAATAAGAAGGTGTTTAAAAGCCCTCCCTCTGGAAGATGCAAAATAGCCTAGCGGCTATTTCAAAAGATCCAGGTTGATTTTGTAGATTTGTTTAAAGTAGGTCGGTAGAAATATTTGTTAATTATAATAGATCAATTAACTCAGTGGGTTAAAGCATTTCCAGCGGCTTGGACTACAGTTCAAACAGTACTTTTTGATTGATACGGGAGCAACTTTTTCGGTTTTAAATCAGGAATTGGTACCTAAAAGAGATGAATCTGTACAAGTTGTGGGAGCAACAGGCCAACCAGAAAAGGCTTACTTTTTGAAACCCATTAAATACAAAATTGGGAAACAAATGGGAATTCATCAGTTCTTGTATTTACTAAATTCGCCAAAGCCCTTATTGGGAAGAGACCTATTGGAGAACTTGGGAGCCATAATAAAGTTCAACAAGGACAAATTGCAATTTCAAGTAAATGAGAAACAACTGATTACAGCTCTAAGCCTAACAATCAGTTGTGTGGAACCTTAACCTGAGAATCACAATTTTGAGCGAATCCTGAGCGAGACTCACCCATTAGTCTGGGCTACTGCTTGAGCGGGAGATAAAACAGCTGTTGATTTAGCAGTAACCTGGAACTCGCTCTTTGAGGCTTTAAAGGAATGGAGAATAGAGAGAGAAATGGAGCAAGATGCGGACAAAGAGTCGGGGCTGATACCTGACGGGGGGGGCTGAGGTAGAAGGGGGCTCTGATGGGGAACTTAGTGAAGAAAAGCTCGGATGCCATGGGAGTTACCTGGCATGCTACCAGAGCTTCTGGGAAAGCTGCCAAAGCTTCCGGGAAGGCTGCCAGAGCTTGTGGGCTGGGTACCAAGGCTTCTGGGAAAGCTGCCAAAGCTTCTAGGAAAGCTGCCAAGGCCTTGGAGAAAGCTCCTTATCAGCTTCTTCTTCTTCTCGCTCCTTTAGCTAACAGGCCCGCTGCTAGCCCCTTCCACAATTCCCCCTGAAATCAAAACAAGCAGCACCGATTTTTGTTGAACTTAAAATTGGGGCAAGACCGGTGGTAAGAAAACAATACCCTCTGAGGATAGAAGAAAGGAAGGGGATTGAGCCCATAATCAAAAGGTTTTGGAACTGGGGTTATTGATAGAATGCGAACCAGATTTTAATACACCAATCCTGCCAGTAAAGAAACCTAATGGAGCTTATAGACTAGTTCAGGATCTGAGAGCAGTAAACGAAATAACCAAGACATTACATCCGGTAGTTGCTAACCCATACACGCTTTTAACTAGACTGAAGGACAACTTGGCCTGGTTCACCGTATTAGATTTGAAAGACGCATTCTTCTGCCTTCCCTTAGCTCCCGAGAGTCAAAAGATTTTTGCCTTAGAACAGTGGGAAAGGCCGCTGGGAGATGGCACCCTTCTGCAGTACGTAGACGACCTCCTAATAGCAACAGTGACAGAGAAAGAATGCATTGAATGGACTATTTCCTTGTTAAATTTCCTGGCTTTAAGTGGATATCGAGTCTCTCAACAGAAAGCACAGCTGGTGCAAAAAGAAGTGGTGTACCTGGGATACGAAGTCTCCAGAGGACAGCGATCCCTGGGAGCAGCTAGAAAAGAGGCCATCTGCCAGATGCCTAAACCAGAGACGGTGAGAGATCTGCGCGCCTTTCTGGGGATGACAGGTTGGTGTCGGCCATGGATCTACCAGTATACTCGCTAGAAGGGAGAGCCCCAGCAGAACCCATCTAACACGACTGCCTGGAAACAATTGGGGCCATCTACTCCAGTCGCTGGACAATTGGTTCTTGGATGGCAGTAGCTTCGTGAAGCGAGGAGTAAGAATGGCTGGCTATGCAGTCACTACTACAGAAAGGGTAATTGAGTCGAACCCCTTGCCTGCAGGGACTTCAGCTCAAAAGGCAGAGCTGATAGCTCTGACTCGAGCCCTGGAATTGGCGGAGAACATGCAAATTAATATATGGAGAGACTCTAAATATGCCTTTTCCGTTCTACATGCTCATGGGGCCATCTGGAAAGAAAGAGGACTGTTGACTACACAAGGAAAAACAGTCAAACATGCAGAGGAGGTTCTGCGATTGCTAGAGGCGGTACAACTCCCAGCACAAGTGGCCATAATGCATTGCAAGGGACATGTGAAAGGTAACACTATTCCAGAAATAGGGAACAGGAAGGCAGATACGGAAGCTAAATTGGCTGCCACAAGAACTAGGAAAGTGGTAATAGTGGCCCTAATACCAGGAGAGCTGGATACCAATATCCAGCCAGATTACCAGGAATCAGATCATAGATGGATTCAAAGAAATAAGGGCAAAATATTAGAAAATGGTTGGGGTCAATTGGAAACGGGACAGTTAGTAGTACCAGGAAATGTGATGTGGCAGTTTGTAAAAGCAGAACATGAGAAGGGCCACTGGGGTCTAGATCCGCTTTACCAATATTTGCAAACCAGGATAGCAGGACCAAAATTATTTACTACTGTAAAACACGTTACATCCCAGTGCGAGCGGTGTCTGAAAAACAACCCGAATACGGCAACCAAGATACACCAAGGAGCCATAAATCCAGGTAAATTCCCAGGTGAAGTATGGCAAATTGATTTTTCTGAACTCCCAAGAAAAGGGGGGTTTCGGTATTTGTTGGTATTAACTGATACATTTTCTGGATGGCCTGAAGCATTCCCTTGTAGGACAAATAAGGAAAGAGAGGTAACTAAAGTACTGTTGAATTAAATTATTCCACGGTTTGGGGTACCGAAGAGCATTTCTTCGGATAGGGGTACACATTTCTGTGCAAAAGTAGTGAGAGCAATAAGTAAAGCATTACAAATCAAATGGCAATTACACACGCCTTACCGTCCACAGGCCAATGGGCAAGTGGAAAAGATGAATCATCTTATCAAACAGCAAATTGCCAAAATATGCCAGGAGACTAATTTGCAGTGGTATCAAGCTTTGCCTATTGCTCTGCTGAGGCTGAGAGTCAAACCAAGGTCAAAAGAAAAGTTAAGCCCATTTGAAATTTTGTATGGTAGACCTTATGCTATGCAAGTTGTAAATGGGGACGCCATAGACCAAATCGGTAATCAATACATTTATGATTATGTAATTACGGTGGGGAAACAGTTTGATAAAAATGCTACTGTGATGATAGAGCACCAACCCAAACAACCTGATTGCAAATTGCATCCGTTTAATCTCGGTGATTGGGTGTATGTTAAGAATCTTTTAGGAAAACCCCTACAAGAGAAGTGGGAGGGACCTTTCCAAGTGCTGCTGACTACCTTCACCGCGGTTCGGATCAAGGAGCGACTTACGTGGATCCATTATTCACGGGTCAAGAAAGCTCCGGAGAACAAACAAGAGGAGCAGATGTCATGATCCTGACTCCACCTCAAACCTTTACAACTCTGATCATTGGACTCTCGATAAGTATAGCTCTTCCCCAAGACTCTGCCCCAATAGACCCATGGTCTCATGCACACCAGTGTATCCACCCGGAGTTGGGAATGAGGGGACCCTATTTCGAGGTTTATGCCTTACGTAACAATCAGCCATACGCGAGTGAAATATGGGATCAGTCCTCCATGGTAGCATACGAGGGAGACCAAATCCAAATTGGGTGTCGAGAGCTTGACCCAGTAGAAGGAAAAACAAGGCGGCTAGTACTAACAATTGAACCCTTGATGCCAGCCTCTGAACATAACCTAATTACCTTCAGTCCAGTGAAAATGGGCAAGCCCACTGTCTGGATCCACCAAAAGGGCCCAATTTCATGTCAGTGGAGTGACTTCAGGGAAGATCCACCCGGATCACAACCCCGAAACTCGGTAATTTATAGAGAAGATCCACTTGGGGAGCTACATCCTCAAAACATTACCTATAACCTCCACCCCCTTCTCTATCCTGCAGGAAAGATTGTAGCATCTAGTGGTCCTGAGGAAGGGAAAGCACAGTGTGAGATGGCATTTAGATTGGATCAGTCGATGACGTTCACATGTGAAAGGGAGTTGAAAACGCTTGAACGGGGTTTCAACTTCCCTAGGCGTGTCACCATGTATAAGGTAGAATTACCGAGAGACGTGATTTCATTGTATCCAGATTTAGACTTGCCCCAAGAAACCACTCGACCGGTGGAATGCAAAGCAGTACATAACCTAACCTTTATAGGGCCTCAGGTGATAAGAAAATCTAACGAACTAAAATTATTGTTAGACCCCACTTATTCCCTGAAAAAGGTGCAGATGAACATTCACGCCGACATTACGTACTTGCAAAAGGATTGCCGACCATTTATACAGCAAAGCCTTAAGGGATGGAATGCATGGCTAGCGACAAGGTCTCATCACAGAAGAGCAAAAAGAGATCTAAGTGGGTGGATTGGCACCGGATTTGGTATAGTAAACACGATAGATCAAGAGGTATTAGTGAACAAATTAAGTACCGTCACGTCAAACTTAGGAAAGCTTAAGATGCCCCTCAGTTCATCCATGCTTACATTAGCTGAAACACAATAGCTAGTAGTAAAATTACTAACCATGGTAGCAAACCATACTGCAGAAGATTTTGTAAAGCTCGATGACTACACAGGGGAACTTAGCAGAGACATTGCACTCGCTATCCAATGCTCTCAGACACAAAAATGGGTACAATCAGTAGCGGCAGGAATAATGAGAGAAGGAACATCAGGTATATTACCTCAAGAAATAAGGGAAACAATATTAAAGGACAATCATACTACACAATTTGAAAAGGACCACCAAGCTTGGTGGCAATTAGTAAACTTCACTTATGAGCCTCAACAAGAACACATTGAAGTTTATGTCCTTACCATTAGTGCGGCAGAGGAAAGAGCTATCTTTCCCATCCTCACTCTAGGGACAATACATCAAGATGTCATTGTCAGGCCAATAGACCATAATGTCTGGGCCAGTTATGATTATACCAAAAATAGGTGGCAATCGGTTAGCACAGAAGCATGTATTCCTAGAGGACAACTAGGCTATGGTAGAAGCAGAAGATTTATGCTTAGATGCCGAAAATAGTGTATGTACCTTAGAAATGCTTCCGCATGATAGAACACAATCACAAGTTTACTATATAGGAAATGGGTGTGCTTGTGTAAGGACAGCTTGTGACAACGTCACTATAGATAATTGCCAAGAAGAGACTAACAATACTAACTTCTGTGTATGCAACTTCACCAAGATCGTAGGTTGTGATTTTCATTACACTGTCCCAATAACTACTCAACAGCTAATTAACGCAGATTTAACCTATATCAAGAGATACCGAAATTACAAATAGGGATGGACGTCAAGATTCTTAAAGCAATGCTCGCACATCCTAAAGTAAAGGAATAGGTGCAAAAGGTGAATCAAATGACTAAACGAATGGTATGGCAGGTAGAACATAATTCAGAAAAAATAAAGAATGTCCTGACCGAAGTAGAACAAGTAGGCCAGCATCATTGGTGGGATATCTTTACAGGATACTCCCCAACAGCTACACAGGTCTTCAACTATCTGGTGCACCCAATGCTAATAGTAATTGTAGTTCTGTTACTATTACCTCTCACAAATATTTGCATGTGGTGGAGACTAAGAATCATAATGAAAAGGACCCAAATGGTTTGGGCTATGGTACGAGCGTATCAGCGCCCTATAGGATTAGAATTTGACGAAAGAATTCGTAAGTTATAAGAAAAAGGGGGGAATGAAGCCCCAAAACAGATAGCCTTCAAGAAATAATGAGTTAAAACATAGAATGTGAGGCATTTGAAGAAAGCATAGCATTTAGGAAACACATAGAGCAATTAATCAGCTAAAGCATGGAACACAATGACAGGAAAGAGAGATAGGGATAGGGGAACTGATGGGCTAAGCATGTTCAGAGCCAACAATGTCAAACTGACCCTAAGAACCTTGCCAAGCCATAGGAACCAAGCCAAGCACACCGGGAATTGGCCACATTAGGAAAGAAGTTCAAAAGTTTAAGGAGGAAGACTCATCAGGAGACCCCAGCCCATGATGAAGGCAACCGGAACGACCACCAAGACGATCCTCAAAAGAGGTATCCCCGGCCACGCTCCACCTACACCACACCCCATATGAATATTCATGCAAAGATATGATTATGTATATGATCTGATGTAATCTTATATCCAAAAACTGTATAAAAGGCCTGCCTTTGTTACGGGAAACTCAGAAATCCATTTTGTGATTTCTCCGACCCGTCGAAATAAAATACCTCCTGCTTATCTGACTTAAGCTGAGTCTCTTAAGCAGTTATTCTCGCCTTTTGGGGCAAAATTCAGCATCAGGGTGATAAGGTCACCTCTGAGTCTCCTTTTCTCCAGGCTGAACAACCCCATCTCCCTCAGTCCTTATTCATACGGCTTGTGTTCCAAGCCCCTCACCAGCCTCATTGCTCTCCTTTGGACACGCTCAAGCATCTCAACATCCCTCCTAAACTGAGGGGCCCAGAACTGGAGGCAGTACTCAAGGTGTGGCATCACCAGTGTCGCGTACAGGGGAAAAATGACCTCCCTGCTCCTGCTGGCCATGCTATTCCTGATACTAGCCAGGATGCCATTGGCCTTCTTGGCCACCTGGGCGCATTGCTGGCTTGTATTCAGCCGACTGTCAACCAGCACCCCCAGGTCTCTTTCCTCCTGAGCAATGTCTAGCCACGCCGTCCCCAGCTTATATCGTTGCAGGGGGTTATTGTGGCCAAAGTGCAGGACTCGGCACTTGGACTTATTGAACTTCATCCCATTAGATTCTGCCCATCCATCCAACCATTCCAAGTCCCTCTGCAAAGCCCTCTGTCCCTCTAACAGATCAACACACGCTCCCAGCTTAGTGTCATCTGCCAATTTGCTAATGAAAGACGCTAAACCCTCATCCATGTCATCAGTAAAAATATTAAACAGAACTGGCCCCAGCACAGACCCTTGAGGGACACAACTGGTGACTGGCGACCAGCTGGATGCAGCACCATTCACCATCACTCTCTGAGCCCAGCCATGCAGCAAGTTCCTAACCCAGCAAAGAGTGCTCCTGTCCAAGCCATGGGCTGCCAGCTTGTCTAGGAGTATGCTGTGGGAGACAGTGTTAAAGGCCTTGCTGAAATCCAAATAAACAATATCTGCAGCCTTCCCTGCATCCACTGGGTGGGTTACCTGGTCATAAAAGGTGACCAGGTCAGTTAAACATGACCTACCCCTCCTAAACCCATGCTGGCTGGGTCTGATACCCTGGCCATCCTGTAAATTCTGTGTGATGGCACTTAATATTAACTGTTTCATTATTTTGCCAGGTACTGAGTTCAGGCTGACTGGTCTATAATTACCAAGATCCTCCTTTGCACCCTTTTTGTGAATGGGTATCACATTGGCCAGCTTCCAGTTATCCGGAACCTTTGCAATGGCTTTGCAATCTCATTTGCCAGCTCTCTCATAACCCTGGGGTGGATCCCATCTGGTCCCATAGATTTATGAACATCCAGGCATTTCAGTAGTTGTATGACTGCCTCCTCTTGGATAATGGGGGGGACCATTCTACTCCCTGACACCATCAACCAGCCCAGGAGGGCAGATGTCTTGAGGGCAAGTCATCTTCCCACTAAAAACTGAGGCAAAATAGGCATTAAGCACTTCTGCCTTTTCCTCATCTTCAGATACTAAGTTCCCTCCTTTGTCCAATAAAGAACAAAGGCTGGTCTTACCTTTCCTTCTACCATTAATGTATTTGTAAAAACATTTTTTATTATCCTTTACAGAAGTTGCCATTCTAAGTACAAACTGAGCTTTGGCCTCCCTAATTTTTTGTCTGCATGCTCTAGCAGCCTTCCTGAACACTTCCTTAGAGACCTGACCCTCCTTCTAATGCTGATACATCATCTTTTTATTCTTAAGTTCCTCCAAAATCTCCTTGCCCAGCCAGGCTGGACGTTTACCCTGTTGACTGATCTTTCGGCACACAAGGATGGTCTGTTCCTGTGTCCTCAGGATCTCTGTTTTGAGGTATGCCCACTCTTCCTGAACTCCTTTGTTTTTTAGGACTGTTTCCCAATGGATGCTCTGAATAAGTCTCCTAAAACTCCTAAACTCCTAAAGTCTGCCCTCCAGAAGTCCAATGCAAGAGTTTTACTGGTGCTCTTCCTGACTTCACCAAATATTGAGAACTCTGTTATTTCGTGATCACTCTGCCCCAAGCGACCTCCAACCACCACATCTCCCACCAGCCCATCTCTGTTTGCAAACAGCAGATCTAACATAGTCTCTCCCCTGGTGGGTTCATCCAACAGCTGCAACAAAAAGTTGTCCTCCATACATTCTAAGAATTTCCTGAACTGCCTCATTATTGCTGTATTAAGTTCCCAGCAGATGTCTGGTAGGTTGAAGTCACCCACAAGAACAAGGGCTGATGATCTTGAAACATTACCTAGCTGCTTATAGAATAAGTGATCTGCCTCTTCTTCCTGGTCGGGTGGATGATAACAGACTCCCAGTATGGTGTCAGCCTTGTTGGCCTTCCCCTTTATTCTTACCCATAGACATTCAACTCCATCTTCCTTAGTTTCAATTTCGATGGCATCAAAAGTTTGCTTAATATAAAGGGCCACCCCTCCACCTCTTCTTCCTTTCCTGTCTCTCCTGAAGAGCTTGTATCCATCCAGTGCAGTACTCCAGTTATGTGAGTCGTCCCACCATGATCCATCAGACACAAGCAGAAGGGCTGGGGTAGATGCAACATGTTCCTTTCACTGGGAGTGCAGACAGAGGGAAGATCTGTTTTGGGGTAAATCACACATGGATCAGGGAGGTGGTTGAAACCTGGGCTGGCCAAAGCTTTAGAATCACAAAATATCCTGGGTTGGAAAGGATCCACAAGGATCACCAAGTCCAACTCCTGACCCAGCAGAGGACACCTCCCCAAGAATCCCACCCTGTGCCTTGGCACGTGCTGGTGGGCAGGAGCACACAGCTGGCTGTGGTTTTGGGTGGATGGGTAAGATGATCTGCAGGTAAGATGATCTGCATTGCTCTCTGAGCTCCTGGAGAGCTGCAGACACTGAAAACTGGTGAGGACACCACCAGGGGCATCACCTGGGGCTGGTGATCTGGTGTCTCCTTTCTGCTGCTGCTTTCTGCTAAAGATAACAGCCTGTTACCGAGGTCTTGTTGCTGAGGTGATAAACGGCTGGCGAGATTCCCTCCCTGCTTTTGTCTGCGCAACTTTTTATACTCAGCACCAGGAGGGATTGGGCCAGAATGGAGGCATCTGGGGTCTCTGTGCTGAGACTGAGACAGACAGCCAGGCAGAGCAGCTCCTCCTGGCTGATGCAAATATTAGGCCTGTGCTGGCCAGGCCAGTGATCCATAGTTATGGTGGTAGGTATTCACTGGGAGAAGAGGAGGTGTAAAATGAAGCTCCTGAAGCTGGTTGGTATCCTGGAAGCTGGTCAGACCCCACCTAACCATGGTGGTTGTTTGACCAGCTGAGGTGATGGAATTTATTGGGCTGTGCAAGGACAGTTTTCTGTGGAAACATGAAGGACTTTCAAGGGGGATGAAATACGGCCTCACAGTAGAAACAGCTGGGCTGAACACTCTTTATTCCAGCTATGAATCTTTGCTCTTAAGAGCAACAGATTCCACCTTTCTGGATTAAGCAAGAACATCATCATGATAATAATCATGGTTGTTATTGTTATTATTGTTATTATTATTATTATTATTATTATTATTATTATTATTATTATTATTATTATTATTATTATTATTATTATTATTATATAATTGAACATAAATGACCTTTCTTGTTTATTTTATTAGCATTTTAAATCATCTTGTCACCCATTGCATGAGAAGCATGAACCATTAGATGTTACCAAAGTGTGGCACCTGCGATGAGATGGAAATACTGAATCCTCTTTTTGGAGATGTGGGATTCACAGGCTCAGGTTTTTAGTGACCAGCAGGAGATGGGAGACAGGCATTGCACTGACATAGAAGGTGACAGACATCATGGCCAGAGTTTCCCTGTTGGATAAAGCAATTCTGCTTGGACATGTTTTGATTTTAAAAACACAAAATGAGGCAAAGCCATGCTCCTATGTTTTCTGCCTTTGCCTTGATACAGGCTGGGACAGATGGTTTCCATGAATATGTTGCACCCATTTCAGACTTCAGGCACCAATGCTGGTCCTCAGCAGATAAAACTCTTCTTTGCAGGAGGCATCACCCCCTCAAATTGAATTTGGAGCAGAAGTGTTTGGTTTTGAGGCCTGGGCAGAGACAGCCCTGGTGGGCAGCACAGGGCTGGGAGAATCATCTATGTCCTGATGGGAAAATGTGATGGCAGAGGGTGAAGGCAAGTATGGAAATAAATCCAGTTTTGGGGAACACTTTGGTCATTTGGATTGAGATGGTCAATACAGAAAAAGTGGAGACCTCAGTGGATAAACCCCAGCAAGTGCCATTCTCTGCAGGTTTTGAATGTGTCAGTGGAATTTCCATGAAAACCCAGGGATGAGGCAAGCAAGAAGAGCATGCCAGGGACTACAAAGCTGCAGGTGCTCACTCCAGTATCACCTTGGGCCCAGGAGACCAGCAAGCCTCACCTGTGCCTGCTGCTGTGCACAGCCAGAGGCTGGGACTGGACAAGGTCTTGGACCAGCTCAGACCAGCTCTGTCTAACCCAGCTGTACCTGGCCAAGAATAGGCTCCAACCCCAGTCTCAGCCTGTGTGATGTGGGAGGAATTAAACCTTGATCATCACAAACACAGTCTATGCTTTACATCAGAAATGACCTATGGATGGAGGATTAAGGACATAGACACAGGACACCCAAAAAATCCACCATGCAGCACAAGACCTTTAGGTGTAAGCAGTGTGGCAAGGGACAAATGCAGCTCAGAGCTTCTCAATCTACGCCTGTCAGTCTTCAGGAGGAGAGTCAGGGTGAGGAAGGGGAGTGGGAGAAGACCTTTGTGTGCTGCCCTGATGGCTGCTGGTGCAGGAAGTGATGGATGCTCCCCCAGTGGCAGGAGCCCAGCGGTGTTCCAGCACTCCAGCACAGGCAGGGAGGCCCTGGCTGCTTTAGGCAGCTGCCTGATCTCCCTGTGCCTTGAGCCATCCCAGCTGGATGCTCTCAGCTCTGACATGGTCTGGAGCAGAGAAAACAAGAGACATTCCTGCTGTGTGAGGGGAGCACAGGGAGCAGAGCTGTCCCACAGCGCCGTACATCACGTCCCGCTGACAGATCCTGACTGCAGCAAAGAGGCTGCAACCCAAAAAAACCCCCTTCCCTCACACATGAAATGAATAGATGGGAAGGCCTATGTGCACCCACACCTCTGTGTCCTGTGCTGTGCCCTAGCAGAGGAGCATCAGGAGTATCAGGAGAGGGATGCTCCCTATGGCCTCCCAGGAACAGGGTGGATGTGCCAAGGCTGGTGCAAAGATTCCAACCTGACATGGTCCTGCATCTACCCACTGTATGTCCCAGCTCTTGGCCTGCAGCACCATGTGCATCTTCTATTTCCACCACCTCTGGGCCTGTCCCCATCATCTCAGAGAGCTACTTTTCCTGGAAGGTGTTTGTAGTAAGTCCCATGTGATGTTTTACCCATATTTTTGGCTTTACACTGAGAGAGGGCAGGGTTAGATTAGATTTTAGGAAGAAAATCTTCCCTGTGAGGGTGGGGAGACCCTGAGAATCTGTGGTTGCCCCTGGATCCCTGGAAGTGTTTCAGGCCATATTGGATGGGGCTTGGAGCACCCTGGTGTAGTGGAAAGTGTTCCTGCCCATGGTAAGGGGTTGGAACGTGATGATCCTTCCAACCCAAATCATTCTGTGATTATGATCTTAAGATTTTATGATTTTCTATTGTAGCACAGAGCAAAATGTCCCCATTAGGCTTGCTGGCATCTTCCTGTTGCTGTGCTGAAAGCCTGTCACTGCTCTGCTTCTTCCCTTCATCTTTCTTGGAGGAAAACTGTCTTTTATTTTCTGCTGGAGAAAATGGAGAGCACCTTTCATCCCCAGCCCTGAACACTGGGGAGTGAAACATAGGTGGTGGACTAATGCCATTAAAATTTCTTTGTCCCCATGCCTGTATCTCCATGTCTGCTCCCAGTCCAGGGGTGCTGTGTTTCCTCCTGGGTAGCAGCGCCCAGAGGGTGGAAAATTGGGGATGAATTGTTGAAAAGCCTCCGTTTGTAGCTCAAGTTGATGGCTCTGCTCTGAGGTCAAGGAAGAACCTGCTGCTTTTGCCAGCAAAAAGAGCCCGGATGTTTTTCAATTTACACAGGCGAGCTCGCTGAAGGCAGGTTAGCACTGTCATGCTGCACGTTTGGGAAGGACCCCTTCTTCTACAAGGCCCTGTGTCCTGGTTGAAGGCGAATTCAGTAGAGAATCTCAAAAGGAGGGCCCCTCCAGAAAGCAAACCCACACGGCCCCTCTCCCTAACTGGTTCGGGAAGAATTCCTCAGAGAGAAGTGGAAAGAACCTGTTGATTTAACAGGCACAGCACCCCCCAGCACACAAAATGAACAATACCGGATGACACCACTCTGAGAAAGATGGCAAAATCCGAAAGTCTCTTTCGGGGGTGGTTGCTCTGTTAGTCCCTCTGGCGCTGGGGCAGCTGCTGCAGCCAAACGGTGCAAACCCTCAGTGTTCCCGGGTCCCAGTCCGGAGCAGGTCCGAGATGGTCACAGAAAGAGGAAAGGAGAAACAGTCCAGAAAGGAATTTGGACTGTTTAGCTAGAACTAGCTAATAAGCAGAAGCAGAAGCAAAAGCAAGCAGAAGCGAGAGCAGAGAGAGAGCCAGCAAAGCAGAAAGACAAAAGCAAAAAGTGAAAACAGCCCTATGTACTGCCCATCTCTGTGTCCCTGATAAGAGAAACCCAAACAAAACTTTCACTCTTCAGAGCCGGTCTTAAAGGCACAGAACATATGAATGAGGATACAAGCATCATAATGTCACCCCAGGACATTCCACCCCTTATCCCTATATCATCAACATACTACCACACATCATGCATTATTCATACAAAATTTCCATCTGTTCCCCCAAAATTTACAAGAAATACCCATCATGCCGTCATCACATCCCCACACTGGACCACTGAATCCAGGCCCTATACTACAGAGCTGCAGGATTCCCCCCTTTCACTTTACTCACTTAAAGCTCCATCTATTACTTGCTCAGACCTTCAACACTTACACATTTCCTTCTATCTCATGTCTGTATGGTTTAATGTACAGACAATGGCAGTAACATCCAATGAACAGTGATATTGCATATCATTCTTACCCCACAATCAGATCTCCCCGGGGTACATATCGTGTCGTTCCATCTCTTTGCATTATCCACCATGCGCAACCTGGTCCCTGAGCAAAGACAACCCCACGAATGGGTTTGTCTGTACTCGAGACAGAATTGATCCACACAGTCTTCCCTAACAAACCTCTGATATGTACCACTGGGACTTTGTCTCCTTCTATTATATTCAGGGACTCAGACTGGGTAGGACCTGCTCGGTTGGTGGAACCTCGGATGTTAACTAACCAGGTGGCCTTTGCTAAATGCTGCTCCCAATTTTTGAAAGATCCCCCACCCAAAGCTTTCAAATGGGTTTTTAGTAGTCCTTTATACCTCTCTACCTTTCTTGCAGCTGCTAGATGGTAGGGGATATGGTACACCCACTCAATGCCATGTTCCCTAGCCCAGGTGTTGATAAGGCTGTTCTTGAAATGAGTCCCGCTGTCTGACTCAATCCTCTCAGGGGTACCATGTGTCCACATGACTTGCTTTTCCAGGCCCAGGATGGTGTTCCGGGCAGTAGCATGAGACACAGGGTAGGTTTCCAACCAACCAGTGGTGGCCTCCACCATGGTCAGCATGTAGCGCTTGCCCTGGCGTGTCTGGGGCAGTGTGATGTAGTCAATCTGCCAGGCCTCCCCATACCTGTACTTGGACCACCGCCCACTATGGTATCATAGGGGCTTCACTCGCTTGGCCTGCTTGATGGCAGCACACGTCTCACAGTCATGGATAACCTGAGAAATACTGTCCATGGTTAAACCCACCCCTCAGTCTTGTGCCCCCTTATAGGTGGCATCCCTGCCCTGATGGCCTGAGGCATCGTGGACCCATTGAGCTAGGAATAACTCTCCCTTATGTTCCCAATCTAGGTCTGTTTTGGACACCCCTATCTTTGTGGTGGTTTGACAAGGAAGAAGTGGGAATTCTGGGATGCTGTGGTCAAACCAATGGGTGCTCGGATTTTGATATTGGCACCTGGTGTGGCCAGTGGGGTTTGGACACACCTTTGAGAACATACAGGGGTTAAAAACCAGAGTTTCAGCCCTGGGAGGCTCTCTTGGGACTTTGAGGGAAAGAGGTCAGACCTCCCTCCCCTGTTCAGCTGCTGCTGCTGGGTGGGGGAGGGGCAGCCATGTGGTACGCCTGGGCCTGGACAGAGATGGGGGGTGAGGAGGCCCTTGAGGATGGAAGGGTGGAAGAGCCCCA
Source organism: Melospiza melodia melodia (assembly GCF_035770615.1). Classification (NCBI taxonomy): domain Eukaryota; kingdom Metazoa; phylum Chordata; class Aves; order Passeriformes; family Passerellidae; genus Melospiza; species Melospiza melodia. The sequence continues at coordinate 10,623,969 of NW_026948600.1, forward strand.
AGAGACATCGGGCAGCCATTTCCCCCCCCCCCCCCCCCCCCCGCAGGAGAGAGAGAGGGAGAGCCGGCGACAACGGAATGTGATAGCAGCCAGCCAAGGAGGAGAAGGGGGGGAGTGCAGCGAGAAGGTGCCCAGCCGGAGCAGCAGCGAGTGTGGGAGTGCCGGAGCTCTGTGACAGACAGAGACTGAAATTTTTAACCCTTTTTCTTACATGACTGGGACCTTGAAAAAATGCTGATCCTCCTCAGAGCTGAATAAGAAGAAAGATAGGAAATGAGATAACCAAGAACTAGGCCCGAGGGACGTGGAGAAGACTGGCTGAGTGGGGAGAGATGATTGGAGTGGCCTTTTGGCTGGACTTTTCTTGTTGGCCATAGACTGACCCAGTTTTATTCCTGTGACACAAAGACTGCATTTAGGGGGAGGCAGTGCCTCAGAACCAGGAGGGTTCATTGTGGGGACCCCTCAGCCCCAGGGGGTGGAAAAAATGGGGAGGACAGATGTCCCAAAGCAAAGACTGTGCCTTTTTTGGAGTGAGACAAGGCGTCCTTAAAAAACAACCCAAAAAGCAGCTCTGGTCCATGCACAGTGGTGAGAGAACTGAGCATGGAAGGAACATGTCACAAATGGCAAAAGGACTTTCCGGGCGGTGCTGAGTGACATGGAAGCACACGAGGTTTCAGCGTGTTTCCAGGGGAAGCCTATGGTGCAAGAAGGACTCCTCTCCTCTTCATGGACTGAAGTTTGAGTATTCTAAAGGGTGGTGCCAGACTGGGCAGTTGGTGATTTGGGGGAATGTATCAGATTGGGAAATTTTTGGTGGTGAGGAGGAGGAAAGTGTTTTTTGTAAGGTTTTCAATTTTTTCCCTTATAGTTTTTTTCCTTCTTTTCTTGTAGTTTAGGTAATAAAGTTTTCTTTATTTCTAAGCTGGAGCCTGCTTTGCTTATTCCTGGTCACATCTCACAGCAGATACCAGGGAGACGGTATACTCATGGGGGCACTGACTCTGTGCCAGGCCCAAACCATGACAAGCTTGGTCTACCTGCTCATTGTTTTGGTGCTCCTCATTGGCCCTACTCTTGGGTACATGGGCATCTACATGGCGGACTTTCACAGGTAGCCTCCTACCCTGGTAGCGATGTCTTTCCACTCATCAGCAGCCCAGATTGATTTTCCTCTACGTTGCCAGTTAGCCTGTTTCCAGCTCTCCAGCCATCCCCGCACAGCATTGGCTACCATCCATGAATCAGTGTAGAGGTAGAGCTTTGGCCACTTCTCCCTTTCTGCAATGTCTAGGGCCAGTTGAACAGCTTTGAGTTCAGCAAGTTGGCTTGACCCAACTTCTCCTTCGGTAGCTTGTGCAACCTGTCGTGTGGGGCTCCATACGGCTGCTTTCCACTTCCGGTTCATCCCTACGATGCGACAGGAACCATCAGTGAAAAGAGCGTAGCGTGTTTCCTCTGGTGGCAGTTGGTTATAGGGAGGAGCTTCTTCAGCCCGTGTCACTGGTTCTTGTTCCTCTTCATCTGTGACACCAAAATTCTCACCTTCGGGCCAATTTGTAATGACCTCCAAAATCCCAGGGCAAATCAGTTTACCTATACGGGCGCACTGAGTGATAAGAGCAATCCACTTGCTCCAAGTAGCACTGGTGGCATGGTGAGTGGAAGGAACCTTGCCTTTGATCATCCACCCCAGCACCAGTAGTCGGGGTGCCAGGAGAATTTTGTGCTTCAGTGCCTATTACCTCTGAGGCAGCCTGGACTCCTTCATAGGCAGCCAAGATTTCCTTCTCTGTTGGAATGTAGTTGGCTTCAGAGCCTCTGCAGCCTCGACTCCAAAATCCCAGTGGTCGACCCCGAGTCTCCTCAGGCACCTTCTGCCAAAGGCTCCAGGACAAGCCACGGTTCCCGGCTGCAGAGTAGAGCATATTCTTTACTTCTGGGCTACTGCATGAGCAATCTCCTGCTTAATCTGGAAAAAGGCTTGTTGCTGCTCAGGGCCCCACTGGAAATTGTTCTTCTTGCGGGTGACCAGGTAAAGAGGGCTCACGACCTGACTGTGCTCAGGGATAGGCATCCTCCAAAAACCTATGGCACCCAGGAAAGCTTGTGTCTCTTTCTTATTGGTGGGTGGAGACATTGCTGTGATCTTGTTGATGACATCTGTAGGAATCTGACGCTGTCCATCTTGCCACTTCACTCCCAGGAATTGAATCTCACGAGCTGGTCCCTTTACTTTGCTCTTTTTAATGGCAAAACCAGCTCCCAGGAGGATCTGGATGATTTCCTTCCCTTTCTCAAAAACTTCCGCAGCTGTGTTCCCCCACACAATGATGTCATCAATATACTGCAGATGTTCTGGAGCCTCTCCCCTTCCTAGTGCAGTCTGGATCAGTCCATGGCAGATGGTGGGGCTGTGCTTCCACCCCTGGGGCTGTCGGTTTCAGGTGTACTGCACTCCCCTCCATGTGAAAGTAAACTGAGGCCTGCATTCTGCTGCCAGAGGAATGGAGAAAAATGCATTGGCAATGTCTATAGTGGCATACCACTTTGCTGCCTTGGACTCAAGCTCGTACTGGAGCTCTAATATGTCTGGCATGGCAGCACTCAGTGGTGGAGTCACTTCATTCAATGCACGGTAGTCCACAGTCAATCTCCATTCTCCTTCAGATTTTTGCACAGGCCAAATGGGGCTGTTGAAGGGTGAGTGGGTCTTGCTGACCACCCCTTGGCTCTCCAGCTCTTGGATTCTTATGGATGGGGAACACAGCATCTCGAGTGGTTCTGATGCCGAATTTTGCCCCAAACAGGCAGAGTGACTGCCTAATCAGACTCAGCTTAAGTCAATTAAGCAGGAGGTATTTTTATTAGCGACGTGTCGGAGAAATCACAAAATGGATTTCTGAGTTCACATAGCAAAAGCAAGCCTTATATACATTTTTGGGTATAGGATTACATCAGATCAGATACATAATCATGCATATTCATATGGGGCGTGATGTAGGCGGAGCGTGGGCAGAGCGTAGGTGGAGACATCTCTTTTGGGGGATTCTCAGGTGGTCGTTCCTGTTGCCTTCATCATAGACGGGGTCTTTCCGGTGAGTCTTCCTCTTTAAACTTTTGAACTCCTTTCCTAATTTGGTCAATTCCCGGTGTACTTGGCTTAGATCCCGTGGCTTGGCAAAACCCTTAGGGTCGCTTCGACATTGCTGGCTCTAAACCTGCTTAGCCCATTAGTTTCTCCTATACTTATCTCTTCCCCTGTCATGATGCTCTACCTCTCATTTAATTCATTGCTCTGTTTTCCTAGTGCTGTGCTGTGCTTTCTCCGTGTGTTCTAGTGCTAGGCCCTGCTTTACATACCTCACATTCCATGTTTTAACCCATTACTTCTGGAAGGCTATCTGCTTTAGGGCTTCATTTCCCCCCTTTTCTTGTAACTTACGAATTCTTTCGTCAAGTTCTGGTCCCACAGGACGCTGATAGGCTCGTACCATTGCCCAAATCATTTGGGTCCTTTTCATTATGCTCCTTAGTCTCCACCACAAACAAATGTTTGTAAGAGTTAGTAATAACAAAGCTACAATTACTATTAGCATTGGGTGCACCAGGTAATGGAAGACCTGTGTAGCTGTTGGGGAATATCCTGTAAAGATGTCCCACCAGTGATGCTGGCCTACTTGTTCTACTTCAGTCAGGACATTCTTTATTCTTTCTGAATTGTGTTCTATCTGCCATACCATTCGTTTAGTTGTTTGATTCACCTTTTGCACCAATTTCTTTACTTCAGGGTGTGCAAGCATTGCTTTGAGAATCTTGACGTCCATCCCTATTTGTAATTTCGATATTTCTTGATATAGGTTGAAATTTGCGTTAATTAGCTGTTGGGTGGTTATTGGGACAGTGTAATGAAAATCACAACCTACGATCTTGGTAAAGTTACATGCACAAAAGTTAGTATTGTTAGTCTCTTCTTGGCAATTATCTATAGTGACGTTGTCACAAGCTGTCCTTACGCAAGCGCACCCATTTCCTATATAGTAAACTTGTGATTGTGTTCTATCATGCGGAAGCATTTCTAAGGTACATACACTATTTTCAGCATCTAAGCATAAATCTTCGGCTTCTACCACAGCATTTTCGCAAATGTAGCCTAATTGTCCTCTAGGGATACATGCTTCTGTGCTAACCGATTGCCACCTATTTTTGGTGTAATCATAACTGGCCAAGACGTTATGGTTTATTGGCCTGACAACGACTTCTTGGTGTATTGTCCCTAGAGTGAGGATGGGAAAGATAGCTCTTTCCTCTGCCACACTAATGGTGAGGACATAAGCTTCAATGTGTTCTTGTTGAGGCTCATAAGTGAAGTTCACTAGTTGCCACCAAGCCTGATGGTCCCTCTCAAATTGTGTAGTGTGATTGTCCTTTAATATTGTTTCCCTTATTTCTTGAGGTAATATACCTGACGTTCCTTCTCTCATTATTCCTGCCGCTACTGATTGTACCCATTGTTGCGTCTGAGAGCATTGGATAGCGAGTGCAACGTCTCTGCTGAGTTCCCCTGTGTAGTCAGTGAGCTTTACAAAATCCTCTGCAGTATGGTTTGCTACCATGGTTAGTAATTTCACCACTAGCGATTGTGTTTCAGCTAATGTAAGCATGGATGAACTGAGGGGCATCTTAAGCTTTCCTAAGCTCGATGTGACGGTACTTAATTTGTTTACTAATACCTCTTGATCTATTGTTTACTATGCCAAATCCGGTGCCAATCCACCCACTTAGATCTCTTTTTGCTCTTCTGTGATGAGACCTTGTCGCTAGCCATGCATTCCATCCCTTAAGGCTTTGCTGTATAAATGGTCGGCAATCCTTTTGCAAATAAGTAATATCAGTGTGAATGTTCATTTGCACCTTTTTCAGGGAATAAGTGGGGTCTAACAATAATTTTAGTTCGTTAGATTTTCTTATCACCTGAGGCCCTATAAAGGTTCGGTTATGTACTGCTTTACATTCCACTGGTAGGGTGGTTTCTTGGGGCAAGTCTAGATCTGGATACAATGGGATCACGTCTCCTGGTAATTCTATCCTATATTCGACAGCACGCCCGGGGAAGCTAAAACCCCGTCCCAGTGTTTTCAACTCCCTTTCACATGTGAACGTCATTGACTGATCCAATCTAAATGCCATCTCACACTGTGCTTTTCCTTCCTCAGGACCACTAGATGCTACAATTTCTCCCGGAGAATGGAGAAGGGGGTGAGGGTTATAGGTTATGTTTCGAGGGTGTAGCTCCCCAAGTGAATCTTCTCTATAAATCACCGAGTTTCGGGGTTGTGATCCAGGTGGATCTTCTCTGAAGTCACTCCACTGACATGAAATTGGGCCCTTTTGCTGGGTCCAGGCAGTGGGCTTGCCCATTCTTACTGGACTAAAGGTAATTAGGTTATGTTCAGAGGCTGGCTCCAAGGGTTCAACTGTTAGCACTAGCCGCCTTGTTTTCCTTTCTTCTACTGGGTCAAGCTCTCGACACCCAATTTGGATTTGGTCTCCCTCGTATGCTACCATGGGGGACTGATGCCATATCTCACTCGCGTATGGCTGATTGTTACGTAAGGCATAAACCTCAAAATGGGGTCCTCTCAATCCCAACTCCGGGTGGATACACTGGTGTGCATGAGACCATGGGTCTATTGGGGAAGAGTCTTGGGGAAGAGCTATACTTATCGAGAGTCCAATGATCAGAGTTGCAAAGGTTTGAGGTGGAGTCAGGATCATGACGTCTGCTCCTCTTGTTTGTTCTCTTCCTCTTGTTTGTTCTCCGGAGCTTTCTTGACCCGTGAATAATGGATCCACGTAGGTCGCTCCTTGATCCGCACCACGGTGAAGATAGTCAGCAGCACTTGGAAAGGTCCCTCCCACTTCTCTTGTAGGGGTTTTCCTAAAAGATTCTTAACATACACCCAATCACCGGGATTAAACGGATGCAATTTACAGTCAGGTTGTTTAGGTTGGTGCTCTATCATCACAGTAGCATTTTTATCAAACTGTTTCCCCACCGTAATTACATAATCATAAATGTATTGATTACCGATTTGGTCTATGGCATCCCCATTTACAACTTGCATAGCATAATGTCTACCATACAAAATTTCGAATGGGCTTAACCTTTCCTTTGATCTTGGTTTCACTCTCAGCCTCAGCAGAACAATAGGCAAAGCTTGATACCACTGTAAATTAGTCTCCTGGCATATTTTGGCAATTTGCTGTTTGATGAGATGATTCATCTTTTCCACTTGCCCACTGGCCTGTGGACGGTAAGGCGTGTGTAATTGCCATTTGATTTGTAATGCTTTACTTATTGCTCTCACTATTTTGCACAGAAATATGTACCTCTATCCGAAGAAATGCTCTTCGGTACCCCAAACCGTGGAATAATTTAATTCAACAGTACTCTAGTTACCTCTCTTTCCTTATTTGTCCTACAGGGGAATGCTTCAGGCCACCCAGAAAATGTGTCAGTTAATACCAACAAGTACCGAAACCCCCCTTTTCTTGGGAGTTCAGAAAAATCAATTTGCCATACCTCACCTGGGAATTTACCTCGGTTTATGGCTCCTTGGTGTACTTTGGTTCCTGTATTCGGGTTGTTCTTCAGACACCGTTCACACTGGGACGTAACGTGTTTTATAGTAGTAAATAATTTTGGTCCTGCTATTCTGGTCTGCAAATATTGGTAAAGCGAATCTAGGCCCCAATGGGCCTTCTCATGTTCTGCCTTCACAAACTGCCACATCACGTTTCCTGGTATCACTAACTGTCCTGTTTCTAATCGACCCCAACCATTTTCTAGTATTTTGCCCTTATTCCTTTGAATCCACCTATAATCTGATTCTTGGTAATCTGGCTGGATATTGATATCCAGCTCCCCTGGTATTAGGGCCGCTATTTCCGCTTCCCTATTTCTTGTGGCCGCCAATTTAGCCTCTATATCTGCCTTCCTGTTCCCTATTTCTGGAATAGTATTGCCTTTCAAATGCCCCTTGCAATGCATTATGGCCACCTGTGTTGGGAGTTGGACCGCCTCCAGCAGTCGCAGAACCTCTTCTGCATGTTTGACTGTTTTTCCTTGTGTAGTCAACAGTCCTCTTTCTTTCCAGATGGCTCCATGAGCATGTACGACAGAAAAGGCATATTTAGAGTCTGTCCATATATTAATTTGCATGTTCTCTGCTAATTCCAGGGCTCGGGTCAGAGCTATCAGCTCTGCCTTTTGAGCTGAAGTCCCTGCAGGCAGGGGGTTTGACTCAATTACCCTCTCTGTAGTGGTGACTGCATAGCCAGCCATTCTTACTCCTTGCTTCATGAAGTTGCTGCCATCCGAAAACCAGTTGTCCGCGTCTTCGAATGGCTCTTCTTTGAAATCTGGGCGACTGGAGTAGACGGCTTCAATTGTTTCCAGGCAGTCATGTTCGATGGGTTCTGCTGGGGCTCTTCCTTCTAAGAATGAAGCTGGGTTCACAATATTAGTTACCTGAATGGTTACATCATCTGATTCAGCCAGGATGGCCTGGTACTTTAAGAATCTGGAAGGCGACAACCAATGGTTGCCTTTCTGTTCTAGCACAGCTGACACAGTGTGGGATACTAACACAGTCACCTTTTGGCCCAGCGTAAGCTTCCTGGCCTCTTCTATGTTAATTATCACTGCGGCCACTGCCCTCAGACAGCCTGGCCATCCTTTACTTACTTCATCCAATCGCTTGGAGAAGTAGGCCACAGCTCTCTTGTGTGGTCCCCACTGCTGTGCTAGTACTCCTAGGGCCATCCCTTGCCGCTCATGGGAAAATAGCCAGAATGGTTTTGACACATCTGGGAGACCTAAGGCTGGTGCTCTCATCAGCTCCCGCTTCAGCCTCTTAAAGGCCCCTTCCGCCTCGGGAGTCCAAACTAGGGCATTCTTGGTTTCCTTTAGCAAATCATACAATGGTTTAGCGAGTATCCCATACTGGTAGATCCATAGCCGACACCAACCTGTCATCCCCAGAAAGGCGCGCAGGTCTCTCACTGTCTCTGGTTTGGGCATCTGGCAGATGGCCTCTTTCCTGGCTGCTCCCAGGGATCGCTGTCCTCTGGAGATTTCGTATCCCAGGTACACCACTTCCTTTTGCACCAGTTGTGCTTTCTGTTGAGAGACTCGATATCCACTTAAACCCAGGAAATTCAACAAGGAAATAGTCCATTCAATGCATTCTTCCTCCGTCACTGTCGCTATTAGGAGGTCGTCTACGTACTGCAGGAGGGCGCCATCTCCCGGTGGCCCTTCCCATTGTTCTAATTCTTTGGCTAACTGATTCCCAAAGATCGTGGGCGAGTTAGACCAGCCTTGGGGCAACCGTGTCCAGGTAAGTTGGGTCTTTCTCCCCCTATCTACTGATTCCCACTCAAAGGCAAAAATCCTTTGACTCTCGGGGGCTAAGGGAAGGCAGAAGAATGCGTCTTTCAAATCTAATACGGTGAACCAGGCCAGGCTATCCTTTAGCCTAGTTAAAAGCGTATATGGATTAGCAACCACCGGGTGTAATGTCTTGGTTATTTCGTTTACTGCCCTCAGATCCTGAACGAGCCTATACGTTCCATTAGGTTTCTTTACTGGCAAGATCGGTGTATTAAAATCTGATTCACATTCTACCAATAACCCCAGTTCTAAAAACCCTTTGATTATGGGCTCAATTCCCTTTCTGTCTTCTATCCTCAGAGGGTATTGTTTTCTTACCACCGGTCTTGCCCCGACCTTAAGTTCGACAACAATCGGTGTCGCTCGTTTTGATTTTCCAGGTATATCCGTAGCCCATACTAATGGATAAGTCTTGCTCAGGATTCGCTCGAAGTTGTGGTTCTCAGGTTTGGGTTCCACACAACTGATTGTTAGGCTTAGGGCTGTAATCAGTTGTTCATCGTTTACTTGAAATTCCAATTTGTCTTTATTGAACTTTATTATGGCCCCCAGGTTTTCCAATAGGTCTCTTCCCAATAAGGGCTTTGGCGAATTTGGTAAATACAGGAACTGATGAATTCCCATTTGTTTCTCAATTTTGTATTTAATGGGTTTCAAAAAGTAAGCCTTTTCTGGTTGGCCTGTTGCTCCCACAACTTGTACAAATTCATCACTTTTAGGTACCAATTCCTGATTTAAAACTGAAAAAGTTGCTCCCGTATCAATTAAAAAGCTCAATTCCTTTTTACCTTCCCCTAGCTCCATTTTAACCAGTGGGTCTGCTAGGGTACGGCCCACCGGTCCCCGTCATTCACTATCCTGATGTGTGGTGGTGGTAGTGGCCATAAATCTTTCCCTCAGTTGGGGACATTCTCACCTCCAGTGCCCCATCTGTAGGCAGTGCGCACATTGATTTGGCCCTACCCTAGTGGGGTGGGGCTGGAGTCTTCCTCCCCTTCCCATTGGGTTGCCTCTACCCCTTCCTCGAGTTCCAGGTTCCGGGTAACCTGTCTTCTGAGCTGCCACTGCTACAGCCACCACTCGAGCTATCCTCCTGTCTTCCTTTTTCTTCTCTTCTGCTTCTCTATTATTGTATGCCTTCCATGCCTCGTTCAGCAGTGTCTCTAGGTTTTTGTTTGCTGGATGCTCAAGCTTTTGTAACTTCTTCCTGATGTCTGGGTTACTCTGTCCCATCATTAATCCTAACAGGTGTTGTTTCCCTCCTTCCGTTGCTCTCTTATCCTCTATCTGAATTACTATATTCAGCTTCTGTGAACTGTTCTCTGCCTCCCTTTCGCATGTCTCACTGTCATTCTTCTCACTATATTTCAACTTTGCCAGTGAGTTACTTTTGTCTCCCGTCCTTGGTGTGCTGGTTTCTATTTTACAGGAACCTGATTTCCTTAAACTTCCATTACTAGGTGTGCTACTATCCCCACATGGGCTTAGTTCGGGCAGGCTGTGTGTCTCCCCTCGGCTCTCTGTTCCATGTGGACTGCCTTCTTCCCTCTCAGCTTCTAGTCTGGGTGGGCTGTCAGCATCCCTGTAGCTCCCCGACCCCTGTGTACTATCTGGTCCCTGCGGGCTGCTTTCTTTCTTTTCAATCCTCGATCTTAATGGGCTATCCTCTTCCCAACTGTTGTCTAATTTCTGAGGGCTGTGCCCAAACTTCGATTTCCACCATCATTCTAGTTCCTTTAATGGGCTAGGATCCCCTTGTTCCTCTTTTGGCCTGGGAAGAGGCCTTTCCCGTCTTGGGGCGAATGGATGGTATTCCCACAGGCTTATTGCGCTCTCCTTTCCACTATCCCTTCTTGTTAATTTAAGACATTGTTGCCCAATGCTACATGCATCACAGCAACGTTCTTTAGGCTTTGAACTTTTCTTATCTTTTTCCAGGGCTAGCACCAGGGGGTCCTGAGGTGCTACATTTATCCCGCACTCTCTTTGCCACTCCGGTTTATTTCTTAGGGTAAAGAACATGTCAGCATACATCACTTCGTCCCATTTATTAAATCGGCGGAGGAAGAGCATCAGTTGTAAAATAGTGTTATAATTAGTTGTTCCCTCCGGTGGCCATTTCTCATTGTCATCTAACTTATACAACGGCCACCACTGTGTACAATATTTAAGAAGTGTCTTTTTACTGATGTTTCCCCCTGGAATCCCTCCCAAGTCCTTCCACTGCTTTAAGATACATCCTAAGGGGGTTTTCATATTTACGTCCTTACTCTGTTGACCTCCCATGGCTATTCCCTGTGTCTGTTTAACCCGATCAGTCCCTTTCTCGCAAGTACTGTAAGCCAATGCAGAGTGGGACTCCCTCCTGCTTCGCAGCGATGCTGCGTTTCATTCACTCTCACCCACACACACACACCTTTATGAAATAGTTCCTACCTTATGGTCTATATCAGAACAGACTGTTTTACCAGGTTTGGTTACGAGAGGTTGCCTACAGACCGTGAGATACCGGTTTGCCAGGTTCATGCAATCGCAACCATAGACAGTATATAGATGTTTCCTGTAAGATTTTGCAACAGACACACATAGAACAGACACAAAAAAAAATCACCGGCTGTCAGACCTCTCAAAGAGCAATCTTAGTTCTTAACCCTTAATCCACAGTATTATAACATTAAACACAATGTTAAAAACAGTTTCTCACACAGTAAAAACAGACCAAAGATACCAAGATAAACAAATACTCCTTCCAGCAGGACTTTAACCTGCGTTTTTTTTTTGTTTTGTTTTTTTTTTTGTTTTTTTTTTTTTTGGTTTGTTTTTTTTTTTGTTTTTTTTCCTACATTCACAAAACCAAATGCTGGGACTCTAACCCAGTAGCTGGGACTCTAACCCAGTAGCAGGACTTTAACCTGCGTTTCTATTACTGGGACTCTAACCCAGTAGCAGGACTTTAACCTGCATTTCTATTACCGGGACTCTAACCCAGTAGCAGGACTTTAACCTGCGTTTCTATTTCTGGGACTCTAACCCAGTAGGGATTCTTTACTGGGGCGTCCCCCAGCTTACCCTGAGAGCGGTCACGTCTGACCCTCGTTTCCCAAACAAAGCGCTTTATCCCAAAACCAACAAACAATTCAAATACCTCTTAAAGCCAATAGGCAATTAAAATACCTCTTAATTGAGCAGGAGATGCAGCCACCGTCCATCCGAGAGCACCGGTCCAGGGAAGGAGCTTCTCCCGACGAAAAGCCGTCAGAGGCGCCCAGAAGACCCCGGCCCCGGACCCGGCTCGGGAGAGGACCCTTAAGGCTTGGATCTCCTGTCTGGTGCCATAGCTCCTGGCTGGCTCGCCAGAAATGATGCCGAATTTTGCCCCAAACAGGCAGAGTGACTGCCTAATCAGACTCAGCTTAAGTCAATTAAGCAGGAGGTATTTTTATTAGCGACGCGTCGGAGAAATCACAAAATGGATTTCTGAGTTCACATAGCAAAAGCAAGCCTTATATACATTTTTGGGTATAGGATTACATCAGATCAGATACATAATCATGCATATTTATATGGGGCGTGATGTAGGTGGAGCGTGGGCGGAGCGTAGGTGGAGACATCTCTTTTGGGGGATTCTCAGGTGGTCGTTCCTGTTGCCTTCATCATAGACGGGGTCTTTCCGGTGAGTCTTCCTCTTTAAACTTTTGAACTCCTTTCCTAATTTGGTCAATTCCCGGTGTACTTGGCTTAGATCCCGTGGCTTGGCAAAACCCTTAGGGTCGCTTCGACATTGCTGGCTCTAAACCTGCTTAGCCCATTAGTTTCTCCTATACTTATCTCTTCCCCTGTCATGATGCTCTACCTCTCATTTAATTCATTGCTCTGTTTTCCTAGTGCTGTACTGTGCTTTCTCCGTGTGTTCTAGTGCTAGGCCCTGCTTTACATACCTCACATTCCATGTTTTAACCCATTACTTCTGGAAGGCTATCTGCTTTAGGGCTTCAGTTCTATACTGTCGGAAATGCGCTATGGAAGTGGCAATTGGCACCTGTTGCTCTTCTCCCATCAGGCGTCCTACTGCAGATGCATTCTCAGACAACCCAGGCAAGGTGTTCAATTGCTGGATGCCCTCTGTCTCTACAGCTGCTATTCCAAATGCCCATCTGAGTACTTTTGGGTCTTTGAAATGCCCACTTTGAAGGTAGTCTATGCCCAAAATACATGGGGCCTCTGTAATAGGACGCTTCTTCCACTCATTTCCCATTAGGCTCACATCAGCTTCCACCAAAGTGAAATCCTGAGATCCCCCTGTCACACCATCAATAGAAACAGACCCTGTCCCCACATGTCTTGATGGGATTAATGTACATTGCGCACCAGTATCAACCAAAGCTTTGTATTCTTGTGGTTCCGATGTGCCAGGCCAACGAATCTACACAGACCAGAAAACATGATTTTCCCTGGCCTCTACCTGGCTGGAGGCAGGGTCCCTCTAAGCCTGGTTATCCTCCTTTCCCTGGGCATATGTTTTGGATTTTCCTTCGAGGGGATCAGACATATCATCATTATCATACCTGGCCATTCGTCTACGGGCAACTGGAGCTGCTTTTCTTCTGCTGGCTTCCTTCAGTTCATGCACCTATCGTGCCAGAACAGCAATAGGTTTCCTATCCCACCTTCTCATGTTCTCCCAACAATCACGCAGGTAGAACCACAGCTCAGCTCGTGGGGTGTACCGTCTCTCACCATCTGGGAGACGTCTGCCTTGGATACCAAAACCTCTGATCTGTACTGCTGAAATTTGGAGAAGGTCTTCTTTAATCTCCTCTCTAAACTTCTTAGGATTCTCCTCTATTTATCCTCTAAGTTCTGCAGACGTGTTTCTACCACTGCGATTCTGGCATGTGTCGGGCCATATACAGAATCTGCATAGGCTTGGAGCTTCCTTGCCATGTCAAGCACAGTATCATCCCTCTCATCCCTCTTCATGATGGCTAAGGCAGAAGCATATTCATGTGGCCCAAGTCGTACAAGTTTTCGCCACATCACAGACGTGCATGGTACTAAGTCTGGGTTCCTAGTTACATCATCTGAGAACACAATCTCTGCCACTGCCATTTCTCTCAGGCGTTGAATCCCTTGCTCTATTGTCTTCCACTGGGTTTGTTGCATATAGAGATCATCTGCACACAGGTATCTTCGTGCAACACTGTCCAAGACCCGTGCCCAGAGGCTGTGAGGGTTAGCCCCGCTCATCGTTCCTTGGTCTATGACAGGATCCTGTGACAGGGATCCCAAATGCCTGGCTTCAGTGCCATACAGAATTGTAGCCTCACCTGCAGCATCCCAGAGATGGACCAGCCAACTAATTATGGATTCATCAGGTTGTCGAGTGTAATCCTTCTAAAAGCCACAAAGGTCCTTCAGGGAAAAGGACTCAATATTTGCAACTGATCTTGCATCTGCTGCTTTGACTCCTGATTTTATGTCAGGAGGCATTGAGGTTCCTTCTCCTTCATCATCATCATCATCATCATCCACTGGTCGATTGGTCTTGTCCTGCATTTCGCACTTCTAGTGCTGGTAGCAACAGCCATTGGTTTAGCTGCTGGCTTAGGCTCACTCTCTGGTTTGGCTGCTGGCTTCGAGCCTGGGCTGTTGGCTGCAGCCTGAATCACCGGGATAGTTTCTGATTTATCTCCCTGCCCCCCTGCCTCTGTCTGCTGCCCGACAGTATCTAGCAGCGTGCGATAAGTATATGCCAGGGCCCAGCTCACTGCAATGACCTTCCTCTCCTTAGGCTCATCCTGGTACTTCTCTTTCAGATATTTCCCCACCTCAGCTGGGTTCTGAATTTGTTCATGGGGAAAATCCCAGACTATAGGGTCAGAGAATTCCTTCAGGATTTGGCCCATATCCTCCTATTTCCCACACCACTTAGGATTTTCCACACCAGGGTCTACTCCTGAGTCAGGGGTCTCATCAGCCTGTCTAGAAATCTCAGCCCTCATTCTAGAGAAGCAGCAGGCTGTATAGAGGAAGGTTACCAGATTGAATACCAGAAAGATGGTTTCTTTAACATTGAGGGGAAACTGAACATCCTTCACTAGTGATGCAACCAATTCATAGGCGAAGAAGGAAAGCAGAGTCTGAAAAACCTCATCCCCTGCTCCTCCTCTAACAAACTAGATGCATAACCATAGCCATGAACCATTCATACCTGGAGCAGACCTAAGCATGTTTATGAACTTCTTTCAAATCATTGCCACCAAGCAAAGCAGGATAGCTATTCTGGTCACTGCCCCTCTGATGTAAAAACTATGTATTAGGGGCAATACTAAAGCTATTTCTGGATAAGAAAATAAACCTAGGGACTATAGAGGTATTAAAATCTCAAAAAACCCTAGGGACCATAAATGCATGCAAACCTTCACCCCAATAGACATTATGAATTCAAAAAGCATGGCTATTAGCTGCTTTAAACGAACACAGAGTAATAGCAACCAAAATGCAGTCAAAACAGGGTTTTTTCCATTCTCTCAAGCCCCGTGTTGGGTGCCAAGATTTTGTCCTGGTTTAGGGCGAATTTGGTAGAGAATCTCCAAAGGAGGGCCCCTCCAGAAAGCAAACCCACACCGCCCCTCCCCCCAACCAGTTCGGGAAGAATTCCTCAGAAAGAAGTGGAAAGAACCTGTTTATTTAACAGGCACAGCACCCCCCAGCACACAAAAGGAACAATATTGGATGATACCACTCTGAGAAAGGTGACAAAATCAGAAAGTGTCTTTCGGGGGTGGTTGCTCTGTTAGTCCCTCCGGCGCTGGGGCAGCTGCTGCAGCCAAACGGTGCAAACCCTCGGTGTTCCCAGGTCCCAGTCTGGAGCAGGTTCGAGATGGCTGAAGAAAAAGGAGAGGAGAAACAGTCCAGGAAGGAATTTGGACTGTTTAGCTAGAACTAGCTAATAAGCAGAAGCAAAAGCAAGCAGAAGTGAGAGCAGGGAGAGAGCGAGCAAAGCAGAAAGCAAAAAGCGAAACCAGCCCTATGTACTGCCCTTCTCTGTATCGCTGATAAGAGAAACCCAAACAAAACTTTCACTCTTCAGAGCTGGTGTTAAAGGCACAGAACACATAAATGGGGATACAAGCATCATAATGTCACCCCAGTACAACATCAGAGGAAAAACAGTTCACATCAGAAGAAGGACACCACAAAACTTGATCCAAGTGGCTGAGGTATGGATATGGGAAAGGGAGCATGTGAAAGGACCTCCCGTGGTCCTGAAAATGCCCATAGTGCACCCCACCTGGGACTACAACAGCACTGGGGGAAAGAAAGACATGGAGGAATACAGAACACTGATTACAAGTGGTATCAAAGAGGCAACTCCATGTAATCAAAATGCCCGTAAGGCTTTTGATGAGCAGAAACAGAGGGAAGAAACCCCAACAGAGTGGTTAGAAAGGTTGAGGAAAAATATGAGGCAATATTCAGGAGTTGACCCTGACACGGTGGCCAGACAAATTTTACTAAAGATAAATTTTGTCACTCATGCCTGGCCAGATATACGGAGAAAGTTAGAAAGCTGGATGGTTGGCGAGAAAGGAGATTAGAGGATCTTTTAAGAGAAGCACAGAAGGAGTATGTAAAGAGGGATGAAGAGAAAGCCAAAGCAAAAGCCAAGGTAATGGGAACTGCCATTAGGGAAGGAAACCAGCACATAAGGTACTACCCAGGTAAGGGAGAGGGATTCCAAGTGCAGGAAGATAGATGGAGGGGGGAAGCAGCTCCTTGGGACTGGGCACAAAAAGGAGAGTTTGGTAAATGGGGGAACCTAGGACGAGTTTGATTTTACTGTACAGTGGGCATATCAGAAAGAATTGACCCCAGATGGAAAAGGAGCTGAAGGTCTATGAGACTGAGCAAAAAGGAGAAGTTGGAGTCCAGGGGTGTCAGGGGCTCTACCTCCTGGGGACAGAATACCATCAGGAACCCTTGATAACTTTAAAAATAGATCCCCATGAGGAAGTATTTGGATTGTTAGTAGGCACAGGGGCTGAAAGAACTTGTGTTTGTAGAATCCCAAAGGGGTGCAAAAAGGATCAAGATACTGTGCAAGTAGTAGGTTCTAAAGGAAGGTTCAAAGCCTCAGTTATAATGCAAATAAAGTTTGAAGGAACAAATAAAATAGGAATTGGGCATGTTCTATTAGTTCAAGAAGCAGGATGCAATATATTAGGGTGAGATTTACAAGTGCAGTTAAGCATTTTAATACGCCCAGAGGAAGGAAAAATGGTGGTTAAACTTCTCGAATAAGGGAAGAGGATGAGGGCAAAATTCATGAGATGGTGTGGGCAAAACCAAAAAATTGAGGCAAATTGAACGTGAAACCTACAGTAATAAAATTAATTGATGACAGCTATCCAGTCTGTGTATGACAATACCCACTCTCGCTGGAAGGGAGACGAAGACTGCAGCCACTGATCCAGGACCTACTTGAGGATGAGACCTTAGAACCAGGATGAGACATTAGAACCGTGTATGTCGCCCCATAATACACCCATATTACCAGTAAAGAAGTCAGATGGGACTTACAGGCTTGTCCAAGATTTGAGAGAAGTGAACAAGAAAAACAGTGAATTGGTACCCAGTAGTGCCTAACCCCTATACACTACTGACTAATATCCCCCCAGCACACCAGTGGTTTAGTGTCATAGACCTAAAAGATGCTTTTTGGGCAGATCTGCTGGCAGAGAAAAGCAGGGATAGGTTTGCTTTTGAATCAGAGGACCCCGATTCTGGGAGGAAGCAATCACTTTGGTGGATTAGGTTACCCCAAGGGTTTTCCAAATCTCCAAACCTCTTCGGTCAAACCCTAGGAGAAGTAACACAATTCTTCTCCATCAAACCTGAGATAAAGCTCATCCAATATGCAAATTATTTCCTTTTCACAGGACAGGAAGAAAAAGAAATTTGGGAATCCATTATAGTGTTGTTAAATTTTCTGAGGGACCAAGGATTTTGGGTATCAACAGGGAAACTCAAATTTGTAGAGAGGGAAGTAAAATTCCCTAGGACATGTGATTTGTCAAGGGAGCTGGCGGCTGAACCCTGAGAGAATTACGGGGTTAGTCTCACTCCCACCAGCAAAAACAAAGAGAGAAGTCAGAAGGTGTCTAGGCTTGTTGGGATATTGTAGGCTATGGATTGAAGGATACATGCAGGCCATCCAGTTCTTGTATGAAAATTTAGTGGAAGAAGAGATTAGGTGGGGAAAAGATGATGAACAAAAGTTTGAAGCTTTAAAGCAAAAATTAGTCAGTGCACTCAGTCTTCCTGCCGTCTATCTGTTTGTGGATATAGAAAAAGGGGTAGCACATGGATTATTAGCCCAGGACTGGAGAGGATCCAGGAAACCAGTGGCCTATTTATCAAATTTACTAGACCCTGTCAGCCGGAGATGGCCAACCTGCATTCAGGCTGTGGCAGTGACTGCCCTACTCGTGGCAGAAAGCAAAAAATTACCCTTTTGGGGAACAATTGAAGATAAGTATCCCAAAATCAGTAAGGAGTATCCGGAGCCAAAAGGCTGAGAAATGACTCACTGATTCCCGAAGGCTACAGTATGAAGCCATCTAAATCGATAAGGGTTTAGAGCTAATCATGAGTAACCAACTCAACCCTGCCCAGTTTTTGGATGGAGAAAGAGATGAGAAACTAATACATAATTGCCTAGAGGTTATAAACTGTCAAACTAGAGTAAGAGAGGACGTAACAGATCAACCACTCCAAGGTGGAAAACAATTGTACATTGATGGATCTTCACGGGTAATAAAGGTGCACAGAGTATTGGGATACGCTATAGTGCACGAAGGGTTGGTAGCCATAGAAAAGAGAAAGTTACCTTCCAACTGGTCAGCCCAAGGTGTGAGTTGTGTGCCCTAAAACGAGCTCTGGAAACATTAGCATGGAAAAGGGGAACAATAGATACAGGACTCAAAATACACTTTTGGAATAGTGCATAACTTTGGAAAAATTTGGGAAGAGAGGGGGCTATTAAATTCAAAAGGAAAGGGACTGATTCACGAAACTTTTGTCTTAGAGGAGTTAGAAACCTTACAATTGCCAGAAGAAGTAGCAGTGGTGTATGTTAAAGGGCATCAAAAAGAGGCAACTCAGGAGGCATGAGGGAACAATTTATCTGATTTTGAAGCTAAAAATGCAACTGAATCAGAGACAGATAAACTAATAATGGTGTTAACACCCATGAGACAAATGCAAAAAGTCCCCATATTCAGTGGGACAGGAAAGGAAGAACTCCTTAAAATAGGAGTCAAGAAAGATAACAAAGGGAAGTGGAGATGAGCAGATGGGAGGCAAATATTGAATAAAGCCCTTGCCAGGTAAATGTTAGAAGGCATAAGTGGAACAACACATTGGGGTACACAAGTGCTAAGAGATCAGTTTCTAAGGGATTTGGGCTGCATAGGAATTTTCAGAATAGCTAAGCAAGTAAGTGAATGGTGTATGACATGTCAAAAAGTGAGTAAGAAAATCGTGAGGAAAAGACCCAGAGGAGGGTGAGAACTATCCTTAAGGCCCTTTCAAAACATCCAAGTAGACTTTACCGAGCTTCCCCAGGTACAACAGTGGAAGTTTTTGCCAGTGATAGTAGATCACGTGACTCATTGGGTAGAGGTGGTACCCACTGTGAAAGCCAGTGCCAGTGTTATGAGTAAAACACTTCTAGAATCAATCATTCCCCAATATGGGATGGCAAATAGGATTGATTCAGACCAGGGAACTCATTTCACATTGAAGATATTGCAGAAAGTTGTTCAGGCCCTGGGAATAAAATGGGAATTACACACTCCATGGCATCCACAGAGTTCTGGTTGGTAGAGAGAATGAATCAAATTCTTAAAAGAGCTCCAGTTAAGCTAACGATTGAAACCCAAATGTCATGGATAAAATGTTTCACTTTGGCCTTATTAAGAATTAGAACCCAATCCCAGTCAGATCTGGGGGTGTCACCCCATGAAATTATGTTTGGGTTACCCTTCCTGACCTCACCCCAGAAGGTTGCCACCTATCAGGAAAGGGAAGCCAATGCCAAGAAATGTCTATAGCACAAACCTTAGAAGGGCTAAGGCATAAAGGGGCAATTCCTCAAACTACCACCCTGGATTTCAGAATCCATAATATTAATCCTGGGGATTGGGTGATGATCAAGTCATGGAGAGATCAGCCTCTAACTCCTCAGTGGGAAGGTCCCTTTCAGGCACTGCTCACCACCGAATCGGCCGTGCAAACTGCAGAGCTGGGATGGACTCATGCCAACAGAATCAAAGGCCCAGTAGGAGAACCCAAAGAGTGGACTGTAACGTCCAGGCTGGGTGAAACACGATTGACTTTCAAGCAGAGACTGATAGACAACCAGAAAAAAACACCAAGACGCCCAAAAAGTAGAGTCAAGCTTCCACCAACCAGCTCAAGAACTGTCTTCCTTTTTTAGTGGGTGAGAATTACCAGCATCTGTTGAGGAGAATTACACAAGGGACTGTAAAAGGTAATGGGGCAGGATCCTTAAGAAGTAAGACAAGGAATAGAAGGCAAGACCGGGTTGGCTCCTTTGTTCACTACCAAGAAGGCTCCATAGCCCTGCTGTGGGTAGCAACCCCGTAGGCATGGTAAGGTGGGGACAAAGGCCATACCAGACCTCTATCATTGCTCAGTTGCCTTTTAATTCAGCAGAGACTGGAGGGCAGGACCGAGTTGGCCTCTGTACTCACCCCTAAGGTACACTGACTATGGGTAGCAGCCACATAGGCACGGCAGATGGGAGTCAAAGCCATACTGGACCTCTGGAATGCCCTTTTGTCCATTCCAAATAAGTGTGTCTAAGAAAAACCTGAGATTTTTTCTCCTGTCCCACTGTCTTTGCCCACATCAACAGATGCTGGTATGACTCATTCAAGAGAGAGAGAAAGTTTTTACCTAATTGTTCAAGCAAAATGACTTAGAGAAAAAGAAAAGGGGAGCTTGTTATAGATTAGTAATGTTATGGTTGACTATCACAATTAAGGGGTGAATATTAAATACATGTTAAGAAAAGTTTTGTAGATGTATAGTTATCCTTCCCCTTCCCTTGCATTGTTATCACAGGATGGCCTCAGTAGTCGGGGCATTTAGGAGGGTTGGCTTGTTACTCTGGCAGCACCTGACCTCCAATCAAGGTGTAAGACAGTGATCTCCAACAGTGGACAGTGAAGGAGTTGATTGACAAGACCTTGGGAGGGGCTAGAGGTACAAAAGACAGAGCATCCATTTTGTAGATGAGCACATAGTGACTGAATCCTTTGTCCTGGTGCTGTATTCTTTTCTTTATTCAGTCTTCTGTTGTATTTTGATATGGCCTTAATAAACCATTTAAGATATTTGAAAGTAATAATTGTTTCTCACATGGGGTTGGGGAATGTAGGGCAAGGTTGTCCACACTGGGTCAGCTCCAAGGTACAACTTCACTGACCTGGCCAGACCAACTTAGGAGAGACCCTGGATCAATATCAATCACAGAATGCTGCAATCACATCTTGTATAATAAGAACAGCAATAAAAGACACCCTTTAAGATAGGAATACATATTTCTTAGAAGCTGTTTAAAATAATTCTCCATAACTGTCAAAGGAATACTTCCTAAAGAACTGCTCCAGACCAGAGAGAAATCAAGGCAGAGCCATGGTTTGTCAGGACAGGCTTGATCCTAATGAGCCCCGTGGTGCATTTGGAGCTAAGCCCTTGAACATCAGGGCCTGAGAGAAGATTGCACAAACCTTTCCAGGAGTCAAAGTCAGAGAAAAACCCCAAAGTGTCTCAAAGCATGAATGGGTCTCATTGAGGTCCATCCCCAACACAGGCCCCTCATGGACTCATTGGAGGAGAGAATTGGAGCCCAGGATGGCAAAAAAATTCTCTGAGAAATTCAGTGTAGAAAGGCAAAATCGATACTACCTTAAAAACCTTGAGTATCTCAAAACAATAATGAGCCCCACTGAGTGTCAGTACAAAGCCCTCAAGGGACTGGTTAAACAGATAATTGGGGCCATGATTGCACAAACCTCTCACAGAGTCTGTATCAAAAGGGAAACACCACGTACCATAAAATAACTGAAGTACCTTGAAGTATTAATGAGCCCCAATGAGTGTTGTTACTGACAAAGCTTCTCCAGGGACTAATTAAAGCAGGTAATTGGAAGCCATGATAGCACAAACCTCTCAGAGCCTCCAAGGCAAAAGCCAAACCCAAAGTCCTTTAAAAAATCTGCAGTCCCTTCAGGGAGCATTCAGGAGCCCCCAGGGCCATTCCTGAGCAAGGCTCCCCAGGGACTCCTTCCTGCAGATCCTTGAGGCCACTGGGATGTGGGCTAGGGGGGGAAGCTGAGGGCAGGTCAAGAGGCTGACAGTGCCCAGCCTGGCTGGGGCTGTGCAAGGAGGCCCCAGGGCCTCAGGACAAGGTGTCTCCTAACAGCCCTTCGAGGCACAGACCCTGCTGTGCCCTAGGGCACCAAGACCTGGCTTCTCTTTGTCCCCACCTGTCATCACTGCCTGCACTTCTCTGCTCTGCCTGGGGCCTGGGGACACTTTCTCAGTGGTGTCCCTCAGTGGGACCCATTAAAAGTCCAAGAAACTTTGGAGTTGGATTCTGACTTGGAGTTCTGGAGAGGTTTCTTCAGCTCCCTCTCAGGGACTGATGTTCAGGGCCTGAGCACAAAGCCCCAGAGGCTCATTAAAGTCCTTGTGCTATGTCTGTGCTGCTGAGTCGGGCTGGGCTCCTGACACAGAGGCAGCTCCTGGTAACCAAGAAGAGCTTCAAAAGCACATTTCTCTTGATGAGTAGCTCTTTTGCCAGCCCAGCAGGGCTGTGGCACTGCTTGCAGCCACCCCGGGCACAGCACAGAGGCACAGAGAGTTTCAGTCAGTCAGGGCTGGGAAGGTGCTGAGAAGTGCCTGGGGCAGCATTACTGTCAGCCCTTGGCACAGGAACCTCTGGCTGCAGGACAATGCAGCTGCAGCTCCTGGAGCCATCTCCTCAAGCTGGAACATCTCAATGCCTACAGACGCTGTGAGTACAACTCTGAGTATTTCTGGTGCAGGGGAGGTGAAATGCTCATGAAACTCTGGCATGCTGAGGGGTTTACATCAGTCATAGAATATTTTCAAAATACTGAATTTTACAAAAATCAGGACATTTACAATAACTAAGTGGGTATCCTATTTCCTGCTATTGGAGAATGGCAGCCAACAGGAGATAAATATTAAAGGTTACTTATGAATTCTTATTATTATTTTTGACAAGTGCCAGAAACATCTGAAGTGCTACTTTTACTGATCAATAGGTTACCAGGAGATCCCTTATGAACTTTCAGCCATTCTGAAAGTGGCTATGGACAGCACCAGCATCACCTTTGCTGGACCCATCAGGCTCAGTCTGAGCTGTCCTTTCTCCAAGCTGTAAACAGAACCTGCCCCCAGCCAGTGCTCTGCAAACAGAGAGGATGCTGTAGGGCCAAGGAGAGTGCACAGAGATTTGGGGTCTGTGAGTGGTGGCACAGAAAGATCAGACACAGGGAAACACTTGTATAAGAAAAATCTCCAGGAAGCAGAGAGAAGATCAGGCAATGAGAGAAAACAAAACCCAGAAATGCTGTGGCAGGGACAGTTTAGAGATGCCCACAGAATCCTCTCCAGTGCAGCCCCTCCCTCTGAACAAGCCCCCTCCCTCCTGTGCCCCCAGCCCAGCCTCTGCCCTCAGGGCCAGGGCTCCAAGGCGTGCAGCCCCTCCTGTGCAGGCAGAGCTGCATCAGAGCCATGGGGCAACTCTTCAGCCGCAGGCCCAGTTCCCTCTGCAGAGCACAGGGCTGGGAGCAGCTGCCTGGCCCTGGGGGCTCTGGCAGGGGGCACAGCTGGCTCAGGGTGATGCGGCCCCCAGTGCTCGGTTCTTGGCAATGCTGTCAGGGCAGCCAGGGAAGGAGCTGCATCTCCCTTCATCCAATGCCATCATGAGGACACTTGGAAGTCTCCCTGAGATTTCAGTCCAAGTTGGGAGCTTCAATCCAGGGTGAAAAGCTGTCCTAGAACATCTCTGAGTTCTAAGATTGATGGGGAAAGGCATAGCTGTTCTGACACTGAAAATGCTGCTTGGTTGGTGAAATGAGCAATGTGAGTCCTTGGCTACCAATGTGAGGCTGACCTGTGGTGGATCCATTTGCTCTCAGCGGTACCTGGGTTTTTTTAGGAGAAGCATGTGAACCTGATCATCCCCTCCAAGAGGGTGGAGGCCAGTGAAATTTAAGGCCCAGTGAAATTCAGAACAGGTTACAATGACAGACCATCACCCCTCACTCTCCACTCATCATTTGCCTCACAGAACTTCCTCTCTTCTCCCTGGGGGCAGCAGAAATGCTGAGGGTGAACAGCAGCAAAGATACAGGGGACCTTACAAAAAAAACCAACAGAACTCTTAAACACAAAAGAGTGTCTGTGTGTTACAGGGGGGGTATATGAGAACGGGCTTTAATTTTTATTGCAGGTATCTCCTCTAACTCTTCACTATCGTGTCTCCATGAACAGGTGCACATGTGCAGCCCCGGCAAATGTCCAACAGCAGCTCCATCAGGCACTTCCTCCTGCTGGCATTGGCAGACATGTGGCAGCTGCAGCTCCTGCACTTCTGCCTCTTGCTGGGCATCTCCCTGGCTGCCCTCCTGGGCAACGGCCTCATCATCAGCGCCGTAGCCTGCGGCCACCACCTGCACACGCCCATGTTCTTCTTCCTGCTCAACCTGGCCCTCAGCGACCTGGGCTTCATCTGCACCACTGTCCCCAAAGCCATGCACAATTCCCTCTGGGACACCAGGATCATCTCCTACACAGGATGTGCTGCTCAGCTCTTTTTCTTTCTCTTCTTTATTGCAGCAGAGTTTTCCCTCCTGACCATCATGTGCTACGACCGCTACGTGTCCATCTGCAAACCCCTGCACTACGGGACCCTCCTGGGCAGCAGAGCTTGTGCCCACATGGCAGCAGCTGCCTGGGCCAGTGCCCTTCTCAATGCTCTCATGCACACAGCCAATACATTTTCCCTTCCCCTCTGCCATGGTAATGCCCTGGGCCAGTTCTTCTGTGAAATCCCCCAGATCCTCAAGCTCTCCTGCTCACACTCCAGCTTCCTCATAGAGATTGGGCTCATTGCTGTAAGTGCCTGTTTAGGTTTTGGCTGTTTTGTGTTCATGGTTTTCTCCTATGTGCAGATCTTCAGGGCTGTGCTGAGGATCCCCTCTGAGCAGGGACGTCACAAAGCCTTTTCCACCTGCCTCCCTCACCTGGCTGTGGTCTCTCTGTCTGTCAGTACTGGCATATTTACCTACCTGAAACCCCCTTCCATCTCCTCCCCATCACTGGATCTGGCACTGTCAATTCTGTACTCGGTGCTGCCTCCAGCCCTGAACCCCCTCATCTACAGCCTGAGGAACCAGGAGCTCAAGGCTGCAGTGTGGAGACTGATGAATGGATGGTTTATGAAACATTAAACTGCTGGCCACATTCTACAAATGATTTTTAATAAAACTCATCCTTGATACTTCTTGTTGGTTTGGTTGTGGTGTATTTTATCCCTTGAATTTTTTTTTTCATATTGTCTACAAAGAGATGTCATTGTTTTTGCAATTTCTCATTTTGTTTCTCTCCACCTTCCCTGTGGCCACAGACTGTGTCAACGAGGGGCTGTGCTCTCAGGGACTTTAAGGAACTGAAGGATGTCCCAGCAGAGTTTTCTGCAGAGATGTCCTTTTATTGACTTTTCTGGGGTTGAAGCAGCAATGTCTGTGTGCAGAGCTGGGGGCAGATAAGGGCTGTCCAAGCAGCTGTGCCCAGCAGCTGCAGCAGCAGCACTTGGTGTTGCCAGTGCTGCTGCCGTGGCCTTGCCCTGGTGCTGCCCTGGTGGCCCTGGTGTTGCTGCAGGGCCTGAGTGCTCTCAGGGCCGGGCACAGCCCTGGGGGTGGCAGTGCCGGGGCTGCAGCAGGGACAGGCCATGGGCACTGCTGGGGGAGCGCTGACGCCTCAGCCCAGGGCCTGGGGGCTGCAGGCTCCTTGCCCAGGCTCTCTCAAGAACACGCCCAGGCAAGTGCTCAGCACAGAAAAGCCCCGTGGGCAGCCCCAGGTTGGCTGTGGGCAGGCTGGGGACAAACAGCATGGCTGGGGCTCTGCAAGGGCCCTGGGGCAGATGGGAAGGAGCAGCAGAGCAGGAACTGACCCACCCCCAGTGCGCTGCACAGCTCAGGGCAGCGTCCCAGAGCGTCCTGATGGAGCTGCCAACAACATCCCCCCTCTGCAGCCCTGGCCTCTCCCCCAGCTCACACAGGTGACCCATCCTTCAGGCACAGACACGGCAGCACTGGCTCAGCAGCCCCTGTTTGCATTGCACACAGCCGGGGGAGCACCCCCATGCTGTTGCTGTGGGACATGAACCTGAGGGAGCACAAATGCCATCAGCCCTGAGGCCAGCAAGGGCTGGGGGACACCAGGGAGACCACTCAGCTTTGTCCTGGCTTCTGCAGTCAGCCAGAAAGTTTGTTCCCATCAGCTGGGAGTTTCCAGTGCCACTGCAGACACTCTTTCTCAGAGCCAGGGCTGCCTGGCAGCCACCCCAAAACTGCCCTGAGCATTTCGTTGGCTTCACCTTTGCTTTCTTTACACCTCCTGCTACAAATTTCTTCTAATTTCCCTCCCCAGGGGGCCTAGAACCTGACACAGCCCATGAGATGCTACCCAACCAGTGCCCCCAAGTGCAGTGGAAGAATCACTGCCGTAGTCCTGCTGGCCACATTATTCCTGATCCATGTCAGGATCCTTTGGCCTTCTTGCCCACCTGGGCACACTGCTGGCTCATGTCCAGCCTGCTGTCCCTCAGTCCCTGCAGGTCCCTTTCTGCCTGGCTGCTCTCCAGCCACGCTGTCCCCAGCCTGTAGTGCTGCAGGGGTTGTTGCGGCCAAAGTGCAGGGCCCAGCACTTGGACTTGTTAAACCTCACCTTGTTGGATTTGGACCCTGGATCGAGCCTGTCCAGGGCCCTTTGCGAGCTCTTCTACCCTCCAGCATATCCACACTCACACCCAGCTTGGTGTCATCTGCAAATTTGCTGATGGTGAACTCAGTCCCCACATGCAGCTCATCAGTGCAGATACTGAAATCCATGCTGGCTGGCTCTGATCCCACAGCCATCCTGTGGGTGCCCTGCAATGGCACTCAAGGTGATCTGTTCCATAACCTTGCCAAGCACCCAGGTCAGGCTGACAGGCCTGGAGTTCCCCAGATCTTCCTTCCAGCCCTTTCTTGGGAATGGGCTCACACTGGAACCTCCAGTCCTCTGGGATCTCCCTACTGAGCCAGGACTGATGGTAAATGATGGAGAGCAGCTTGTGGAGCTCATCCACCAGCTCCCTCATCCCACTAGGATGGATCCCATGTAGTTTGAGAGACATTTGTGAGCATCTGAGTGGCTCAGCTGGTCACCAACTGCTTCCTCCTGAATTACAGGGGCTGTTCTGCTCCCTGTACCCATCTACCAGCTCAGGAGAACACTTGTCCTGAGGACAACCAGTCCTAATATTGAAAGTTGAGAAAAACAAGGTATTAAGTAGCTCAGCATTTTCCTTGTCTTTAGTTTCTATATTCTTCACTGCATCCAATAAAGAGTAGACGTTCTCCTCCCTCCTTTTGCTATACACTTTTTAAAAAAAACTATTTTTTTTTTTTTTACAGAATGGGCCAGGTTAAGTTCTGATTGAGCTTTCACCTCTCTAATTTTCTTTCGCATAATCTAAGGACATCCTTAAACACTTCCTGAGCTGCCAGTCCTTTTTCCCCTGAGTTCCCACAAAATCTCCATGGGCAGCCAGGCCAGTCATTTTCCTCTCTAGCTCATCTTGATAGTGAAGCTCTGGAAAAAGTTAAAGATAGAATCTAAAATGTTAAGCTTTGTGTTTTCCCAGATCAACTGCACCTACGTAAGCAGTATGATAAATTATATAATTGTTAGATGTGATGATTGTTGAGTAATTAAATATAATTATTATATAACCATAAGTACAATAATGAGAAACTATGTTGGAAATTCAGAGGGGGGCTAAATTTATGTATAGAATAGAACAATATATGTTTAGTAATTAACATGAAAGTTATGTAACGATAGAGTATAAAACATGATCATTTAGGATGTATGGTCGGAGTCATATTTGGGTTGAATATACCCCTGGCACCCAGAGCTCTTAAATAAAAAGCACCGCATATAATCCCTCCGTGATTATGTGTTTTGGAATGCTAACAATCTCTTGCCACACTGGGACAGGCTGCTCCTTCCCCCGTAAGATTACTTCGTAAAGCGTGTCCATCCAGCCTTGACCCCTTTGTTTTTAAAAATATCAGTTTTAAAACATCAGTACCTGATGTTTCCTTAAAAACATCAGTACCTGATTTGATACTCCCCAAATCAGCATCCTGAACAGGCCAAAGTCTGCCCTTCCTAATTCCTGGGCAGAGGTTTTGTTGCTGCCCCTCCTTCTTTCACAGAACATTGAAAACTTGGTTATTTCATGGTCACTGTGCCCCAGGCAGCCTCCAAGCCCCATCTGCCACCAGCCCTTCTCTGTTTGTGAACAGCAGGAGACAGAGCTTTCCTTGGCAATGGGAGCGCTACCAAAAATTTGGTGAAATAGAAAACTCCTTAACCCCAGTGTAGCATTAAGAAGCTGCATTCTTTATTCAGCTGGATGCACGAGGGAGAGCTCCTCCCAAAGCCATGCATGCTGAGTACAGGAAAGTTTCTGTTTATTTTCTGTATTTTGCTCACATATTCATTGATTGTCCTGGACTAAAAATACATGTGATAATCATTTCCCCAAAATCATTAACACATTTCCTGTCCCTATTACCCATGTGTTGTTCTGTCCTGGGGTCTCTCTGGTGGTCCCTGGTGGTCGTGGACCCCAATGTTCCCATGGGCCTGGCTGAGCTGGCAGGACACTGAGGCTGCTGAACTTCCAGTTCCCTTCTCACACAATGGGCATTGTGTGGTTTCCACAGGCCTGGGGTTGTGGAGAACAAACCCCAGGTGTGAGCTCAGCTGGTGGAGACAATTCATCATCTGGTAGTATGAGGTCACAGAGTGGGCTATGACATCACAGAGTGGGTTAGGTGAGGTCATTTAAAAGGGATGACATCACAGACAGCCTATGTGAACATCACAGAGCCAGCTGTGACATCACAGGGCAGAGCTCTGACATCACAGAGCAGACTATAACATCACAGAGCAGACTATGACATCAGAGACCAGCTGTGTGACATTAGAGAATGGGCTGTGACATCACAGAGCAGGCAGTGACATCCCAGAGGGGCTGTGTGACATCCCAGCAGGGCTGTGTCAGGTCACTGGGTTGGTCACTCTGCCCCAGCTCCCCCTCACAGTTTCTCCCAACAACTCCAATGCTGTTCATGCCCAGCAGGGTCCCTGTCCCCTGGGATCCCCCTGGCCCACCTGGAGCCACAGCCTCCACCAAAGGATGTCCCACAGATCCACCCCAGAGCCTGACAGGGGACAAGGGGCCAGGGCTGTGTGACCAGGACATCAAGGACTGGGATTATCCAGGTCACTGGGGCCTGGTTTGGGTTCCCCAGGGCAGGAAAGATGTCTGGCAGCTGGAGCAGGGTCTGGGAAGGGCCTCCAAGGTGGGGCTGGAGCCCTTGGGCTGTGAGCAGAGGCTGAGGGAGCTGGGCTGGTCCAGCCTGGAGCAGGGAAGGCTGAGGGGCTCCTCATGCCAGCCTGGCAGTGCCAGCGAGGAGGGGATGGAGAACACAGTGCCAGGCTCTTCACAGGGGGCTGGGGGGAGACAAAAGCCGATGGGTGGAAGGGGAAAGAGGGGAGATCAGCCAGGGCATGAGCAGATGAAATGAGTCAGGCTGGTTTCAGCATTTCGTCAACACCAAGAGCAGCCTGACCTCCCTTCTCCATCCACCACTGATAGATTTGCAAATCAGGAATTGTTTGAGCTGTTCTGTCCTCAGTCCAAGACAAGAATCCTGATACTAGAACTCAATTGTGTTTATATCTATCACAGACCCACACTAGTCAAAAATTAATTTTAATATGCAAATCAGTTGTGAACAGTGGACTCATCAGACATGCTGGGACATTGCACATAGCTCAGAGAAGAGTTTGGAATTGTGTGATTGTTATTTTATGGTGTAATTTTTATTAAGTTATATCCTGTTCAACTGTGGTCTGTTGGCTAGGTCCAGTGTGGGCTGGAGGGAGCTCAGATTGGCACAAGGCTGCTCTGAGTGCCAGCCTTGGATGGGGAAAATGGTGGGGTGGGGGTAGGGACAGAGTCTGATTGATTGTCAGCCATGAAAGGTCCTGATTTTCATACCCAGTCAAACTGCATGAGGAGGTACTTGGATTCAATGTCAATTGGAGATTGCACATTTCAATGAATTACTAGTAAAAAAAAAATTACAGGACCTAAAAAAAATATTTTCTTGCTGTTTTATTAAATTCAGGGTGTTCACATTGAATTGGCTTCTGAAATCCGACTAATTAACCACACATTTGATTTGAACACTTAAATCAAATTATTCCCAGAAGCTTAACTTGTTAAGGTGTTCTGAATGTTAATGAGCCCTGGGACACTGAATTCCTGCACTGAAGAGCTGAAGGCTGAACAAGCCTCTGGAGCAGGAAAATTCAGCAGCAGCCTCCAAGGTGCTCAGGATGTCAGCAGCCCCCAGTGAGGCCATCCCTGCCCAGAGACCGTGGGGGAATGGGCAGACAAGGAGAGCGTCCCTGGGGCTGGGGCAGCACAACTCAGAGGCACCAGCGGCTCCAGCTGGGAAATGGAGTGTGGAATGTGGCTGGGAAAGCCCTGCCTGGGCTGTGCCAAGCAGGACACACAAGCCCTGATTGCCATCCCTGAAATAAATCTCTCACTGAGACATTTGAAAGGAATTACAATTGTTTGTGTACTGTGAGTTGGACTCCCTGGAGAAATACCAACAGGAGATTCTCAGGAGCTCAAAACAACCAAACAGCTTTTACTGGTAACTTTACAAAATCAGAGAAACTTTGGCAAAAGGTTCTTTATGACTTTGTAGTGGTTTTGGTTTGTTAATTCAAGATTTTTCTAATCTTGAGATTTCTTAATAATGGACTTGTGAATGTGGTGGGTTTTATTGTTGGTTAATTATTTATGTATGTATTTTGTTGTAAGATAGGATTACAAGAAAGGTAAAGTAGGCCTAAAATTTAAAACGGGTATAAAGAAAATGTTATTAAAAGTAAATTAAAAAAGAAAAGAGTAGAAAGAATTAAAATAAATTCTTTATTACACTTTTTTTGTCTTTACAACTTTTTACTGACAATTGGAGAAACTAATCTTAAAATTTCTAGTTAGTTTACTATTTCTAGAATAGTCTTTTTTTTAGATTACCTTGAGAGAGAAGTTTTGGTGTTAAGCTTATGGAGATTTTTTTACAAGAGGAAAAAATAAGGCTTTTGTGGTTCTTTATTTGGTCATGGATAGCAGTTACTGGCGGAAGTTAGTTATTGTGAAGTTGTTTTTATTGCTACAAGCTTTTTTACAGTTTGCTGATGGGCCATGTTGACTTATGGGGTATTGTTTAAAAGATGAGTTGTTTAAAGGTAAAATTTTTAATATTTACTTTTGAAATTATTTTTATCTCTGGGAATAGAGATTTTCTCTTGAGGATACTGGACTTTTTTTCCTGTTTAAACTTTTGATGAAATTCCAGTTATTTTAACATTTGTTTATTTTAGTATGGAGGTTTTTGTTTGATAATCTTTTGAAAATATTTTAAATTTTTTTTTTTGTGTTTTAAAGAAAAAGAGTTTTTTCTTTATAGTTTATAGGAGGATTATAGTTTTTAGATTTAGGTAATTTTTCTTCTTTTTTTATTTGGGATTTATTTTCTTCTTTACTGACTTTGATGGTTTCATATTGTTTTTTATATGCTTATATT
This sequence comes from Melospiza melodia melodia, assembly GCF_035770615.1. NCBI lineage: Eukaryota > Metazoa > Chordata > Aves > Passeriformes > Passerellidae > Melospiza > Melospiza melodia. Next base: position 10,655,505 of record NW_026948600.1, read on the forward strand.
TTGTTTTTTTCCTATACTCAAGGGAGGATTTATGTTTTGAAAGGACTGACACCTGACCTGCCAGTAAGTTGTGGTGGAAGTTGTGGTTTGGCTGTGTTAGGATTGGTTTTATGGTTTGTTTTTGACTTTTTTTTTGTGTTTAAGTTTTTAGTTGCAGGGTTATTTTTTCTGGGTTGTGGGTTGTAGGAGTTTTTGGTTTGAGTTGTGTTGGAGGAAAGGGACTTGATGGTAAGATTTTAATAGCTGTGGCTAGCTTTGTTTTGGTTGGGGTTTTGTAGCCTCTTTTGTTTTTCTGTTTGGTAGTTGTTGGGGTTTGGTTTGGTTAGAATGGGGCTGATGGGGAGAGGGGCAGCCTGGGGAGGAGGAAAGGGGCTCAGCCCACAGCAGGGTTGCTTGGTTTGGTTTGGTTTGGTTTGGTTTGGTTTGGTTTGGTTTGGTTTGGTTTGGTTTGGTTTGGTTTGGTTTGGTTTGGTTTGGTTTGGTTTGGTTGAGATGCGGGCCAGGGCCAGGGCTTGCTGCTTCTTTGTTGACTGGAAAAGAAAGAGGAGGGTCCTGGGCTTTTTGTCTTTAACATTTGTGTTTAACAGAGGTGTGTTCAGTATCTTAGTGGTTTAACAGATTGTCAGTTACACAAAAAGTTTTGTATTACTTTATAAAATTCTTCTCATGTCAAACTACGACAGATAATCAATCAACAAAAAACACTTCTGAAAGCATTGACTTGGCCCATTCAACTTCACAAACTCTAAGCCTGTTCAATTTTAAGTTACTCAACATTTCCAGGAGCACAGAAACAGAAGAAGAAGACACAGAAAGAGAGAAAGGCAAAAAAGATCCAGAGAAGCACATACACAGGCACCAGCTCCTGGATTCCAGCACTGGTAAGATGGATATTCCAAGAGGAGGTAGGGCCAAGATGTGTGCTTGCCTTGTGGTCAGCCTTCAATTCCCCTTGGTCATCCTGGGCCCTTCCCCCAGGACCTGGGCTCATTTGGTCCCTCAGGTGCTGGGCTGGGGCTGCAGAGGTGGCTGTGGAGCATTGCCTGTGCTGTGCCAGGGACTGGCAGCCACTGCTGGGCTGGGATAGAGGCTCTGGGGGGATTGGGGTTCCAGGGCAGGGCCGGGCTGGCCTTACAGGGCAGGGCAAGGCTGGACCTGCCCCTTCCTCCGCACATATGAAATGTTTCCAGCCAACAATCTCCTCCAGTCTATCAGAATAGGGAATGTTGGAGGTGAAATCCCAATTCTGGCCATGGGTGCCTAGAGGTGCAGAACAGTTCTTTTCCATAGGAAGGAAAGCACAGAGCCTAATGTTTGTAAGGCAGGTGAGAGACTGACTAGGCTAAGGCCAGCCAGACTTGTCAGGAATGGCAGATTTTGTCTGGGAGCAGTCTTTGGATTTAGGGAATTTTGGAGGTGGAAGCCCAATCTTGGCCATAGGCACCTGGAGAAGCAGGACAGTTCTTTTCCATGGGAAGGAAAGCATGGAGCCTTCCCCAGTGGTTTGAGGACAGATGGGAAGTGACCCTTGTGAAACCCCTGCAAGACAGACTTTTCCTGGCAATTTTCCTATTGGAACAATCACTGGATATAAGGAAATTCAAAGGTGAAATCCCAATTCTGGACATAGGTGCTTGGAGGAGGAGAGATCATTTTCATAGGAAGGAAAACATGGAGCCCCAGTGTTTCAGCAGCAGAAGAGAAGAGACCCTCAACATGCGAAGGTCAGCTGGACCAGTCAGATGGTCCCTGGGAGGCCAAATCAGCCAGAGCTGTTCTGTGTTACCTTGTTTTTATGGGGTCATAAAAACAGTGCCATAATGGTGACTTGTTTCCAAGGGGTCCAGCAGTGTCACAATCGTCCCTAGGTTTCATAAGGCCCTGCAGTATCACAATGGTCTCCATGATTCCATTAGTCCCCTCAGTGTCACAATGGCTCTCTGGTTCCATGAGGGTGTGAAGTGTCTTAATGGTCTCCCCATGGTTTCATGAGGCCCTGCAATGTCATAATGGACCTTTGGCTTCATGGAGTCTCGCAGTGTCACAATGGCCCCTTGGTCCCATGACACCCCAAAGTGTCACAATGGTCTCCATGGTGCCATGAGGCCCCGCAGTGTCACAATGGACCCTTGGTTTGATGGGGTCACATAGTGTCACAATGATCTCTACACTCCATGGAGCTACACAGTGTCAGTACAGTCCCCTTGGTTCCATGAGGCCCAACAATGTCATAGTGCTCTCCATGATTCCATGAGGCCCCACAGTGTCACTATGGTCCCTTGGTCTCACAGGGTCCCCCAGTGTCACAATGGTCCCTTGGTCTCACAGGGCCCCACAGTGTCACAATGGTCCCTTGGTTCCATGGGCCCTGTGCTGCTGCATTCCCCCCTCCCCTTCTCAGGCCGCTCTGCCAGCTGAGAAATGCTCCTTGGGCCTCAGCCTTGGCCAACAGCCCCTGGGCTCAGCTCCTCTGCAGCTCATCACAAACACTGTCTGCTCCAGGCACTGCTGCTGCCCAACCAGCTCCTGGTTTCTGTAGGAGCAGCTCTGGGAACTGTTTTTGTTCCCTCAGTGGCACAACATCCCTGTTCTCACCGTGCCAAAGAAAGCTGTTGGTGCCAAGTGTGGCCAGGATGAACCATTGCTGGGACTGAAGCCCCTCTCTTGGGGCCCTGCAAACAGCGCTCCAAAAGGAGCCCTTGGAGCTCTCCTGGGCCAACGACTCCGTCTGAGTGGGGCCTCTCCCAGCCGGGAACTCTCCCATTTGCTGCACTCGGGGATCCTGAACAACCACAGAGCCTGGGCCGATCCCCCCACTCCTCCAGGCTCAGCCCTTCACCTGCTGGGGAGATGCCAAAGGATCCACAGTGAGCATTTCCTGCCCTCAGGGGAATTGCTCACAGGTGCCTTGCACTGATTCTTTGTGTCTGTGTGCACACAGGAGCGCCTGTGCTGGGGAAATGTGGCAGAAATGCTGCTCTCTGAGGGCTTGGAGTGCCTTGGATAGCTGAGTCAGTCAGATATCCAGATATCAGTAAGTAAGGTTAAGTCACAAGGTCTAAGCTAAATTAAATGCTGCTAAGAGTTGTTCTTTTGCTAAATTGTTACATTTTATTTAAGTTATTGGTTAAATTAAATATTGTTAAGTGTTATTCCTCTTTTAAATTGCTACCTCATAGGTTATAAGTAAGGTTAAAAAGTGTTAAGTACTGTTGTTTTGCTAAACGTTGATGTTTAAGGTAATGGTCACATTTAAGGTGTAATTTAAGTCCTGTTAAGTGTGAGGCCTGTTAAGCCTTTAGGCCATATTCCTTTTATCCTTACCCTCACTTGTGTCACACACACACACACAGGGATATTTCTCAGTTCATTTCTGGTTTGATTGCCTGGATTCTGTTTGTTTTTTTTGTTGCTTTGTTTCCCTGCTGTGCCTGAAGTGTCCAGTCAGGAGCAGAGTGGCTCTTGCCAAGGAACTTTGTGCTGCTGTCCCTTAATATTAAATCTGTTTTTTGTTGATCCCTTGCCGGGGATTCTTTCAGCGCTCCCAAGCCCTCGTTGGTAACAGGGTGAAGGAGCCCTGGCCCAGGCTCTGGCCCTGGGGGACACGGGGATGCTGCCAGGGGGTCCCTGTCCCCCTGTGCCACCCCCAGGGCCCCGTCCCCCCGTCCCCGTGTCAGGCTCTGGGGTCGATCTCGTGGAACATCCTCTGGGGGAGGCTGCAGCGCCGGGGGCGGGGGGACCCGGGGAGACAGGGGACCCCACTGTGCACGAGCAGGGTTGGACTGCTCTGGGGGGAACTGTGAGGGGGGCCGGGGCAGAGTGACCTCCCCAGTGCCCTCACACAACCCCTGTGATGTCACACAGCCCCTGTGATGTCACACTGCCCCTGTGATGTCACACAACCCCTGTGATGTCACACTGCCCCTTTGATATCACACAGCCTTCTGTGATGCCACACAACCCCTGTGATGTCACACTGACCCTGTGATGTCACAGGGCCAACTCTATGTCACCCTGTAATTTCATACAGCAGTGCTGTGACATCACAGATAACTGATGTCACAAAGTCACCCTGTGATGTCACAATCTGTTCTGTGATGTCATAGCCTCCTCTATGATGTTACACAGCCACCAGGTGATGTCACAACCCACTCTCTGATGCCTCAGAGCCACCCTCTATGATGGCACACTCTGCTCTATGGCCTCACATCCTGGTCTGTAATATCACAGCCAGCTCTGTGATGTCACCACCAGCTCTGTGGTGTCACAGAACCCGCAAGAACCCTCAAGAACTCAGTTCCATTGAAACACTGAAGTTTCTTGTACTTTGAAGAGATCCCTGTCAGGGACACGACTGAGAAAGTGTCCCCAGGCCCCAGGCAGAGCAGAGAACTGGAGGTAGTGATGACAGGTGGGGACAAAGAGAAGCCAAGTCTTGGTGCCCTGGGGCACAGCAGGGTCTGTGCCACCAAGGGCTGTGAGTAGACACCTTGTCCTGAGGCCCTTGGGCCTCCTGGCACAGCCCCAGCCAGGCTGGGCACTGTTAGCCCCTTGTCCTGCCCTCAGCATCCTCCCCTAGCCCACATCCCAGGGGCCTCAATTAATGCTTTGAGACACTCAATGTGTTGAAGGTACTTTGGATTTTCCTTCCCACACTGAGTGTCTGAGAGGTTTCTGTGCCATCCTAGCCACCAATTCTCTCCTCCAAGGAGTCCATGAGGAGCCTGTGTTGGAGAGGGACCTCAGTGGGAGCCATGAATGCCTGGAGACACTTTGGGTGTTTCCTCTGCCTTTGACTCCTGGCAAGGTTTGTGCAATCTCCTCCCAGGCCCTGATGTTCAAGGGCTCACTCCAAATGCACAGTGAGGCTCATGAGGATCAAGCACGTCCTGACAAACCCTGGCTCTGCCTTGATTTCCCTCTGCTCCAGTGTAGTTGATTAGGAGGTCTTCCTTTGACAGTTATGAAGAAATAGTTCAAAGAGCTTCCAGGAAATATGTAGTCCTATTTTAAAGGGTGTCTTTTATTGCTGTTCTTATTACACAAGAGATGATTGCAGCATTCAGTGACTGATATTGATGCAGGGACTCTACTAAGGAGGTCTGGCCTGCTCACAGAAGCTGTGCCTTGAGCTCTGAGCCAGTGTGGACAACCTCGCTCCACATTCCTCAAGCCCATCGTGTCTGTCCTCACTCCCCTGGGACCTGCTTTGCTTGGAGAAGTGGCTGCACACAGCCAAAGAGGGATTTTCCTTCATTTGTTTTTGAAGCAATCTAAAACTCCTGAGTTTCCCCATTGCAAACAGACATCCTCCTCAAGTGTGTGTCAAGCCCAAGGTGCCACCCAGAGCACTCCAGACCTGTCCCGGGCCAGCTGTGAGGGTGCATCATCATCCCAACATGCAGTGGTGCCATTGCAAGGGACTGTTGCCATGGACACTGCAAGGACCCCACTGCTGGGTTTGGGTGCCATGGCAACCCCCATCAGTTCAGGTTTCCCTGGAAACCAGCCCAAGGAGCCATTTCTGCAGCCAGGTTCCATGACCACTTGCCTGCAGAGCTATTGCTGCCCTCGGCTGCCATGGCAACCCTGAGGACAAAGTGGTGCCAGGGCTGTTCCAGGTACCATTGCAGTGACACTTGTTGGTGCCATAGCAATGGCCATGGGGACCCGTTCCTTGGTTTGGTGCCATGGCAACCAATGCCCGGAGCCGTTGTGATGGTTGGTGGCCATGGAAAGCTGCCCTGGGCCCGTGCTCAGGGCTGGTGTCAGTGCCCAGAGCCAGAGGGGTTCCCTTGCTGGGGGCTGTGCCATGGCCACCTGCCCTGTGCCGCGCTGGCCGCTCTGGCACCAGGAACCAGCAGCCACCGGCACTGCCAGGGCCAAAGGCCAGGTCAGCCAGACAGAAAGGGGCAGGGCTGGGCACTGTTTCCATGGCAACCGGCACTGGGGGGGACACCTGGGTCACCTGGCCTGGCAGTTGCCATGGAAACCCCTGGCAGGGACTGAGGGCACAGCCCCTGGCACTGAGACACTGCTGGGCCGGGTGCTGAGCACAGGGCTGGGCACGCAGAGATGGTTTTGTTCTTGCTGAGCTGCAGCACAGCCAAGGCCTGTCCTGCCCCTCGTCAGCCACGCTGGGGAGGGGCTGGGGCTGCGGGGGAGCTGGGCAGGGGACACAGCCAGGACAGGGGACGCCAACTGACCCGGGCACACCCCAGACCAGAGCACATCATGCTCAGGGTGTGAAGGGGGAAATTTTGGAGGGAGGGCTTTTGCCTTGCCAGGGAACACTTAGGCAAGAGGGGGCCCTGTGTCCCCAGTGGGCAGGGTCACTACCAAAGACACAGACACCAACTGAAGGAATTGTATCATTTATATCATGCACAGTTGCAAAGAATTACAAAAGGATAAGCTCAGCAATCCATCATAACTCATCATTACATTTTGATGACCAATCCCTTGGTGAAACACTGGAGGGGTTTGTGACAGACAAAGATTCTGGCTGACTTTCAAGGTACACCTTACAGACATCAGCAGTACTTTAGTGACAACGTTCTTCATTCTTTTTTCTCAATCCCATTGGAGTTAGGAACAAGAATTCTGTTGCCCATGGAGCTGGCACCTTTTTAATTCCAGAATAATGCCCCGAGGCCCTTTGTTGTTCAGCTTTCCCATGCTGTCTGTGGCTAACAAGGCTTGGGGGGCCCTTTCCCCTCTGGCTGGAAGGGGCCGGGTCCCAGTCCCTGAGGGGCACCCAGCCTCCTGGATGGAATTCCTGTGCAAGTCCCTCAGTGTCACAGCAGCCTTCCCATGGAGCCCCATGGATCAGAGCATTTTCCACAGGGGCCCTTGGGGCAAACAGGGAGATTTGGTCTGGCAGGATGTGTAAAACAATCTCCTGTCAGATCTACTTGTTCTCACACAGAATCCCTGGCTGCAGGGACACATTCCCATTGTTCCTGCCCAGGGTTCAGGACTCAGAGTTGTCTTTCCTAGGAGCTGCTCCTTCAGCTGCCTCGGAAGGGCCTTTTGGCCTCTGGACCCACAATCTGGCTCCATTATCAGGGCTGCTGGATCCAAACCCTTTATCTCCACAAACGGTGGTGACTGGAGGTGCATCTCCTTTTAGCAAAATCGTTCTTAAAATTGCAAGATCAGTAATTGTGCTACCCTGTCATGGGGTTGAATAATCCAATCCTGGTCACTATAGTTTAACAGAATTACTGTAATTTCTCCTTGATATTCTGCATCGATTCCTCCTGCCATGACAGGAACACTTTGCAAGGCCAAGCTCCAAGGGAGCAGTTACCAAAGCAAAGTGTCCTGGAGGAATCTGAATTCCTGTTTCAGGATTGATAGCTCTCATTTGCTTTGAATTTATCCTAATGAATTCCAATGCATGAAGGCCCAGCCCTGCAGCCTCTGGGCTGGCCCTGCCAGGGGCCATCACAGCCAGAACAATTTCCCAGGCAGCCCAAGTCTCACTGCCCATGGCTGGATTTGCAAACTGGGGGCAGCTGTGTACAGCCAGGGGGTTCCATTCCCCCGTGGGCCATTGTGAAGGGCATGGAGCACATCTGGGACATGGGTTCTCCATGGGCAAAGGTTCCATCTCCTCATTTTTCACACTGCTCTTTAAACAACCTGTTCAACCAGTCCTGTAGCTTGTGCATAGTTTGGTACATGAAACACCCTGCAGGCTTAATCACTGTTCATAGGAACAAACAAAGCACTCTGCATCACAGAATCAGCATACCCTGTAAAAATAGCCAATTTCCTCCCTTCCTCCTTTTTCATTGTATACAATCTCACAAAGTTGGCCACTGACATTAGGGTCCTGGCCAATCCTGTTCTGCAGGGTATTTAGTGTTACATCCCTCAGCAACCAAAACTACCAAATTAGCATTGTCAGCACTACTTCACATTATGATAATTTTACATGTAGACAGTGATAGAGAAATATAGATATAAATTGATATGGACATATATAAAAGATAAATATATATATTAAGGTATTATTATCCTATAAATATATATATATAGTTATTTATTATATTAATATTTCACTTGCACAAATGCATCTGAGCTCCAGATTAGAACCTTCTTCTGTTGCTCCATGTGGGAGCATTCCAACAATAATTGTTCTTTCTGAAGGTGCTGTTTCCAATGTACTCTTAACAAATTCATCTTTGTCTGCCCAAACCCACAAGGTCTTTTCCTTTTCCATTTGCAATTTTCGGATGCATTTGAAGCCATCCAGGGGTGCAGCTTCTTTTACCCGACTGCCCCACTGCCCACACAGGGATCCAACCTCAGCCCATTCCAGAGCCAGGGAACTCCAGGGAAGGGCTTCCCAGCTGGGAAATTCTGATGGGACTGATTCCTCACATTTACATTGAACAAGTGACATTTTGTTGGGATCTGGCCAGACTGTGCCAGTTTTGTTTTGCCAGAGGGCAGGGTCAGCACCAAAGACACAGACTCCAAGTGAAGGAATCAGTGTCATTTCCTGCAGCTCCAAGCAGCAAAGAATCACAAAAGGAGCAGCTCAGCAATGTACCCAACCATCCCCACCATAGATTGCAGCAGTGATTAACAAAGATCCAGCAGCATTTACCCTCAGCCTTTACCATCCCCCAGACCGACACAGCAGCTGGGGAAGCTGTCACAGCCAAGGGCTGCAGAGCCACTCCAGGGCACTGGGAATCCCTGCAGGTGCCTCCAGCCCCAGGAGAGGCTCCAACCCCGCTGGGAGAGGGCCCAGCTCTGACAGTGCTGAATGAACAAACTGACAGCACTGCTGGTGTGGCAACATCTGGTTTCATCCTCCTCTGGGGTCCCTCCCAAAGCCTGGCCAGGGTTCAAAGAGGAACCAAGGGAGCTGACTTAGACCATACAGCCTCAAATAAGGCCAGATGTCAGATTTCATGGCCTTGTCTGGCTTCTAAATACACAAAGGTCAATACATGTCTCACTAATGAGTGGCTACATCTATTACAGGGCCTAATGACCATGCATATTTCATTAGGGAGCAGATACAAAGATAACCTTTGCTTGGAAGGTTCATCCAGAGGCCACCTTTGGCTCAGGGCCTGCTGTCCAGGCCTCACTCAGGGCTGGTGTCCAGGCCTTGGCACTTCAGGGACGTGGTTTAGTGCTGGGCTTGGCACTGCTGGGTGAGCGGCTGCACTGGGTGAGCTCAGAGGGCTTTTCCAACAGAAAGGATTCTGTGATTCCATGATTATATCCACTGCATTCAGCTGGGGCTATTTTAACAGCATTCCTTTGCTCCAAAAGTTCCCTCTTGCCCAGCTCCTGTGGCCTGAGGCTTCAGCTCCTTCAGCTCCTGGTGCTGAGCTGCTCATGCTGAACGAGACGGCTTGGAGAGAAGAACACAGTCCACGCAATTCCTTCTGGGACACGGAGAGGGGAGGCTGTGCAAGCAGGAGCATTGTTTGCTGTGGCCTCCTCTCTGCCCTTCACGCCTTTCAGTGCTTTGAACCAGCCAAGAGCTTTCTCCAAGAGTGCAATGGAGCAGCTGTTCCTGCTCCCGGGCCTGGCTCTCTCCAGTCTCTGCCCTTGCCTGGTTCTGTCCCTCGTGCTGTGCCCTCTGTTCCCCCAGGGCTCGCAGGCTGCTGCCCAGGACTGTGGCACTGGCACAGATCCAGTGCTCCAGAGCCTCCTTTCTGTGCCCTTGCAGCTGCCTGGGCACAGCAGCCTTTTCCATCTGGAAGCTCCCCATGCACAGGGTGTGCCCAGCTCCGTTCCTTGCACAGCCTCCAGGAGCCCAGGGCTGCCATCTCCAGTCCCTGCTGGCACTGGGGGCTCCCAGGTGCCTCAGGCTGCTGTGACACCGCTGCACACGGGAGGCAAGAGGGGCAGGGGCTGTGCTCAAAGTCAGCTCCATCTGCTGCTGCTGCTGCTGCTGCTGCTGCTGTGGGGTCATTTGTGCAGCCCTGTCTGCCCAGAGTCAGGGATCAGATCCTGCCAGTCTCTTCCAGCCCTGGCTGCTCAGAGTTTGGGCCTTGGAGCCTCAGGTGGCCAAAGGCAGCTGCTGCTGGTGCCTCTGTGTGCCCGTGTTCAGCAGTGCTGCTCCATCAGTCTGTGCCCAGCAACGGGGAAAAGCCTCAGCCCTGCAGGGCCAGGAGCTGCCGGGCTCTGCCTGAGCAGCTCAGCCAGCAGGAAGGGAGCTGCTCCACACGGGAACCAGGAGCAACGGACATTCCTTTGATAGGACATGTTTTCTATTGAAAGGAAAAAATAGGAAAAAAGAAAAAATTAGGTTAATTGTAAAAGATAAGAATAAAATCCAAGTTTTAGTGAAAAAACATAACATAATGTTAGTGAAAAAACCAAAACATAAATGCAAAGTTACATTCTTTGCATTAAGAAGTAAATGATCTTTTGAAAAAGAGAACTCAGTTATTTCCATTGAAAATGTTCTGATGGCATGGATCCACCTTGCTGACCTCAGCAACCTCTTAAAAGATTTTGGGCTTTGTTTCCAACATTGGTATTTGAAACTGTGGTCGAAGCAAGAGGAAATTGCTTTGTGCCCTTCCAGCTCCAAGCAGGACTGGGAATGGAAACTAAAGCCCAAATCCCTTAGATGACCTTCCTTCTCAGCCTGGGAATGAGCTGCACATTCCCTTTGAAACTGTCAGGGATTTCAAAGAGAAACTAAGTCCCACTTACGGCTTTTTGCTCTGGTTTGGCAGTGCAGAAGGGCAATTCTCCATCCACCAGCTCCAGACTGCACTGCCTCAGGAACACAGCCCACTCGCCAGCTTTGGCCCACTCATGGCACTGCTAGAGGAGGAAGAAAGTGCAGTTGCACAATTCCAGCTAATCAAGAAGGAAGAATGGGACAGACAAAGCATCCTGGGGAGATCCAGGCGTTCAGCCGGGACTGTGGAGAGTTTGGGTCCTTGCCAGTTGGATGTGTGTCCCCAGCTGCAATCTCTGGGCCTGCAGCAGAGTCTCACTCACCTGCCAAAGCAGAAAGCTCAGGCGCTGTGCTCGCAACGGGCTTGTCTGATGCAGAGCTGTCAGAGCAATGTGAGGGCAGAGCCAGCCCAGCTGGGCCCAGGGCTGAGCCCAGCAGAGCCCTGGCAGAGCCCAGAGCAGCCTCAGCACCCGCAGAGCACGGCTGCAAGGAGAGAAAGCAGAAAGCGCCCGTCAGCTGAGGGCTCCTGTCCCCTTGTGCCAAGGCCTGCGGTGCCCAGGCCATGCTGATTGTGCCCAGAGCTGTGCCCAGAGCTGCCCATCCCTGCTGCCTTTGGCAGCAGAGCAGGAGGGCAGCACATGTGCCCAGCCTGCAGCCAGCCACGGCACATCCAGCCCTCAGCAGCTGCCCAGAGCAGGATGCTCCTGTGCTCGCTGCCAGCTCCCAAAAGCTCTGATCCCACCATGCCAAGCACACAGGGACCCACCTCACGCCAGCCACATCTGCAAGAAAAGCTGCTCCCAAACCATGGCCTCTGCCTTCTCCAAGGGCACGGCCCATCCACGCCACAGCTGCTCCCCAGCACTTCCCCATCCACACTGGACCACCTGGAACGCTTCCTCTGGAAAAACAAACAACACATTATTGAAAAGAGATTAGATGCAAAAAGGGAAAACAAGGAAAAATGGAAAAACTCTTATCTCTGTCAGAGCCTTGAGGAAGGCCCAACTCCTACATGGTAGGGAAAAACCCAGCCATGGCTGAGGAAAGCCCACATTTTCTCTCTTCCCCCCTGCACTGCCCCCCAAAATCACGGTGATCCCAAAGCAAACAAGGGCTGCTTGTGGCCTCTGACAGCCCATTGCTCAGGGCTTGCCAGCGCCCCAGCCCCTCAGGGGCTGCCCCAGCCCGGCCAAGCTGCCCGGCAGCAGCGCCGCAGCCCCACAGCAGCTCCAGAGCAGCCCCATCCAGAGGCACCTGGGAGCCCTCAGCAAGGCAGCCAGCAGCACCCGGGCAGGAGGATACAGAGGGTGGTTCCTTCCTGGCACAGGGCTTGTGGCCATCTCCAGGCACCGCTCTGGCAGGGATCCCCGCAGCCCCGGCCCCTGCCCAGCCGCTCTGTGGGCAGCACAAAGGCTTCAGCAGAACCATCACAGGACAAGGGGCTTCTGGCCATTTCCCTTTACCCACTGCACGCCTGGGCAGCTGGCTGAGCGCAAGCACCCTTTTCCCCCTTCAGGGCCTCACTACCCCTCAGCCTGCTTTGGTGCTGAGCACAAGCTCCCTTTTCACCCTTTCCTGCCTCTTGCCCTGCAGACCCTGGGCAGCAAAGAAAAGCTCCTGGCAGTCTGTGTATCATAACACATTCTAGAATTGAGTTATTTACAATAATCTATAATATATACAAATATATATATAATGAAATATACTCTATATTATTTATTTACAATCTAGATAAAAAATGGAAAAGAAGAAAAGAAAAATCTTCAAGAAAAGGAAAATTACCCCTGGCTCAGGTTGCCCCAGCAAAGACAGCCTCCCAGATCAGCTCCCCTCCTCAGTCATCCGGCAGTGCAGCAGCCAAGCCCCGGCAGGCGAGGCCGAGTCCGCCATGCCCTGCGCAGCTGATTGTGCAGCCTCCAGATGGTGGAATATCGCCCACGCTGTATTGCCCGGAGGACATGCAGTGTTTCAAGTGCCAGCTGCGACACGGCACTGCTCGTGTCCTCTGTCAGGGGGTCCAGGGCTGCAAGAGAGGGAGACAGAGGCACGGTCAGAGCCGGATCTGTGGGGAGCCCAGGAGAGCCCTTTGCCAGGGCCATCCCAGCCGGGTCTTGCCATGGCCAGGAGGGAGCAGGGAGCAAGGGGATCAGCCCGAAGCTGCTGGCCACCAATGGCCCACGTGGCCCTGAAACCTCCGTGTACTCTGCCCACGGGAGCAGAGCCCTCTGCAGCTGGGGCAGGGCTTGCAGCTCCCCTCGGCAGCCCCCGCTGTCAGCCCGCTGCCCTCACTCACCAGTGCAGATCAGCTGCAGCTCTTGCTGCTGCCCCCTCAGGCGCCGCCCGGCCATGCCTGTGAACACAGAGCCTGTCACGGCCCCAGCGGCACAGCTCCCTGCCAGCGGCGCTGCCGGCGCTGTGGCCACACGGGCTGCTGGCCCGGCAGGGCTCAGCCCGGCCCTTGCCGCACGCTGCCGCCCCAGGGCACGGCTGCCAGAGGGCGGCAGCAGCAATGCCCAGGCCAGGCGGGGCTCCACGGCGCCCGAGGGCATGGCTGGCGCTGCCGGGGCAGCAGGCGGAGCTGGGGCCGAGCTGCGGCGGGCCGGGGAGGGGAGGGGCAGCCCGGGCTCGGGACTCACCCATGAACCTGATGGCCGCCTCTCGCAGGGACTCCTGTGGACTCTGCAGGTAGGGCAGGGCCCGGCGCAGGTGCTCGGCCGCTCGGCTCCTGTCCTCTGCCAGCTGCAGAGAGCGGCAGGAGGGAAGGGTTGGCGCGGGCTCAGCCCCTGGGCCGGGCGCTGCCTGCGCCCAGCCCCGGCCTCCCCTGCCCGCGCAGCCCTGGGGCGCGGCCAGCAGCCGCTGGCCAAGGGCTCCCGAGGGGAGGGGGCAGAGGGCCGGCTGCTGCCTGGGGAGCCACGGTGCTGCCCCGCAGCCCCGCCGGGCCAGGGCTCCATGGGCACCTGGCTCGGGCCCACGGGAGCCTGGAGAAGAGCCCGCGGGGCCTCTGCGTGCAGCACCGGGCAGGGGCACAGCTGCCAGCCCCGCACACTGAGCACCGCGCTTGGGGGGCTTCTCCAGAGTGAGGCTGGGGCTTGCAGGCCCTCCTTACCAGGAGCTCAGTGAACTTTGAGAGTTTCTCTTTCTTCACAGTTTTTTCAAGAGCTTTCCTTTTCAGGAACTTGACCGCACAAAGCAGCGTTTCCCGAGAAGTCTGGAGAGCAGCAGAGATGCGGAGATGGCCCCAGAGCCCAAGGCACAGGAGCTGCAGCCTGGAGGAGGCTGCAGTCCAACAGGCGCAGGGCAGGAGGCAGCCGAGCCCCCTGCCAGGGGGACAGCAGCAGCCCACGAGTCCTCACCTCTGCCACACGCAGATTCTCATTATGGCAGTGGAAGAGCAGTGGGAGCAGGCTCTCACACACTTGTGTCATCAGGGGCGTTTTTCCTTCTTCTTCTACAGCAGACATCAAGTTTTGAAAGACAGTCATGGAGAGCTGCTGCACCTGGCTGTCACCCTGTAGAACAGGAAGGCAGCAAGAGCTCAGCAGCAGCTGATTCTGGTCCACATTGGCACAGGCCTGCATCTCCACGGGGCACCCAAGTGTGCAGGCAGCAGCCAGTGGCCGTGGCTGGGGGCACAGAGCCTTACGTGGTCAAAGAGTGGCAGGAACACCTTAGCCAGCTGCAGGGCCATGGGGCTGGGTATTGGGGCACCGTTATCCAGGAACAGATAGTCCAGTAGCATGGTGGTCACCCTGACCTGCGGGAGCTCCACGAGCCCTTCAGTCAGGCCCCGCATTCTTTCGGCCTGCGTGGAAGGCAAGTTTGTGAAAGGCCACCCTGCTGCCGCAGGGCCCAGAGGCCAAAGGCCTGTCCTGAAGCACTGGGGCAGCTGAAGCGGGAGGCAGGAGAGCTGGGAGCAGCTGCCCCAGCGCCCAAAGCCCAGGCAGGGCCAAGCGACTGCGTTGCCCAGCCCCACGCTGCCTGCACGGCTTCAGCCACTGCCCCCTTCTCACCAGCGGGGAATGGTCCCTGCGCGGGAGGAGGGCCCTGAGCAGCTGGCTGCCAATGTCTGCACGCTCCCTCCGCAGCTCCCATGACAAGACATCCATGATGCTGTCCCTGCAGTCCCTCAAGTCCAGGCACTCGAGGACCTGCAAGGCACAGGGCAGTGACGGGGGAGCCGGCCGGCAGGAGCCCGGAGCCGCACGGGGCTGGGCCCAGGCAGCAGCGCAGGGCACGGGCACCGTCCCAGGCGTCTGAGAGGGCAGAGAGCTGGGAGGCAGCTCAGCCAGGTCATGCTGGCCTTCAGGCTCACCTCCGCAAGGAATGCCAGGGCAGGGAAATCCCAGTATGGCATCTCTTCACTGAGCATGTCAAGGAGGCAGCATAAGATGCTTTTACACAAGGGCCTGGATGCATGGCGCATCTCCCTGCAAGGCAGAAAATGGCATTAAGATCCTGAGCCGGGGGGCGGTGGGGGGAAGCCTCTCCCAGCACTGACTCACACGGTTCTTGTCTTTCCCCACCACCCACTGCCAGGGGACCTGGGCCCTTTGAGATGTGGCTGCTCCTAGGCAGCCTCTTTTCCCAGCCTTTACCAGTCTGTTTGGCTGTCCCTCGTCCCTTTGGCCCCAGCCACGGGGACTGTGTGGGACAGCCCAGGCACGGGGCACAAATGCCAGGAGCAATGGGGAGAAGGGGGGTCTCACCGGGCCAGCAGAGCCACGGCAGAATGGTGGGTATCAAGGCAGAGCAGCGTGTCCCAGCCATGCTTGCCTTCCATTGACACCACCACCTGCTCACACTGGAGAAGGCAGAGCAGAGACTGCAGGGTCTGCACTGCAAACCTGTGGGCAGAGAGCAAAGCCCAGGTCACACTGGCAGCACTGGCTCCTTCACAGGCCACGTGGCAGGGACAGGAGGAGTGGCATGGAGCACCTGTTGGGGCTGGTGGCAAGGCCGTGCTCTTCCTGGCATTTTTTCCAGAAGGTATCCACCTCCTCTGGCATCTCTTCTGTGCTGAAGAACACTTGGAAGAGCAGATGCACAAACAGGTGGGGGAAATACAGCATCACTACACGTGGGACACGGGGCTCCTGGAGGATCTTCCACATCACCACGGTTGCCTGCAAGGGACAAAGCCCCCCGAGACAGCGCTCAGTGCCTAGGTGTCTGTGTGGCAGAGCCTGAGCAGGGCAGGGAGAGGCTCAGAGAGATGCAGGGGGAGCACGGGGCCTGGTGGGCCTGAAGCTGCCACTGGGGCAGGTTTCAGGCCAGCGCCTGAGGCAGGGAGATGCAGTGGGGGAAGGAGGAAGGAGAGCTGCTGGAGAGGCAGCCTTGGGGCCAGCAAAGGCCAGTGTCAGAAACTCACAGCCAGGCCAAAGACACCCGTTTTGTCCCTATCGGAGGTGCACATGCTGCACTCTGGCCAGCTCCCCAGCACATCCAGGAGTATCAGCTGCACTGGCTCTGCAGTCCTGGGCGAGCACATGATGGTCTTCCACATGGTGATGGCAGCTCTGCAGGGTTAGAGCTCTGTCTCAGGGCGGGTCTCAGACACAGCACCGTGGCCTGGGCATCCCTAGGGGCCCGGGCTGACCACCGGCTCTGCCTCTGCCCACTGGCCCTTGCCAGCAGCAGCCAGGCAGCCCAGCCCTGTGGGGACAGAGCCCTGAGGGGCGGCAAGGGAGCATGGCAGCAGGCTTGGGGGCTGATGTACCAGGGCTAGGAAAGGCAGCAGCCAGAGGGCCCTGGAACTCTCTGTTGGTCACACACCTGGGCCAGGCGGTACAGGGTGATGGGCTGGGAAGGCCTGAGCCCTCTGGGCAGGTGGGGCCCATACCTGTCACAGGACGGGGCCACACGCAGGAGCGTCACCACTGCGTCATCTGGGTGTGCTCTGGTGAGATTCAGCAGGGCCTTGTCCAGCCTCTGCTCGGCAGAATCATTGGCCACAAGCCACTGGTGGATGTACCTCACCATGGCGGGCACCTGGAGAAGGCAGGGGAGACTTGGAAAGCTGCCAGAGGGAGTCATGTGCCCAGCTGCCCCAGAAAAGTACTTCCCTTGCCTCCACACTGCCATGGCCTCAAGGCTTACAGTAAGCAGCAGGTGTGGCTTGGGAGGCCAAGCAATTGTTGGGAGGATGGAAGTCAGGCCAAAGGCTGCTTACTTGCTTTGCACGGGAAGGACCCTCCTCCACAAGCATATCCAGCAGGGCAGCACTGGTGTTGGTTTTGAAGATGGGAGGGTATGCTCTGAGCACAGTGCCCATGACGCTGGTCTCTTCCTCCCGAATCCTCTTCATGAATTTGCCAACCATCTGTAGCAGAAGGGCAAGAAGCCGGGGATGTTGCATGGAGTGCTGCACACACGGTGCTGGGCTGAGCAGGGACAACAAGCCCAGCCCAGGTGGGGGTGGCTGCAGGTACCTGCGCTGTGCTGCGGAAGAGGCCACGGGTGCGTTCCTGCTCCTGTGTGCGCTCCAGGGCTGCATCTGGCAAAGAGCGAGCGCAGCCAGAGCTGAGGGGCTGCAGGAGAGGCCGGAGAACACAGCCCAGCCCTGCGCTACCCCGGCAGGGAGAGCCCCGGGATGCTCCAGGGCGATGGAGCACGGCCCCTGCAGGGTGTACCCCCGGCCCCTCTTCCGTCCTGTCCGTGGGCATTTCCCCAGGGGATGGGGCCAAGTTGGCTGCAGGCTCCAGCCCTGCAGCCCAGCTCTGCCACTCACCCTCCTGCGGTGGAATGAACGGCACCACCTCTTCAATCTCCTGCGCTGGGGTAGCTCCAGGGCCTTCTTCCTCCTCCTTCTCCACCCAGGCCAACTTGGGCGCTCTCGGGGCTCTCTGCTCCAAGGCTGTGCCTGGAGCGCGCCCCAGCAGCGAGCCCAGCCGGTGCCGCTCCTGCAGGGCCTCCTGCGCCTCACCTGCGGGCGGGACGCGGCGGTCAGCGCTCGGCCCGGGGCCAGCAACGGCCCCCGAGCGCCCCTCACCCGCCCCGGGCCGGCCATGCCCCGGCGTTCCATCTTCGGAACGCGCCACGGGAGGCTCGGGGCCGGCGGCCGCGCTGCCGAGCGGCGGAGCTCGGGCCGGGGAAGCCGCAGCGGAGGCGGCGGGAGCGGCCGCGCCGCCTGTGTCCTCCGCGGGCCCCGGGAGGAGCCGGGGCCGGGGCCGGGGCCGGGACTGGAGCCTGCCTCGGGGCCGGGGCCGGGCTCGGGCCAGGCGGAGCCGAAGGGCGGCGGTGCCGCCCCGGCCCCCGGCACCGATGCCCGCCCAGCAGCGCCACCGCCAGCACGGCCAGAGCCGGGCGGAGGCGAGACCGCGGCGGGACGGCCGGGGCCGGGCACGGGGCAGCCCCGCCCGGGGCCGGGGGCGGGCCGGGGGCATGGCCCGGCCCATGACGGGGAGAGGGAGGCGGGGAGAGGGGAGGGACGCCGGGCAAGGGACCCCGAGAGAAGGGTGCCCGACAGAGGGAAAGGGAGAGAGAGAAAGAAAGAGAATAAGAGAAAGAAAGAGAGAAAACGAATCTGTTTTTGCTGCTTCTTCCGCTGCTGCTGCCGCCGCTGCTGCTGCCGCCGCCGCTGCTGCTGCCGCTGCAACTGAGGCACCGGGGCCGTTCGTCCCCGTGTCCGTTCCCCGCTCGCCCCACGAGCCCCACGTTCGAGCCCCGCGCGCCCCGGGGACAGCCCCTCCGTCTGCCCAAACACGGGAACTTTGCAGCCTTGAGCCCGGATGCAGAGCCCTGACTCCTGCACACTGGCACAGCGATCCCCTCGCTTGCTGCTGGGCATTGTCCTTGCTGAGGGGCAAACACTGTCGGGCCACCTTCCCTTGGGGTAGGATTCCTACCTGACCCCAGCACTGCACTTACACTTCCAGTGTTGCTTTCCAGTAAAAACAGGGGAAGGAAAACTGTGTGTGCCTCATGGTATTTTAGAGTGTCTAAAAATCACTAAGTCACAGATCTTAGAGGTGCAGTGCATCTGGAATTACTGGGATGGAGAAGTAGTGCAACATAGAAAAGGGGAGCATAGAATTTAATAGAGGAAAACATCTTGGATTGTTTGTTTCATTTTCATTTCCCTTCTGGAAAGCTGTTTCAGTTTTCCAGGAATCTTCTCCTGTCTGCTCTTCCCAAGAATCTCTCATGGAGAGCAATGTCGAGCTTCGGTCACAAGACTTTCCACCAGGAAATTATGCCACTGGTGAAATTTTCATTGTGACTGTTTGTGCTGGTTTAGGGCAAATTTTGGGAGGAAACCTCCAAAAGGGGTCCGTCTAGAAAGCAAGTTCAAGCGGCCTCTCCCCCTACTAGTTCAGGAAAAGACTTCCCTCGAGAAAAGTGAAAAAAAACCCCAGTTTATTTCACAAGTAAAGTATTCACAAGCATGAAAAATGAATAATATTAAATCAAACCTCTGGCAGTGCTTAAGAGATGGCAAATTCAGAAAGTCTTTTTTGTGGGTTGTAGTTGGCTCACTCGGTCTCTTCTAAGTCCCTCTGGTGCTGGAATGCAGCGTCCCAGAGCTCGGGGGGCCACAGGTGTGAGCTGCCGGTGTTTGTCTGGGTTTTCAGTCCAGAGCAGGTTTAAACAGTTCCAAGAAAAAGGAAAGTCACAGTCTGAGGAACTTCTCTTCCTAAGGTGGCTAAAATCAAATTGCTGGACCTGGGCTGTGAAGGCATCGGGAAATTTCCAAATCTGGGCACTGGCGGTCCCAGCAAACACCAGATCATGGTGGCGCTGGAGCCAGAACCTGCAGATTTCCAAACTTTGGCTTTCTGTGCCAGCAAATCACTGGGCTTGGGCTGTGCCAGCACCAGGAAGTTTTCCGATCTGGGCGCTGGCACTGCCAGCAAACACCAGATGTGGGTGGTGTCATTGCCAGAAATCAGCCAGATTTGGGCTCTGCTGGCACTGAGAAATTTCCAAATCTGGGTTCTGGTTACATGAAACACAAGATGTGGGTGGTGCCAGAGCCAGTAGCAGGAAGCTGCCACAGGTTTTGGATTTCTGTTCCAGCAAATTGCTGCACTTGGGCTGTGCCAGAATAGGGAAATTCCAGATCTGGGCACTGGCAGTGCCAGCAAACAGCTCATTTCAGGCTCCAGGCTCCAGGAAGGACTGGATCTGGACCCCTTCCTCCTTTCTTCTTTCCTTCCTTTTTCTTGGGATCCCACTGCCAGGAAACCCCAGACTGGCCAGTGCTGGCAAGGGGAAATTGCCAGGTTTTAGCTTTCTTTGCCAGCAAATTGCTGGACATGGGCGATGCCGGAACAGGGAAATTGCCAGATGTGGGCACTGGCAGTGCCAGCGCACACCAGCTCTGGGTGGGGAATGTGCCAGCACCAGGAAATTGCCAAATGCTAACTTTCAATGCCAGCATATTGCTGGAATTATGCTGTGCAGGAACCTGAAAAAATCTGGATCTGGACACTGTGGTGTCAGCAAACACAAGATTGGGTTGCTGTAGGTACCAGGTATTTGCAAGGTTTTGGCTTTCTTTGCCAGAAATTACAAGACTTGGGCTGTGCTGGCACTGGGAAATTCCCGCATCTGGGCACTGGTGGTGCCAGCAATCACCGGATCTTGGCATTGCCAATGACGGTAGCAGGGAATTGCCAGATTGTGGCTTTCTTTACCAGAAAATTGATGGATTTGGCTTTGCCAGAACAGGGAAATATCCAGATGTGAGCACTGGCAGTGGCAGCAAACACCAGGTCTGGGCACCTGTATTGGCATCAGGAAATTGCCAGATTTTGGCTTTCTGTGCCAGCAAATTGCTGGACTTGGGCTGTGCCAGCATTGGGAAATTTCCAGATCTGGGCATTTGTGCAGCAAACACCAGACCTGGGTGGTGCTGGTGGCAGCACTGGGAAGTTGCTGAGTTCTGGCTTTCTTTGCCAGAAAATTGCTGCATTTAGGTTTTGCTGGCACTGAGAAATTTCCAGATGCTAATTTTCTGTGGCAGCAAACTGCTGGAATTAGGCTGTGCAGGCATCTGAAACATTCCCGATCTGGGTACTGGCAGTGTCAGCAAACCCAAGATCGGGTTGCTGTAGGTAGCAGGTTTTGCTTGGTTTTGGCTTTCTTTGCCAGCAAGTTGCTGCACTTGGGCTGTACCAGAATAGGGAAATATCAAGATCTGGGAACTGGCAGTGCCAGCAAACGCCACATTTCAGGAAGGATTTGATCTGGACCCGTTCCGTCCCTACCTCCCTCCCTCAACAAGGTGCCAGAGGGGCTGGACAGCAGCCAGGCAGAAAGGGACCTGCAGGGACTGATGGGCAGCAGGCTGGACATGAGCCAGCAGTGTGCCCAGGTGGCCAAGGAGGCCAATGGCTCCTGGCCTGGATCAGGAATGGTGTGGCCAGCAGGAGATGGGCAAAGATTCTTCCCCTGTGCTCAGCACTGCTTGGGCAGCACCTGGACTGCTGTGTCCAGTTCTGGGGCCCCAGTTTAGGAAGGACATGGAGGGGCTGGAGCATGTCCAGAGAAGGGCAACAAGGCTGGGGAGGGGTCTGGAGCACAAGAGCTTTGAGGAGGGGCTGAGGGAGCTGGGGTTGTTTATCCTGGAGGAGGCTGAGAGGAGACAAGGCAGTGTCAGGGCACAGGGTGGACTTGATGATCTCCAAGGTCTTTTCCAACCTTGCTGATTCTGGGATGCAGGAGGAGCCCTGGGCCTCCTCTTGGGGAGCTCCAGCAGCCCAGGTACCTCAGCTTCTCCTGCCAGCCCCAAAGCCCATCCTGTCAGTCCTGCAGAGCCTCTGCAGCTCCTCCTCACTGCCCAGAACAGGGAGCCCCAGAGCCAGAGACAGCAGCCCAGATGTGCCCCCCTGGCCTGGGGTGCCTCTGGCAAGGGAGCAGCACGAGGCACTGCAGGAGCCTGCAGACAATTCCTGCAGCACTCGTAGGATGATCCTGCTGCCCAAGGGACGTTCCCATGGGGCCAAGTCAGGAACTGCAATGGAGAATGGGGCCAGAAAGGAAAGGGCAACCAGGGATGGGCTGTTTGCAGGGGAGGGAACAGGGGTGGGCAATGGGAAGACATTTGTATCAGGAAGAGGAAAGAAAACAAAGGTGAAGCCAAGGAAATGCTCAGGGCAGTTTGGGGGTGGCTGCCAGGCACCCCTGGCCCTGAGCAACAGTGCCTGCAGTGGGACAGGAAACTCCCAGCTTATGGGAACAAACTTTCTGGCTGTCTGCAGAGGCCAGGACAAAGCTGAGTGGATTCCCTGGTGTTCCCCAGCCCTTGCTGGCCCCAGGGGCTGATGGCATTTGTGCTCCCTCAGGTTCATGTCCCCACACCAACAGCCTGGGGGTGCTCCCCCTGCTCTGTGCAATGCAAACAGGGGCTGCTGAGCCAGTGCTGCCGTGTCTGTGCCTGAAGGATGGGTCACCTGTGTGAGCTGGGGGAGAGGCCAGGGCTGCAGAGGGGGGATGTTGTTGGCAGCTCCATCAGGACGCTCTGGGACGCTGCCCTGGGCTGTCCAGCGCACTGGGGATGGATCAGCCCCTGCTCTGCTGCTCCTTCCCATCTGCCCCAGGGCCCTTGCAGAGCCCCAGCCATGCTGTTTGCCCCCCAGCCTGCCCACGGCCAGCCTGGGCCTGCTTACGGGGGTTTTCTGTGCTGAGCATTGGCCTGGGTGTGTCCTTGAGAGAGCCTGGGCAAGGAGCCTGGAGCCCCCAGGGCCTGGCCTGAGGCGTCAGCGCTGCCCCAGCAGTGCCCATGTGCTGTCCCTGCTGCAGCCCTGGCACTGCCACCCCCAGGGCTGTGCCCGGCCCTGAGAGCACTCAGGCCCTACAGCAACACCAGGGCCACCAGGGCAGCCAAGGGAACCTAGATAGCCCTGGCAGCTTTTGTCTGGGAGCTACCTTTGGATATAAGAAATTTTGGAGGCGGATTCTCAATTTTGGCCATGGATTGCTGGACTTGAAAGTGTTTTTTTCAATGGGAATAAAAGAACGGGCCCCCAGTGTTTTGAAGGCAGATGAGGAGTGGCCCCCAAGAGGCCAAGGCCAGCCAGAGCTGTCTGTCCTGGCAGGTTTCATATGGGAATAATTCCTTTGATATAATCAAATTTGGAGGAGGAATCCCAATTTCAGCCTTGAATCCCTGGAGAAGGACAGTTCTTTCCTACAGGAAGGAATGCACAGAATTCCAGGGTTTCAGGGGTTGATAAGAAGCAACTCTCAACATGCCAAGGCCAGCTGGACCAGTCAAGCAGCCCCCAGGAGGCCCAGCCACCCAGACCTTTTCCATATTCTTGGATCCTTGGGGCCCTGCAGCATCAAAATTGCCCCTTGGTTCCATGAGGCCCTGTAGGATCACCACAGATCTTGCTTTCCATGAGGCCCAGTGATATAACAATGGTCTCCTTGGCTCTGCAGTGGCACAATGGCCCCTTGCTTTCCAAGTGGCCTTGCAGTGTCCAAATGGTTTCCTTCTTGCCATGGGACTGCACAATGCCACAATGGCCCCTTGCTTCCATGAGGTCACAGATTCTCCAAATGGCCCCTTGGTTCTATTGGGTTCCCCAGGATGTGTTACACTGGCCCCTTGGTTCCAGCAGGCCTGGATGTGTTACACTGGCCCCTTGCTTCCATGAGGACCCACAGTGTCCCAATGGCCCCTTGCTCCCATGAGGCCCTGGGATGTCACAATGGTCTCATCACTTCCACGAGGCTCTGCTGTTCCACAATGCCCTTGAAGTGTCACAATAGTCCCAGTGGGTTCCCCTGCTGGTTCACAGTGGCCTTCTTTATTCTGTAGTGTAACAACGGTATCCTTGGTTCCACCGTCAGAATGGCCCTGTGGTCTCATGGAGCCCCCACAGCCCCTTATGGAGCTCCAAAGCCCCTTATGGAACCCCACAGTGTCACTTTGATCCCCTTGAGTCCATGAGGCCCTGCCATGCTACAAGGACCCCTTGGTTATACAAGGCCCTGCAGTGTCACAATAGCCCCTTGATTCCAGTGGTCCTGAAGTGTCCTAATGGTCTCCATGGTTCCATGACACCCCACAATGTCACAATGGACTTTTGGTTCCACGAGCTTTCCTACTGCCAACAACAGTCTCCTTGGTTCCACAGTGTCACAATGGACCCTTTGCTCCACGAGGTTCAGTAGTGTAACACAGACGCCTTGATTCCATGAGGTTGTGCAGTGTCACAATGATCTCCTTGGTTCTGCGGCCCTGCTGTGGCTGCTGTGTAACAATGGATCTGTGGTACCATGAGGTTCCATAGTGTCACCATGGTCCCTTTGGTTCCACAAGGCCTTGCTGGGCCACAATGGCCCCTTGGTTCCATGAGGTTCTGTACTGTCAACAATGATTTCCTTGGTACTGCAGTCACAATGGATCCTTGGTTCCATGAGGAGCCTGGCCTCCCACAGCCCCTCACAGCTCCCCATGGCCCCTCATGGCCCCTCACAGCCTCCCACAGCTCATGGCCCCTCACAGTTCCCCAAGATCCCTCACAGCCTCTCACTGTGGATGCCCTGGAAGAGAGAGAGAGAAACAGCAAGTGTTTCTCACAGCAGCATGTGAGAATTTTTAGGGTATGGTAGGGATGTAATAACTTGTTAAGTATAAACAATCTGCAGGTGGTGTTGTTCTACTTTGTCTTTCTGTTTCTCTATAAAAACTGCACAGTTCTCTTGAATAAAACCTTCTTTCACTCTCTCTACACAACTGCCTCCTGCCTGTTCCTGTGACATTCTCGACTCAAGAGTGACACCTCATAGCCCCTCATGGCCCCTCACAACCCCTTCACAGTTCCCCATGGCCCCTCGCGGCCCCTCACGGCCCCTCAGAGCCTCTCATGGCCCCTCACAGTTCCCCATGGCCCCTCACAGCCCCAGACGCAGGGCTCCTCCCAAAGGAGAAGGTGTCAGGCCCTGATTGTTCTCCTTTCATTTCAGTCCTTTCACAGCCACAAGTGCAGAAAGGCTGAAATGGAGCCTTTCCCCGGCGTTTCCCTCGGGGTTAACTGCGGGCTGAAGCTCTGTGCTGGCCCTGGCCCCAGCTCCACCCTCCCTGCAGCCGCCAGGCCTTTGCTGTTCCCCCGTGTCCGTTCCCTGTCCCCGAGTCCCGCCCGGCTCTGGCACCAGCAGCAGCCGCAGCACAGGGGGCGCCGGCCCGGCCCAGCCGGGGCTCCCGGCCAGGAGTAGCAGCAGCGCCGGCCCTTCCCGCCTGCTCCTGCCTCGGCTCCCAAGGGCTTTTTCCAGCTCAATTCTGGAGCAGAGCAGCCAGCGCCCACACACAGCCCTGACTGCTCAGGGCCTGCCTGTGCTGCCCTGAGCCAGCCCTCAGAGGAAGAAAGGATTGGGTTCCAGCACTGTTTCCACCTCTGTTTGACTCACCCTGAGGTGACAGGAGGAGACTGCTGGTGCCTCTGCCTTGGGAATTGCAGATCATGGCTGCTCTTGGCCCTCTTCTGCTTGCAACCTGAATTTTATCCATGAAACTGCAAGTGCTGCTTTCAGTTGGTGCTACCCACGATGCTTTCATGACAGTGAAGTCAGTATTTTTGTCACAGGCATAAAGATCAGCAGATACTGGAATGCTCACCAGCTCCTAAACACTAAGATGAGGGGAATTAAAGCTTCACAGGCCACATTTGCAGGGCTCAAACAGAGCCCTGTTGCTGGCACTGTTGAAATAGAATAAGCTGACAGTGGCTGTCACAGAATTCGCCTCCGCAGTGTGGAGTTAAATTAAAAAATCAACCAGGAGAAGCAGAAACCAGAACTTCTAAACTCGCTTCATTGCTCCTTCCCAGCAGCAGGAAACGCAGATGCCCAGAGGTGTTTTGCACTGCTGCTGCCCCCAGTTTGAGCCCAGGCTCTGCCCAGTCCCAGTGGGAACCTGAGCCCAGCCCAGGGAGCTCAGTGCATGTGGGGCCAGGCCTAGGGCCCCGGACACGGCCACCCATTGTGGAGCAGCGGCGCAGACGGAATGTCCTGCGGCCCAAACCTCCTGCTCCTGCCACACAGCGCCAGCCTTCTCCCCCTCCTCCTCCTCTCCCAGCGCAGCACAAATTCCAGCTTGGAGGAGGCTGCCCCAGACAGCGCTCTGGCTCCTGTTCCAGTTGAATGTCCCTGCAGAGAAACAGGGCATCTTTCAGCCACTTCCACAAGCTCAGGCTTTGCACTTCATGGGGAATCTGGGATGCAAATGGCCTTGTTAAGAAAGGCAAAGGCCAAGGGAATGGATTATAGATTACTGAAAAAAAAGTCACCCATCTTCCAGGCAAGGTTTACCAAGGCATTTCCTGCATTTCTTTTCAGATTCTTTCAGTTGGCTGCTCTGGGAAGTCCAGCTTGTACTGGTGCTTATCATGAACTGTTATGAATGATCAATCGAAAGCCAAATTAGTAAAAAATCTGAAAAGATTTCTTTATCTTTTTCCACGACTAAAATATGGTCTTCAAAACCACCACAGCCAAAGAGACAGTGTCGAGCCCGGGGTTGGTGCTTGGTGAACCTGGATCCCACCTCTATTGCATCGGACCCTCCACCATTCACGAGCGCCACTTCTTGCAGGGATGCTTTATACAGTTTATTATGCCTGAGCGAAGAAGTCCCAGTTTCTTTTGTAACTCTGCATATTCATAGTTGGTTCTTTCCCTGTGCAGAGCTGGACAATCGCCATTTCCTTGTTGATAGCCAGCACTGATCGGATTCAGGGAAGTCAGGTATTCACAGGTATCTTTCTGGCAACTTTGGCTATCTTGATCGATGTTATCAACAGGGCAATGATCACTCTTGGGCGTCTTCCGATGACATGAGGATGACGATGTCTCGGGATAATGGTGATCATTGTGCTGGGTGTGTCTATTCTTGGGCTAAAGTGCCGATCTTATCTGGCCACCTTCAGGAATTTTGGAATTTGAATAGACATCTGCCTCTCAGGCTGCTTGTGGTCAGAGACTTGTTTGGATTTTGCAATCTTTATGAAATACACGCTTTTATAGCATGAATTATTTCCCAACATATATTACAACATCACTACAATCTCACAGAAGGCAATCATACAGATCAGTGTATGGTCAAATTGCCCCCTAATTCTCATAAAGTCCATCTACTCTGCACACCCTTACTTTGTATTTTTGTTTCTCAGTCATCACAGAACTGAGAGCTGCAAGAAAAAGAGAAAGAAATATGAACAGGTATCCCTTAGGTAAGGGAAATACTGGACTGTCAGGAACTAAAAATAGTTGATAGCATCTGTATCAGGCAATATTTTTACCCTCTACCAGTGTCCATTTCAGGCATTCTGTGCATGCTAGGCAATCCTAGCATGACCTAGGATTTTGCAGCTAAATGCAATGGACTGCAATTTGACAGGCCTACAAGAAAAAAAACTTATCAGACTTCCCCCCCCCCCCCCGAGTGACAGGTGCAAATTACAAAATGAAAGGGCCTACAGAAATTTAAAATTTTCTGATTTTAGAAAAATATAGTATTAGCATCAGATTCCAAGGGCATAGAGATATAGGAGCAGCAAGGAAATGCTCCCAGAAATGTTTTCTAGCCTGAAGAGACAAGCTAGCCACAGGAAGAAGAGAGAGCCACTTCCTTTAAAATGTGTGAATTACTGAATGCAAGAGCCATTGGCCCTTTCAGCTTCTGTTTTTAACAAAAAGTAAGCTATTAACTTGTGTTTATGAAGACTTTAGTTGGACTTCAATGTTTTTGGGACAGCTTCTGAGCAAAATACAAAGAAACTACATTACATATTAGTAAATGCAGCATTTAGAATAACAACTAAATAGTCCTATCTCATAGTTAAATGTTCAGTTCTTCATGTGATCAAGTCCATGAAATGCAGTACCTAATCCAGTTAAATTCCACCTACACCTCAGATTTGCGTGTGTAACTGATTTTTTCCACTCCACTCCCTATCCCTTCTCTCACCACAGTCCTCAAGCCCTCAGCCAGGCACAAGCCAACTTCTCACCTCAACTGCTGTTAGCAATTACCAAGCACCTGTTGGTAATTACCTGAGCACCTGCCCCACCCACAGCAGCTGTAGGTCCCTGGCTGCTGGGAGAACAGGTCTGAAGTGCAGAAATAGAAATTAAAACTTTTCTAAATAATTTGAGACTAGTAAAAGATCAGGACATGGAGGGACTTGTTTATCCCCTTTAGGCCAATCAAGAAAAAGTTTACAGCCTTCTCTGGAAAGGGAAGACTGGGGGGTTTTTCTTGAAGCAGAAGCATGTTTTATCAGCCCAGTTTCCTTCCTCATTTGTTCCTGCTCCCCAGGAGGCCATTCACTAGGCATATATATGTAAATATCTATGTCTGAAAACACATCTACAGGAGTGCATGACTCACACTGGTGCAATTTAAAGCATAGTTTTTATTGTACAAAAATGCAAAAATCTGTTCTAGGAGAGGCACATCTTGTGGAGCTGTAAGGACCCTGACAGCACATCTGCTACCAAAGCAACAACTCCTGCTCTGCAGTGGCTTAAGTGGGCTGAGATGGAAATGTTTCTTCATCAATGCATAAACCACAACAAAGTAGTGGTGACAAGCCTTTTTTCCAAGTCTGACTGAAGGTTTGGGAAGCAGGTCTGCTGGCAGAGGGCACACAGAAGCATGACACATCTGCCTACTGTGCACCTACAATTTCTACACCATCATATCACTACTCAGGTCACTGAGCAAGCTGACACTGTATGACAGGTTATCTGTCCTACATAGAAAGTCACAGAGAGAAGAAGAGAGGAAGAAAACAGAGAAGATGACAATGCAAAAGAAGTTGAAGAAATGTGGCAAGGATTGAGCATTAAGGGACAGAAATAAGAAGAGACCATACCCTTGAACTGTAAAGTCCTGTCAGGAAACTGCAAGTACTTGCATATTTGAGTTCACCACCCAGACTTGCATGCTTCTCCACATTACCATTATTTCAAAAATTTTGCTTCCTGGACAAGCTGCCAGGTCTCCAGTACCAGTCCTAACTCCCTTCCAGCAGTGTGCATCTGAGCAGGGAGTTGAAAATAGATCAGGGCTTACCTTTTACGCTGTAAGCATTCAAGACAGCTAAAGAACTTTGAGGAAAAAGGCCATACTGAGTGCCCAGGACAAAGAGATCTTAAGAAATTGGAAGAAGGAAGTATTGATTGAGGTTCACAGTTATGTTGAGGTTTAGCCTTTCAAAGGTTTGTTGCTTTTCTACTGAAAACTGCAGGTGAGAAAGCCTAGGCAGAAAAGGGAAGGAGAAGCTATGTAAACAAACCCATAGCTGTACACAAGGACAGAAGCAGATTTCTTCTTCACCAGGCTGAAGAGAGTGGTTTTATTATTTGAAAAACAAAAGCCAAAGTACCCCAAGTCAAATATATATTGTCCCACTACATTTAGACATTACAACAATAAAAATGCACTATAAAACTACTGCAGTAAATTAGTCAGTTAGGAACAATAAACAGGGCACATGTTAATAGTATCCATATCTATCTTTGGAAAGATGAGCAATTACAATCTGCATCCCAGCTCATGCTCAGTATTTACTACAATCTCAAATAACATTAAAGTCAAACTCAACATAACACGACTGATGTTCCTACCTTCTGCTTTCCAAACAGAGTCTTAAAAGATAGTTTATTACAAAATCAGTCTCAAGTATGTTCAAGGCCTTGGGAGCTCTCTAAGCTTTAATTAACAACAGAAATAAAAACTATATCTTTATAACAAAGTTATAAAGATCACAACTTTAACATCACACATATAGAATCCATTTTAATATTTCTGTAAGGCCAGTATTATAATTTTGATATAACAATCTATTTGTAATATTGCTGAAAGAAGGCACACTTTTCTAAATACCTACTGGCTTTGGTAACTGCTAAAGGTAATGTAGATTGAACTGTACTACTGCTTACTCATCTTTCTGTTGCACAGAAATCTTGGATACTTTAGTGCGTACATCTGTAATTCTGACATTTTCTGAAATTAAAGCGAGAGGAGAAATGGGCTAAATTCAGGTACCTAAAGTTACGTATCAACATTTGCAGACATAAATCAAATACACAAAGAAAGCTTTTCTATGGGAAGAATGCCAGAGCAAATTAAAATATGTATTGATAAGAATAATCAACACAGTAGAAATGAAGAGCATCTGCAGCATAGGAGAGAGTGTATAAAATCACACTCTGCATCAAGAGAACATAATTGGTATTTCTTCACAGCCTTCTCCCTTTGCATGCCCCTCTGCCAAGTGCAAGGGGCCTCAAGGACTGAAGGAAACACAGGGAGTCAAATGGAGACACTTGCACCTGTCTCACTGGGGGCTCCTGGGGAAGCAGTTTCCTTGGCAATCCAGCCCCTCTCTGCCAAGGGCACTTCCCCAGATGTGTACATTTCATGGGCAACACCAACCCACCCTTATGTGCGTGGTGCGGAGGTTCAGGGACATCACAACATAACCAATATGATCCAGTGAAGCTAAATTTATTATTCCTAAAAATACTCTATTTATAATAAATCTTTACTGTCCACGTGTCTCTAGCTAATACATGATTGGTTAATCCTAGCTGTTCACACGTCTAAAATAGAATGCTGATTGGATCACCTAATTTTTCACACGTCTGGCTGGGGTTGTCTGGCCCACCGATGGCTCACTTTCCCAAACTTGCTGACAAACTTGCTGAGTCCTGATGACTCTTCTTCTTGTATCTTTTTCAAGGATATACTGAGCCCATTTCTGAATATGTCCATAATTCATTCTTTGTGAACGTGTTCATTGTCCATTATTACAAGCAGGCTGGATTGTGCATTGGCTGAATATGGCCACTCTCTTGCAAAAACTCCTCCATTCTGTCTCTGAGCCAGCATTTGAGCCAGTTAAACAAAATCCTCCCTCTCACACTGTAAAGAATGTGGAATTAGAGTTGGAATGTAACCCTGAAATAGAAGCAGCTCAGAAATGAAAGTAGAAAAAAAGTTATTGCAGAAGCTATTGTACAAGGGACTTTTCTCTCAAATGTTGTAGAAAGTTTTCCTGTAGTAACTAATACTGCCAGTAGAGTTTGAAAACCTTTCAATTGGAAGATTTTAGAAAAGTTGAGAGCTGTAATTTCACAATTTGGTTGAAAATGCCAACTTGCACAGTCACTTCTGCAGTATATTTTTCCATCTAACACATTAATTCCAGCTGATGTGCATACCCTAATATGACTTATAATGCCACCCTATCAGCAGGTGATGTTTCATAAAAGCTGGGAGGAAAAGTGTGCTCAAGAAGCTGCAAGAGCTAGAGTGCAGGGTGATCCTCTGTATGGTTCAACAGCACAACAGTTACTTGGCAAAGGGCCCGGGGCTACTGCCACTGCCCAGGTTAGGAGCATTGATCAAGTCTTACAGATGAGCCAACAACTAGCATGCAATACATTTCTTGCACTTCCAGAAGGGTTACACACTATGTCTTTTACACAGATTTGTCAAAGAAAGAATGAAGACTTTGATAAATTTGTAGACAAATTGCATGAAGCTATCTATAATCATTCTGATTTCAATTCAGACACAAAGATACAATTGGATGGACTTTGGGATTATTTCTCCATTCCAAATGGCTTTCCCTTCAGTCACAAGAGCCTTCCATCTCTTCCAAAAATTGCCTGCTGAAACTCTTCTGCTCCCATCCAAATCAGTTCACTACTCCAGCATAACCCTTGAAGCACGGACAGATGACTCTTCAACTAATTATAGTAGAAAAGAAGGGTATTTATTGCAGCCGTGGTCACATGTGAACTAGTTTCCAGAGACATGTGCAAGGAGTTGCAGACTCCTGCTCTCTATTTCTACAGAAAAGGTTTTACATTAGGTTTCTAAGGACCCATAATACATAATTATTACCTGCCTGCTTCGCATTTTTATCAGCTGAATATCTATTACAGCTGCACAATTGTATTCCCTTAAGTGGATTGGTGGGATTTTGAAATGAGGGAGTGGTTGTATGGGAGGAAGAAAGCAGTCTTCCTCATGGTGAACTCTCCTCCCATAGCCAGTTGGCAAGACCTTTTGACCTTTTGACCTCATGGTCCAAGCCTCTCCTAACTGTCCAATTATTCTTAAGGCAAGGTCTTTCTATGGTCTCAGCTTCTTCACAATTGCTTCCTCTATCCCTGTCACTCCTAGCTTTATGTTCCTAATATATTTGGTACTCTTTAACTAAGGCACATGATTTCTGCTACTTGTATTACTAACTTAGCTTCTTACCTCATTTTAAAATCTTAACTAAAATATGCAATCTTCTACTATCCCAATTCTATTCCCAGCTGGGCCCTCGACCCATCTGCACTTTTCAATTTTCCTCATTACATTTTCAGCTAAGCCCTTGACACACCTCAGGCACATCCCCGACTGCCTCTCTCCCAGCAGCTCAGAGCTGCATTGCACAGCGCTTACTGTGCACCACAGAGCACAAAGCAGGCTGGCCTGGTGGGCCTGAATATTTCTGCCAAACACTCTGCATCTCACACCTTTGCTCTGGCTCAGTGCAGAACTGCAGGGTTGCAGGCGCTTCCTCCCAGAGCTGCGTGAGGCGCTGGCTCCTGCAGATGGGCCCTGCCAAGCTGTCCCTGCCTCACGCTGGCCTCGCTTCCCTGGCACAAGTGCCGGGCCTGAAGGAGCTGCCCTGTGCTCCAGCCTGCCGAGCAGCCCGGCTCCCTGCCCCGGTGCCCAGAGTGCTGCACACACTGCTGGCCTTTGCCAGGAGTTGCAGGGCAGCCGGCAGAAGAGGAGGAATCCTCAGGCAGCCCAACGGCCCGCGGCTGCCCTTGGCCTTTCTCTGCTCCTGGGCACACTCCAGACGGCCATGGCCTCCAGGCCGGGCTGTGCCCCGCACGGCTGCGCTTCCCCTCGGCAGCAGCCAGCTGCCACCTGGGCTCTGAGGGTGGAGGATTCGCCCACTCCCAGCAAGAGGCACCCAGGGCCCGGCTGCTGCCTCTTGCAGCTCCAAGGGCCTCCTTCCAGCCTGCCTCTGCCGGGGCTCAGGCTGCTCCAGCCTCTGCCGGGGCTCTGCTGGGGCTCCAGCCCGGGCAAGGCCGGGCCCGCTCTCACCTCACAGGCGCTGACAGCTCTGCGCCACAGGAGACCTTCCCGAGCACCCTCTCTGATCTTTCTGCTTTCTCACTTGGCTCTCCTCCAGCCAAAGAGATTATTGCATTTAGGGATACAAATCCAAGTGGCAGGAACCCCATTGCTCTCCAGTCACAGCTGAAGGCCTGCATCTGCACAAGATGTTTGGGCTGCCTCATTCTTCCTTTGGTTTTGCCTTCAAATGCCATTGCTGTTTCTGCCTCAACTAGAAATACCACAGCTGCGCCATAACCAGCCAGTGGGTCATATTCCAAAGGCAGTGCGGTCTGGAGAGGATGAATGAAGAAGAGCCCTCCTCACTTATGAAACCATACAAAAAAAGCCATATGTGTGACTTAGTACCAATAAAAAACAATTAGTAATTCAGAAAAAATGTTGAATTTTCTGAAGGGGTCAGAAGGAGGAGAATCTTCCAAGTGAGTTGATGTTTCAGAAACTTTATTAATTACAACTCTAATCTATAATTCTATGCTACAAATCTCTTTAGCAACCCTACTCTACAATCCTACTCTAAACTGGTAACAGAGATAACATCTTGACATGATTGCTATGTTCTCGTCTCCTAGGGTTAGGGTTAGGTTTAGGCTTAGGCTTAGGTTTAGGCTTAGGTTTAGGCTTAGGCTTAGGCTTAGGTTTAGGCTTATACTTAGGTTCAGGTTTGGGTTTAGGTTTAGGTTTTGGCTTAGGTTTAGGGTTGGGGTTAGGGAAAGGGTAAGGGAAAGGGTAAGGGATAGAGATAGGGATAGGGTTAGGGTTTGGGTTAGCATTTAAGGTTAGGGTTAGGTTTTAGGTTTAGAGTTTAGGGTTAGGGTTATTCGTCTTCTTCACTGAGTTGATGACTTGTGCCAGGATGAATGGTGGCTTGGCTGAAGTTACAAATGGATGCTGTGCACCAGAAAAAAAAACAAAAAACAAAGAACAGTGAACCATTACTTTCCAAGCTCATTGCTTCAGGGTCTCAATCAGGATACATCAAGTTCCTGGAAAGACCCAGAAAGAAGAGCAATGGGACCATCTGCTCCCCAGTCATCTCCAATGTGCAAGACCTTGCCATCACAGGCAAACCTGGCCCAGAATCCCACTCATCTGTTTATTGTGATGTCTTCATCATGCTGGGATTTTTGCCCTGCCAGCGCTCTAGAAATGGTGCTTTCTGTCCGGGGGTTTTCTTCCTTTCAGGAAACTCCAATGACTCACATAGGTCCCTGCCTTTGAAAGACAGGCACTGTGCTGATTGCCACAGGGACAGAAAGCAGTGTCTGCCTTTCCATGCCCTGCCCCTCGTGTGCTGGATGGCACCTTCCTTCCCAGCAGGGCCAGCCCAGTGGCACTGGGCCCTGAAGTTCCCTCTCTGCCACACAGCCTGGCAGTAACCCTGGCACAGTTCCCGTCTGCTTGAGCGTGCCAGGCAGCAGATGGGGCTGGGACAAGTCCCTCCCAGCTGTCCCTGTTTGCATGGCAGAAACCTCTGAGGGTGGGCTGGGGGGCACCAACCAGGGCCCCTCAGAGGCTCACAGTGAGCCCCCCACAGCCCCTCCTGCCCACAGCCAAATCTCTGACCCCTAGGCTGGGACTGGCTTCCTTGGGTTCCTCCACCACCATTTCATGTCTCTGTACCCTGCATTGCTCTACTTCAATTTTTTTGGCATTAGTTAAAACTGAACACTCCACGAAATCACAAAAGAGGGCAACAGACACAGTCAGAGGACAGAGCACCTCTCCTCACAGGAAATGCAGAGGGAGCTGGAGTTATTCAGTTTTGTGAAGGACAGGCCCCAGGGAGACTTTATTGCCACTTTCCAAGACTTCAGAGTGGCTTTGAAGAAAGTG